>NC_143012.1:210078495-210378495 GCF_055824585.1 Amblyomma mixtum | reverse complement strand
AAATTGGTCGAGCTCAGGAATCGAACCCCGGTTTTCGGTGTGAGAGACGAGCGCGCTATCCCCTCCGCCATGCCAGCTCGATGGTTTGGAATGAACAAAGGCGCGTCTAGTGAATACAGTGTCTTCACTCACTCATCCTCCTCGATTCCCCTGCAGCGAGGTTTAGGTGTCCACCGACAAATGAGAGACATACATTTCCTTTCCTCAAAAACCAATTTACCGACGAGCGAGGCGTAGAACCGAATGGGCGATGGCGTTCTATGGACTCCTTGGCAGCGTTGCAAGACGCTGTCGCGTTCCACTCTTAGGGGCGAAGCTTAACATCTTAAGCACACATCAGTGACCACACTTTAGGTAAAAAAAGTGCCCCCTGAATTTTGACGGGTGTCCACCGAGATATGTGAGACAGTTACTGCGTAATTTCCTTTCCTCAAATACAATTTTCATTTTCTTCATTACGGCCCCTCTTTATCTATCTTCTTTCACTCCCACCTCCCTTCCTCTACGGTGCGGTTCAGGTGTCCACCGAGATGACAGAGAATTACTGCGCCATTTCCTTTCCTCAAAAAGCGTTGCGTTCAAAGGGCAAGGCATCGCGCCGAACGGGTGGTGGCGTTCCGTGGACTCCCTGGCAGCGCTACAACGCGCTGTCGCGTTCCACTCCTAAAGGCGAAGCTTAAGCGTCATTAATTAGCAGTTAATTAGTATTCAGGCATTAATCAGTAATTAAGAATTATTTAGTGATTTGCCATCACTTAGTAATTAGCACTCAAATACATGTGATGCCACCAGTGCCACAGAAACAGCGAAGGTGGTGCGGAAAACGCTTCCGCCTCTACCCACTTTAGACAGTCAAAGTGCCCCTGAATTTTTTGCACAGAAATGTCACGCTTTTCAATTGGACGAAATGGTCGTGACGTCGCAGTGCGCGAATTTCAAACGGGGCCAGTTGTACTTTGGCTAGTAACCATGCAACCAATTAAAGGGATGGTGTAGCAATGCTCAAAGTAAGTGTGACTGGGTTTAGTTAATTAGTTATTTAACCAAATAGGCTAACTAACCTTTCTAGTCAGACCAGAAAAATAAATAAAACCGAGTAGGAAATGGTCGCGTTGGGGAATCCAACCAGGGTCTCCTGCAGACTGCGATACGAGCACGCTAACCACTCCGACAAGCCAGCTCGATGGTTTGGAATGAACAAAGGCGCGTCTAGTGAATACGGTGTCTTCGTTCACTCCATCTTTCTCCCTTTCCTTACGGCGAGGTTCAGGTGTCCACCGAGACATGCGAGACAGATACATTTCCTTTCCTCAAAAATCAATTTACCGACGAGCCAGGCGCAGAGCCGAACGCTGCGCTTAAGGCTTTCGCCTCACCACACTTTAGGTCAACAAAGTGCCCCCCTAAATTATTTATTATTGTGAAAGCATTTCTAGGTATGTCTGCGGTGTCTATGTCGGCGGGGTCGTGGGCAGTCGGGTGCTCCGAGTTTAAGTAAATCCTGGGCGCGTTTGTTACCGTTGAACCTTGAAGGACAGCCTACCGCCTTTGCTTTGTACCGGAAGTAGAAGGGTGGGACACGGTCGTGTTGTCCATTGAGTTTTTCCAGGAACTCGCTTGCGTCCTTTTTGCGTCCGATTCAAAAGTAGTCATCCTAATAGCACTAAATAACAGGTTGTAGCGGAAAGTTAGAACTCTTGTTCCACGCGCTTCCGTTTCAATTCTAGCGGTAGTTAAGGCAATTGAGACGTCCGTGGCAGTGCCCTGAGAGTACAGTCGTCAGCACGCTTAACACAAACACTCGAGCCCATGTCTTCTACTGACAGCGCTGCTGGGCGTCGTCAGCTGCGTCTGAGACAATATTAGCTCAATGATATTAGGGTGGAATCAGGGCACGAGCTGTCTCCAACCGGCGCAAACAAACCGTGAAGCATGGTCTCCTACTCAGAGCCCAGCGTTCAGGGGCTGTAATATCAGTGCAGGACGCGCAGTTGAGCGTTCGTGTTAAGCATGCTGACGACGGTACGACTAGAACATGGAGGTGTACTTAAAATAATTTTGTGCTTACACAGAACCGGACTTCAGTGCAGAGATCGGGGACATTAAAAGACGTATGGTTGGCGCTAGCGGGGTCCCTTTGTAAAAGCCCTTTGCACGTACAGTACAACCGGTGAGGTTGACCGACACACATAATGACGTGGCATCAAAAGACATCATTACACCTGCGTCCAACTGTACGTTGAGTACCTTTCAAGCAGAGCCGCACGACTTGGTCAAATGTTTGGCAGTGTAAGCCGAATGCAGAGATGCGCAGTCTTGCTCAAGACGAACTGATGCGCTTGATTCCCTGCGCTCAACAAATAGACGCATTTGAAAGATAAAATTCGGCGGCTGTCGCAAAACTGGCTTCAAATACATCAGTAACAAAACAAGAAAGACAGCGTTATTAACAGTTCTCAAGAAAATTTTATTGGACCCCATGGTTACACGATGAGTGACCACAGTCCCTCAAAAAATACAAGAGTACAGTTCGCGACTAGTGTCGCTCGATTACGGAAAAGCGATCACTCAAGACACGACGGCGACTCCTGTCGCCCTGCAAACAAAAGTCATTCACTGCACGTAATAATGTCCACAGTGTCCATAATGTCCGGATGCCGCGGGGGAAGCACGCTCCCTAACTAAATAATAAACGCGCAACAACACCGCGCACTGCACACACTCAATAAGGCAGGAGCCGTACGGTCACGCGGCCCCTGTCGACGGCGATGAAGCGAGTGCTCCAACGCCGAAGGAACTCTTCCTCGGGGAGTATCACTCGGTCCAGGCACGCCTGTTGGAAGAGCCGCGCCCGAACCCGCTGGAGCAGGGGGAACATGGCTCGCTGCGGTCGGCCCTGTAGAGACGCGACGCCACGCTGGCGCCACAACACAAAAGCGCCCACACAAAGGAACAGGCGCACAAAAAAGTCGCGCGGCCGAGTGCGCGCGTCGAGAGTTACAAAAAACATGCGGGACAAAAGTCTCCAAAAAGTACGCGCCACGACGCACTCGAACATGGCGTGCTCGAGGGTCTCGGTCGCACCGCACTGGGGACACCGCGAAGAAGGAGCGATACCCCACGCGGCGATGCGGACCCCCGTCGGAAGGACACTCCAGCCTCGCAGCCAGCCGAAGTCGCGGACGTCTGGTGGTAACGTGTGTGACGTCAAGTCCCGCCACCGTAGCCGCCTGCTCCTCTGTAGCTGGTCGGGTGTAGCCTCCTGAATTGCCAGGAGCTCGCAAACGCGGGAGGCCTGCGTCTCAGAGACGTCGACCTCGGGCAGGGTGGCGGTGAGGGACTCGGCCGTCCGGCAGACATACCGGAAGAACCCCGGCTGCTGTTCAGCTGAAGTACCTGTGCAATTACCAAAAAAGAGGCGCCGCGAAGTCCCGAGAAGGTAGGCGAGGAGCCCTCTCCCCGGTTAGTCGGTGGCGTTGACTAGGTCGCGGACGCCTCGAACAGCAAGGACGCTGCACATAGTGCGCAGGTTGGGCAGGCTAAACCCGCCCATGCGCGTGGAAAGACGGAGGAGCGCGTGAGCGACGGACTCCGTCTTTCCCGCCCAGAAACAACTGCCACATAGTGTGGCCAAACGACGCGTAAAAGTGCGCGGCGGGCAAGCGACGCGGGCGATGTAAAAGAGCGACGCGCACACGGACGATCTTATCACGAACGCGCGCTCTGACAGCGAGAGATGGAAATTCGCTGCCACTGCCAGACGTCGCTCTGCGGTCGCTCTCAGCTCGGACCACGTTTCTCGGACCACCTGCCCTGAGGAGAGGAACACGACACCTAACACCTGATGAACTTAACCGAGAACCAAAATGCTGTACTCTAGTTTGTGTACCCGCACTGTGCCAACATTTATGCAATGCCGCGCGCAAGTATGAGCTGGAAAACACAAAAACATATAGGGATACTTCAGGGTTCCTCCTTGACAGCGGCTATTAACACGTGTTGTGCGAAGGAACTTGACAAACTAAACAAAAACATTACTGCATACCGAAGTAAACACGTGAATGGGCACACCTGGAGCAACCATTGCTGTGTCATTATGGCAGAGAAATGTGTCCCAGTGCAGTCGTACTGAAGCAATCCTGTTTAAGCTTTGGAAGGCCCTTGTTCCTTGCACTGCTGGCAGTCACATGAATGTATTCCTAGGTGTAGAGAGGGAACCGGTATCTTCGTGCACGGCAAGGTCACTTGGATTCTGCATTTCACGCATAGTGCCTCTTCCCGAGGTATTGGCAATGTTCGCCGGCTTCCCTCCGTGAAAAAATTTGGCTGTGGTTTAGCTCTGGTTAAACCTAGTCCAGCAGCGGTAGCGTTCATCATCAGAGGTCGGCGCTGTAGATTCATCGTTAGAGGCTAAGCGAGCCCGTATAGCGGCATCGCTTTCACGGCGCTGGGCCAACCATTCGGCAAGCTCCTCTTGAGTCTCGGATGACTTCACTGGCTGCTGAGTCGTGCGGACGCGCTTCGCATGGGCTCCCGCCTCGAAGCCAACCTTTGGCGGAACGCTTCGGTTCTCGCACCTGCTGACAACTGGAACATTTCTGGGGACCACCCGGCACCCTTGGGTACCAGATTTTGGCAAGTCGACGCCTAGCTTCCGTATTTTTCGGACGTTTTACCACAACCACTTGGCGGAGGGAGCTAGTCCTCACGCCTAGGCCTCGTCCAGTGCTGCGTCCGGGGCTCCGCGCTCGCTCAGGCGATCCACCCCAAGACCTGCGCCAGTGACCTGTCTCCACTTCATTTCTGCGGCGATCCCTGGCCTCCTTCAGACTGGCCGACTTCTCACCATCTATACTGCGGCCTCAACTACGGCTGCGGCGATGTTGTTGTTGTTGCGACTGAGATAGAAGGATGAAAAGGAAAGAGCACGGGCCTGCCGCCTGGCTCGAGCTGAGCCACCACCGCTGCCACGTGCAAATAGAGGAGAGTTAAAGGGACAGTGAGGAGAGCTCTATTAAAAAATTTTTACAGCAAAATCCGATAGTACGGCATTTCATGGCTTTGTTGCCACTTGGCCGGCAGCGAAAGATGCATTTATTTCTAAGAAATTTGGATTCGAAGTTGAAATGTTTTTCCCGCCGCTCTGATTAAAATTTGGGATTTTCTTATGACGACACAGGACTAAGTGACGTGAAACATGACGTACACATGACGTGTCGCAGACTCCGTGATTTCTGGCGGCCAGCAGTGCGGCCTGCAGCAGCCGAAAAGAAAGCTACCGCCGGCCGCACGATGAAGGCATCTATCGGCTATTGCGGCCGTCGCTACCGTCGCTTCGTTTATGTTCGCACCGGCGTTTTGCCAGAGTTACGATGAATCCCGTTCTCGAAGTCGTCAGCAAAGTTCTAGCAAATAGACACCTTTAGCATACCGTGTACCTTGTTACCGTTAGCGGAATACCGGGAGCCCGCCTACCCCCGGTGAGCAGGCGCTGATTGGCCCGATGCTGCAGGCGCGCGTAGCCGCCGGGTACGTGGCGCCGTCTGGCGACGCCAAGGAGATTTGTGCATGCATTCGCTGCGCCTCAGTAATTCGTGGCTTCTCGTGTTGTAGGGTTGCTAGCAACACGGTTTTGTCCTATGACGTCATCACGCTTGTACTTGCGAGTTTGGCCTGTGGCAGCGATACCTGTACTTTGGTTCTTGCTATGTGCTACGTTACAAGAGCTTTTTTGTCACTATGAGTGGCGTTTTTGTAATCACGAGCTGGTATTCTGTCGATATACAAGCCAACTTCAATTTCTCCTCAGTGTCCCTTTAAAAGGTAAGCGGAAAGCGTGAAAGAAGACACGCGCGTCGCAACATCCGCGTCCGCCGAAGCGAAGACGCTGGCTGAAACAAGAGCTCTCCCTATACCCCCGGTTTACACAGCTGCGGAGCGCGGTGTGTGAAGTCATACAGAAGTCATACAGGAGCGCCCAACGACAGGAGCGGTGGCCGCGCGGCGACCGCGACTAGCCGAGTTGCCGGAGAATCGAGGGCCGTGGTCTGACGTTACTGTGTGGTCACGGCGCAAAGTGGGGTGACGGCCAAGAGGCGGAAACCTGGCGTAATGTAGCAATCGCTCCAAAATTAGGAGGACGCTTAAGCTTCGCCTTAAGAGTACACGTGATAGCACCATTTCCTCCTTTTATTGCGAAGCAATACTACTTTCGCTACCACCTCAGCCCCTGCCGTGCCGCGGCCGCATAGCCACGCTTGACCTTTCGCGTGACCTCGCTGCGTGACGTCATACCATCTGTGTAAAAATGGGTCCCCATCTCACGCCGTCGCCTTGCGCGGCGCATAGCCACGGCCTGACTCTCGCTCCTCTAACCAGGGGCGCTGCGCGCTGTGTGACGGCATACCACCTGTGTAAAAACGGGGCCCCATCTCACACCGTCGCCTTGCGCGGCGCATAGCTACTGCCGTGGCCTGACTCCCGCTCCTCTCACTAGGGGCGCTGCGCGCTATGTGACGTCATACCATCTGCTTAAAAACGGGGCAGCATCTCACGCCGTCGCCTTGCGCGGCGCATAGCCACGGCCTGACTCCCGCTTCTCTCACCAGGGGTCCTGCGCGCTATGTGACGTCATACGATCTGCTTAAAGACGGGGCCCCATCTCACGCCGTTGCCTTCCGCGGCGCATAGCCAAGGCCGCGGCCTGACTGCGCTCTTCTCGTCAAGCCCATGAGATGCCGCCTCCAGCCTATAGGCTTCGGCAGGTTGCAAAGAGAAAGCATCAGCGAGCTACGGAGACAGAAGAAGAACAAGAACAATGGCAGCAGAACCACGTATTGCTTCGCAATTACCAGGCTTAACCAAGCTAAGCCACAGCCAATTTTTTCCTCCTCTCATTCCTTTTCTCTCTCACTGCTCACCTAAACTCAAGCTGCAGTCGCAGTTGCTCAGCACATCGTTCTCGACAAAACTCGATGCCACGAAGGCCAGCATAGCTTGCGGCCCGAACGAACTGGCAGCAATCCACAAGCTTCGTAGTGAACGCGCCTTCAATGTGCGCTGTGTTGTTCGCCGCTAACCGCGTGATTCCTGCGGCCCCGCACGGCCCCACTGCGCCGGAACGAGACGAGTGTGAGGTAGGTAGGTAGGAAAGACTTTTATTGCTCTAGAAAGGTGCTAGTAGCAGACGAGAAAGAAGAGGTCCATCTTCCTTCTTCTCACAGGGCCGGTGCCCCTATTCCAGGGCTCCTCTGAGCTTCGCTGCTCGTTGGGCGTGCTGGATCAGACCTTATTGGCAACCCAGATCGCCGCTGGAGAGCCGGCTCTCCCACTGTTCCGCACTCCGTTCTTTACGAAAGCTGTCGTTCTTACTGCATTCCCACGTGATATGGTACAACGATGGTTTGCTGCCACACCACGGGCAAGCGTCCCGATATTGCGTCGGGTAAATCTTGCTAAGGATATGCAGGTTTGGGAATGTTGCTGTCTGCAGTCTTCGCCAGTACACTGCCTCTTGTTGATTTAATTCAGGATGAGGCGGCGGATAGCCTATCCGTACCCCCTTATAGTAGTTGAGAATGTCTGAGTACGTAGGGCAGACTCGGTCGGGTAGATCGTCCGACTGGGAGGAAGCTCGGCTCGTATACCCTCGAGCTACCTCGTCGGCGCGTTCGTTCCCCGCTAGGTCGGTGTGTCCTGGCACCCAGGAAATGCTATGTGTGACTTTTGGTGGGGTCGCGCTCTGGAGGAGCCGGAGCGCGGCGCGACCTATGCGGCCGTTCATGTAGTTACGCCACGATTCTGTCGAATCTGTAGGGATGGTAAGGGACATGTTGCTTCGATAACCAGCTACCGCCGCTAGAGCTACGGCCAGCTCCTCCCCTTCGGTTACCGTGCAATCCCTCACTGAGGCGCTAGCCAATTCCTTTAGGTTGGAGAGAGAGAGAGAAAAACTTTATTATGGCAAGTGTGTTTAGACCCCCCTTGGGTCTCTGGACCACCGCACGGTCCCACTCTACGTCGGAACGTTCATGTGGTGTTTGTTCATGACGTCGGCACCCCGAAGCACCGCAGCAAGCTGCGATGTTTCCATGCGGTTCAGCTTAAGATATGGGGTGGCGTATAAAATGCGGCTAAGTGTAAAAGCATGCACTACTTTCATGCTGTTCGTTTCGTCTAAACCTTTGTACAGGGAGGATACGCGGCGTGGAAGTTGCAACACGGATTGCGTGGAGGCCTTGAGTGTTTTAAGGGTATGATCGTTGCGTCCGGAATCCTGCAAGTAAAGGCCAAGGATACGGAGGGTGGGGGTGACGGGGATAGGGGTTCCTTGTAAAGCGATTTGAATGAGCGAGTTAGCTGCAGATTTCGGTCTTATGAGGAGAAGCGTAAATTTAGAGGGGGAGCATTCGAGCCCAATAGATGACGCATGAGCGGAGATGGTGTCAGCTGCTAATTGAACAGTTTCCTCAATTTCTCCATCAGATCCATGAGTGGTCCATGCGGTAATATCATCAGCGTACAGGGTATGCCTTAGGTGTGGGATGAGAGCCAGTTTATGAGGTACGGGGATGAGAGCAATATTAAAGAGAACAGGGGAGAGGACCGCGCCTTGGGGGGTTCCAAGCTCGCCGATTGTATAAGGAGGTGTGCGCAGCTCAGCTATGTGCAGGGAGGCAGTGCGGCCCGAGAGAAAGGCGCGAACGTAGTTGTAGGTATGTGAGCCTACCTGTAGTGCCTGCAGTTCTCGCAAAATGGCATCGTGTCGAATCCTGTCAAATGCCTTTGTGAGGTCAACCGCCAGAATAGCTTTAGTGAGGTGGGGTATCGTGTCATCAAGCACGTCACGTGTAATTTGTAGTAGGTCATCCTGTGCAGATAGATGCGCACGAAAGCCCACCATGCTGTGTGGAAAAAGGTGGTTGTCTTCCATGTACGTCGTTAGTCGGGCAAGAATTATGTGTTCGAAGGCTTTTCCGAGACAAGATGTCAGAGAAATTGGTCGGATATTTTCTATGTTGATGGGTTTGTGAGGTTTAGGAATAAATATGATTTTTCCATGCTTCCAGGTGGCAGGGAGGGTACCTGACTTCCAGCACTCGTTAAAGTGGGTGATTAGATGAGATATAGAGGCATCGTCAAGGTTTCGGATGGCAGCATTGGTAATTTGATCTTCCCCGGGTGCAGTATTGTGTAATTTCAAAAGGGCTGTCCGAAATTCCGCCTCTGTAATATAGGGGCGTCAAGCTGGGGTTGAGGTGGATCCGTGTACTCGGGGTGCTTGCAAGGGTCACCTGGGGTGGTATATGTTGATTTCACCTGCGCGAGTGTCCCAAAATTCGGCGCATTTTAGAAACAAACAAAGAAAAACCGCTGCGCGCACGGTGTCTCGCTCGCGCGAGCCCAACGGGAGAGAGGGAAAGCCCCCGCCGAGCACGTGCCTCTCTCTCCCCTCCAACACCGCTCACCGCCACGGCGTGCGCCGAAGGAATGAGTCATCCACGCCGATCTCTCTAGAACGTGCGAGTCGTTTCTTCTGTTAACGGGGGGAAGAGGGGGAAGCCTTGCGTGCGCTAAGACATGTCCCCCTCCTCTGCACTCGGACGTCGGCTACGCCACCACGACGGCGCCACGCTAGATAGGTAACTCACGAGGTCATACTCACACATTTGAGTCAAACTCACTGCGGCGCCAATACCTTCAATTGCGTTAAACAATTTCTGACGGACAGACTGTCCTACATCCGAATACAGGACGAAGAGCACGGACCTTTCCTGCTCGGCACGAGGGGGACTCCACAAGGCGCGGTGCTGTCCCCTCTGCTATTCAACATTGCCATGATGCGCCTACCCGCCCTGCTTGGTGCGGTCGAAGGGGTCCAGCACGCGCTATACGCCGACGACATCACCATCTGGGCTACGCAAGGACGCCTGGGGGATATGGAGACTAGCCTGCAAACGGCCGCCAGCATAGTGGACCGCTATGCTCGAGACTGTGGCCTGCAATGCTCCCCGCAGAAATCGGAATTCGTGCATTTACGTCCCTCGCGCACATGCTCGACCCAAATCAATCTCTCGTTGCAAAGCGGTCCCATTCGCGAATCCGAGGAAATCAGTCTTTGGACTCTTCATACACAACCAGCGACGCTGCGACACAACACCCGCCAAGCTCCGGCAGGTGGGGGACCAGGTGGGCCGCATGGTCCGCCGGGTTTCCAACAAGCGCGGTGGGTTACGATGCAAAGACGCCTTGCGGCTGGCGAACGCATTCGTGACCAGTCGAATCTTGCATTCGACTCCCTACCTCCACCTGCGGAAACAGGAAGAGGATTCCCTCGAGGTCATCCTCCGCAAAATCATGAAACGAGCGCTGGACCTCCCAGTTTCTACCTCTACCAGCCGCCTTATGGCACTGGGGATGGTGAACACTTTTAGGGAGCTTCGGGAGGCCCACCTCAACAACCAATACACTCGTCTCACAAAGACAGGGTCGGGTCGCCGCCTTTTAGCCCGACTACACATCCAGCACACTCAATTCACAGAGGAGAGATGCCGCCTTCCCGTACACTGGAGACGCGCCCTCCACGTGCGGCCTCTCCCCACCAATATGTCCAAAGAGGATCATAATGGCAGGCGCCTGGCGCGGGCGGAAGCCTTGCACCGCCATTTTCGGAGCAAACCAGGAGTCTTCTACGTGGACGCGTCCGGCCCGGACTCCAGGGGATGGTACACGGCCGCGGTCGTCCACGAGGGTAAAACAGTAGACGCCCTTACTTTCAAGGCCCAGTCAGCAATTCACGCAGAAGAGGTTGCCATCGCTTTGGCAGCCTCTGACACCTCCTCCAAATACATAATCACCGACTCACGAGGGGCTTGTCGAAACGTCACGCAAGGGTGGGTTACTCCCCTAGCTTATCGTATTTACCAAAATTGTAGCCGAGACTCGGATCCCGCGCACCGATCTATCGTTTGGGCTCCAGGTCACCAAGGCGTCCACGGAAATGAGGCAGCCGACGCCGCCGCCCGCGCGCTCTCTCTCCGGGCATTTCCCACGGGACCCGACGCCGACCAGGACTTCTATTTCAATCCGATTTACACTTTTAAGGAAATATGCGATTATTACAAATCCACGCACCAAACTCTTCCCACCCCATGCAAAGGGCTGGGGAAGGTCAACGAGCGGGTACTCCTGCGCCTGCTCACCAACACGATGTTGTGCCCGGCAATTCTAAAGCATTTCGATCCTAAATTCGACGGGCGGTGCTCACACTGTAGGGAGGTGTCTGACACCTACCAAATGGTGTGGGCCTGCCAGCAGAACCCATCCCTACCCCCTATCCCGAACCCCACCCGAGAGGACTGGGAGGCGACCCTGTCCGGTTTCTGCACCCTCGAGGCCCAAAGGGCCTTAACGCAGCGCGCCCGGGCTGCGACAAACGCCAATGGTGTGCCTGACTAGGCATCCCACCTAGTGGTTGTAAGGGCGTGACCCTTCAGGTCACGACCCCCAACACCTCTCTCTATGATTAATAAATGTTTTCACCACCACCACCCACGCTAGAACACGCTGGAGCCTTCGCGAAACGACTCCTGACTTTAACCAATGAGGACGCGCGGCCGGCGAGAGAAAGGAAGGGAGACAGCACGGGAGATGCTAAGCGTATGTGCGCGCCTACTTTGGCGCGTAGAACAAACAGACGTGAGAGCGAGCCTATAAAAGAAGGACGCTGACAGCTATCAGTCAGTCCGGACCGCCGTTTAAGCTTCATCGAAGCGCGCCCGTTCGACTCCCGGGAAAACTCCACTCGGCCAGCATCGGACCAACGAGGCAACGGTCGCCAGTCTGCGGGACGGCATCGTCGTGGAACTCTGGTCGTCAGAGTGCCGCAGTGCCCGGTGAACAAATTGTGTTTTGTTTGTTTACCTCTCTCTCTTGTGTTAGTGCACTTTAGGTGCAATATTGCCTTTGTATTGCATTCTCTCTCGAGTTTAACTTTGCACGAGTGGCATTGTTCTGTTAATCACTTTGTATGTGTCCGTACTAGTGATTGTGTAATCCTCTGTATCGTCCCAATTGCTGTATAAACCTTGTTTTGTTTGTGAACCTTTGGCTCCGACCCATTCTCTGGCTTGCGACCAGCGAAAGCTGGGCACCGAACGCCCAAAAACCTCTTGTCACTTGGTGGCTGGTCTCCGCTGAGCTTGCCACGCTGAGTCGAGGGCATCTCCTTCGAGTCCCAGACCGCTACCCCCACACGCTCTAAGGGTGTCTGGGTGCTTCCCACGTAAAAGTGCGCGAAGTGTGGGTGACAATATATTCTGGCGTCCGCGACAGAACGTTTGGTGTTCCAAGCACAGAGAACGGAGAAAGAGTCGGAAGGAGTTTACGAGTCGTAAACGAGTGTTATCAGCAGAGCGATATTGTGAGGTGCCGCGCTGAAGCGGTTAGCGAGGTTCACCTTGTGGAGGTATCTATTGCCTGGAATGTAGAGTTCGGTCTCCAAAGATGAGCTTCAAGGAGCTAAAGGAGCTAATAGAGGTCGGCCTCCAGATGGGGATGACCGGAGCCGAACTGCGAAAATGGGTGGACCAGGAAAGAGAGAGGGCTCGAGAACAGAGAGAAAGAGAATGGCAGAAGAGACAAGAAGAGGCGGAGAAGCTCTCTTTGGAGCGAGAGAGAGAATGGCAGAGAAAAGCAGAAGAAAGGGAGAAAGAAAGACAGCGTGCTAGAGATGTCGCTGAGAAAGAAAGGCAAAAGAAACGCGAAAAAGAAGAGAGAGAAAGGAAAAGGCGAGAAGAAGCAGCCGAAAGAGCTTTTGAAATAGAAATGGCAATCCTTCAGAGGAAGCTTGCTAAAATTAGGCGTTTGCGGAACTTCAGGGAGCCAGTGGAGCTTACACTCGGAGAGGCCGGGTGGAAGGCTAACGAGTACCTGGACATTCGCTTCTGCGGGTCCCGCTGCTAAAGCAAAAGCTTCTGCCTCCGCCAGGTTCAACTTCTTTTGCGACAGCATGTGTCGCCGAGCTTGTTCATCACGTATTCCGCAGACAATCCGAACCCGCAACATGCGGTCCAAGAACTCAAAACTACAATCCTTTGCGAGACGTCTCAGGTCGATGATGCAGTCCCGTACATTTTTGCCTTCCGCTTGGTTCCGCATGAAAAAAGCGTAGCTCGCTGCTATCTGATTGGCTTGGGGATAGAAGTGGTTATCCAGGTGCTGTACGACGGCCTCGTAGCTCAGGTTGTTGACCGATTCCTACTGGCACTGGCCTTGAAGCACACGAACCATGTTGTCACTCATTGCCAACACCAGAAGCGCACGCTCTTTCCTTGAATCTATGATGTCGTGAGCCTGAAAGAAGACCTCCAAACGAACACGGGAATTGCTTCAGCTACTGGTCATGTCGTCGAACTCGGGTGGTCTGGCTGTCATCGTGCAGCTATCCCATCCTCGTCGCCACTTAAGTGACGGAGCGTAGCCGGTAGGTAGAACAAAGATTGAACGTTTATTGCTTAGTGTTACTGCCTTTATGACGACACAGCAAAGGTCTCATGACTGGTAATGATACTCAAGAGTGCGACACGTGTGAACCGTCCTACTCATGCTATACATCAGCACGCTTGCTTGATAGCACAGCATCACGCGTGCTTGATAATGCTACAGGATGGAGGCCTAAGACGTCTCTACAGTTTATAATGTAAATGGCTTTCGAAAAGCTCCCACTGAAAGCTCCTTCTGCCTTAATAGATTATGATGGATGTGATCACTGCGGCTGCCACGGAGGGCGGGAGGCTCTTAGCAAATGGCATCGTTGCGCCCCTAGCAGCGTGCCTTTGCACCTGCTAAGGAGTATTCTACCAACGTATGCAAGACTTCAGTATGTTTTTCTGCACTGCCTGGCTGTATTCCGAGGAAACGATGATTGTTCAGGGAATTTTGCTGTTTACAATAAATATAGGCGAATATTTCTGAGTACAATTCTGAGAATGCAGAGCCAATACTTGTGGCGCTTAATTTTCTTCGCTGCGTTAGGGGATATATAATGTATATCCGCGTTTTGGCGTTTGCTTCTAACCGACATTTGACTATAACATGGATAAACATGTAACATTTGACTGTAACATTTGACTATAAACATGGATCCATAAACATGGGCTGGCAGCATGTTTTCGCAGTTGGGTCGAATAACGTCAGGCTTTAGGCAGAATTTCCTAAAAAGCATTGATCGCGAACAGAATTCAGCTTTGCGGAGTGTTCGGGCACCAATGCGTGGTACAGAGGCTGTGATGGACCTACTTGCAGTCAGTCATTGTTAAAAGCCCCTCGCAATCAAAAAAAAGAGCAAAATTTTGCAGTCTTGCGAATCGACGAATTGCGAATATTTAAATTGTTTACATTTGTCGGCAGCGCTTTTCGTCTCGCTGTCTCGCGAAACTTCATGTGCATCCACGTTTGTTAGTTAGTACAACAAAGATCTGTTTCACTGAAATGCACGAACTTATATTTCAAACAAATCCGCAAGAAATTTCAGTGTTGTAGTTAACCAAAGTAATTAGCACTTTCTTCCTGCATCTTATTTGTATAATAAAGGACAAATGCTCTGAAAAATGTATAAGTTGCAATCACTGCATACGTGCCTTCTTTCTATTCGTCTGCATGTTTTTAAGCTGCGTCCCCTGGTTGACAAATCCTTAACAGTCATAATCAATGAATCCGGGTCTCAATTTCACTACTCACAAGTTGCAACGTGAGGAAGAAACGATACCGACGATTTCTTTTTTTATTTTTCCACCAACGGCTCTCATGAATCTTCGGGTTGAATTGCGCCTAAATCGACGAAAGATTTTGTTTCGTTCTCATCCCTTTAGGAACTGAAACCAAAGCTCAGAAGAATAACGTCGAAGTAGGCAATGAAACAGCAACGCTCTCGGAATGACAAGGGGGCTCGTGGGCAAGCAGAATCGGCGGCGATAATGAAGTGCTCGTGAACGAGGTCCATGGTAGCATGAATAAAAACACAAAACAAAGGCGTTCGTTGAAGGCTAAAAATTGGGGTTTTAGATAACAGTATGAAAACGACCACAAAGAAAGTGGCAAACAAAAGAAGCCAGCTTTAGAATAGACATAAGAGGCCACCATTTAATGCGGCCTGGGTGTGGATAAGGTTTGCTGGTGCTCGTAAAAAATGGACGCGGCTTTTCAAACAGCAGCCTAAGCACCTCTGGGGCCTACCTCTGGTATTACGCTGATTACCGGAAGCTTGGCGCGATCGATAGTCGATCCGTCGTGCCTCCACTTCTCTTCATTGATTTTGCTTTCCGATGGAAGCTCCTGGTCAGATTTTGTGTTTGACACCCATTAGTGTCATACAGGTGGGCGGTGCGATGTCCTGTGTCCGCAGAAAGGACCGAAACAACGAAAGTCTCAAAAGCCTTAGGTGAAGCGACGACATAAAGCCACTGTTTTCCTTTTTCCACTCTGAGTTGTTTAATTGTTTTGATATCTCGCTCCCGCTTCCTTAGTCATGCCTAAGCACTCCCCAAACCACTTCCTACTGACTTCAGCATTCATCGATGCACTAGCACTCTGTGCGGTGTGCATTCGACAAACACACAAGTCAACCTGTTCCGAGTTCGATCTCTGGAGGCCATCCCTGTGTATACAGCTATGGTTAATTCCTTCTGGTGCTCGGTAATATTAAGCAGTACTAGATAGACTTTCCTTTGGGAGAAAAGTTAGAAAACTGATTTTGTTGGTGAAGCCTTATGCCTTTGCACTACAGGTGACACGAGGGTCATCCCAAAACGAAGGTCTCCAGTTATTTTATAAATCGAAAGAAATGTTTATTTTAAGCAATTTGCAAATCACTTAAACGCAGACCATTCTACTACTCTTTCACATAATCGCCGTTGCCGTCTATGCATTTTTGCAGACGCTGGGGCAGTTTTTGTATGCCCATGTCTTACCAGCTCGCCTCCATGCCGTTGAGGAAGCGTTTGACCGCATCTTTCACTTTATCATCATCGGTGAAGCGCCTTCCAGTGAGATGTTCTTTTAGCTTTGGAAACAAGTGGTAGTCACTTGGTGCCAAGTCCGGACTCTAACGCGGGTGGCTGATGACGTCCCATCCAAACTGTTGCAGTCCCATCCAAACTGTTGCAGGAGTGCAACAGTTTGGCAGGCAACGTGGGGCGAGCGTTGTCGTTGAGAAGACTCACGCCCTTGCTGAGCATTCCTCTTGTGTAATTTTTAATCGCACGTCTGAGTTATTAAGGGTCTCACAATATCTTTACGCGTTTACTGTGCTGCCAGGAGCCATGAAGTCAACCAACAATACCTTTTTCGGTCCCATAACACAGTTGCCACGACTTTACCGGCAGACTGTGTTCGCTTGAATTTTCGCGGCTTGGGCGAAGAGGAGTGCCGCCACTCACGTGATTCTTGTTTGGTCTCAGGTGTGAAGTGGAATGCCCAGGTTTCGTCACCCGTAACAATGGAATCTAAAAAGGTGTCCTTTTCATCTCCATAATGTCGAAGAACATGGCGGGAGGAGTCAACGCATTGGCGTTGATGGTCGTCTGTGAGAATTCGCGGAACCCTTCTTGCGCACACCTTCAGATATTTCAACTTTGCTGTCAAGATCCTATGAATAGTGCTTCTAGAAACGCCAGGAAACAAAATGCAAAGTGCCTCGAGTGTGATCCTCTGATCTTGGCGCACCATTTCTTCGACCTTCGCGACTGTCTCACCAGAAATTGACTGTCTCCCGCTTCTTTCTTCGTCGTGAATTTCAGTGCGGCCAGCAGTAGAGTCCCTACACCACTTGCGGATGTGTTTAACATCCATGCACGACTCTCCGCGCACTTCCGTCAACTGGGGATGAATTGCGATTGGTTGACCGCCTTTTGTGTTCAAAAATCGAATAACTGTGCGAACTTCGCACCTGGCGGTAGCGACAAACGGAAGCTCCATTTCAAATGGCTGCCGTGCCAAGACTGACAGTCCCTTTCGCGCTGAGTCATGGCTTGTTTGGAAGACGGGGAAGAATGGACACAGCAGTATGGCGAGCAGCCATGCAAATATTTTCCCTGAGGCCGCAGCCCTTTGGAGACCTTACTTTTGGGATTACTCTCGTAGTTGATGTGCGAAACAGATTTTCCAATCCAGCCGCATGCGTTTAATTGCATACTCTTCTGGGGGGTTTTAGTATCTGGCCGTACTGATATTTTTTTTTTTTGCTTGAAATATCAGTTTGAGAAAACAGTGTCTAGGAAAACTGGTACACAGCACAGAGCTGTATCGTCTTATCTTTCTTCGTCCTCGTCTTAGGTGTGGGCTGTGTTTTTACCCAAGATGATACACAGGCCTAGGTGACGAATAAAGAAAGCGCCTAACAGAAATTCAACGCACACGTTAATATAGTTGAAACGTGCTCTACATTCGAATTTTAGAGACAGTGCCAACAGGGACAAGGTCACCTGCTACTCCTCCCGATTCATCTATCTTCTATGCCCTTTCAAGATTCTGGATATCTGTATCTGCGGAAATCCTACACTTATTATGGTTACGCGAGGACCGAAAAAACCCTTGGTGCACTGCTTACATTTCCGTTCACTATGCCAAACAAAAATGTTTCCGGTGAATATGACTGAGTATGGGTAGACAGTGTTCGATCTCATCTTGAAACGACATGCTTTCGCTTATGACACATAAGAAATCTTGAAAAATTAATAAACAGAGCGGTCGTGTTATATTGATCCCAATAATTTTTTTGATAGTTTTCTTGAATCTATGATGACGGGTGAGATAGCAGAAGCAAGAACGCATTGTTCTGAAGGCAGGTCTGTTATGGTGCCCCGGTATAGTGAATTGAGTTGGTATAATTCTCTTAGACGTGCGTCACGGAGCGACGATCTACCTCAAACGACACCACAAGAGCTTCATACATGCGTCACCCAACCGAAGCACG
The DNA here is from genome assembly GCF_055824585.1 of Amblyomma mixtum. Lineage (NCBI taxonomy): Eukaryota > Metazoa > Arthropoda > Arachnida > Ixodida > Ixodidae > Amblyomma > Amblyomma mixtum. The sequence continues at coordinate 210,360,524 of NC_143012.1, read as the reverse complement.
TACGAAGCTACAGTCTGCCCCACCCGTGCTGCAGTGCTCCCCGCCACTTAGCTGCTCAAGCAATGCTGGAGCAGAGATTGTCGGGTGATACGTGCGTCACTGTGTGGTGTGATTTGAGTGACGTCACTTTATGCTCCGCGCTCGCGTGGTTTCCGAAGGGTGCGAGAAGTGGACCAAATTAGTTGAGTACCTGCGACGATGGGAACCACGTTTTCGAAATTCTTGAAACTGATATGGCTATCACTAACAGCCGGATATTCAAATTTCTAGTTGCAAGCGGGCGCCTATCAATAATAGAAAAACGATTAACTATGGTCGAGCCTACTTATAACGTCCGCCGTTATAAATAACGCTTGCTTATTACGAATGAGGACGCTGCTACTGTCAATATAATTGCCTTAATAGGCAATTACATTTTGTCTCATTTAAAACAATTATCAGTGGCTGTAAAAATCGGTTACAGCGAACGAGTAGGCGCTCTAAAGTCGGCGGCGCAGTCGCGTCTTGCAGAAGCGCAGAGCGACGAACCTCGCCTAACCTTCTCTTCAGCCTATCCCCATTTCACACGGAAATAACGCAGCGACCCCCAAAAAGCAAAGCAACCAAAATAAATAGAAAATAAGAAATACGACACGTACGGAATGCCACCAGAAAGAGAGAAAAGTTTATTTCTTCAATAAAGTTCGGCGAGGTCTTAACCTCCAAGGCTAGCAGTCTGCCAGGATTCCTTGTGACCTGGCGGCTGCCTGGGCTTGATTGATAACTTCTTTTTTCTTCTCAGACGCCGAGCTTAGTATCACAGCCTCCCATTTTGCTTCATTACTAATGGTCGCTGAATTGCTTTCTAAGTGTCTGCATACTCATATCACGTGGATCATGTTTGCCTGTCCATTCCAAAGTAAGCAATTGCCGTTGTATTGCCCCAGGTATCATTTGATTATTATGTGCGGATTCCGGTATGTTCCCGTCTGTAATCATCCCAAAATGCTTCCTTCATTTAGCCGAGCTTGGAATGACGACAAAACTTTTTCTCTGATGGAACCACCAAAAATGCACGCCCTGAAAGGCAACGCCTTGCCCTGGGGGAAGCGCAGTATGCTTCGCGTTAGCGCTTTCTGAGCACGAACATGAACGGCTGCGACCGGTGATTGCGGCTTGTCATCAGGAAGACTCGCAAGGCGCAGTGCCTTAGAAGCTACATACACGATACAAAGGCCTGAATAGTATGCAGTTTTTTTTATTCGAAAAGTGTGCCACTGGGCCTACGCTTACAGGGGCCATTGGACGACATGTGACTTGTTCTCCAAGTGGCTTGTTGAGGTCGAACATCAGAGGGAGAAAAGAGAGTAACATCTCTCTCATGGTCGGGAAGCACACGACACACCGCGTGCTGCCTTCGCTCATTGCTGTGAGCACACTCTGCTGCAATAAAACGCAACGAGCAAGATCAGCCACTTTGCAGAGGCATAATTCACATGCTCAAGGTATCCAGTTAGCGACGCGTCACCAGCGCATACTGACAGCAATTCACCGAACAGGTGCCACGTTCTAACAGTTAGATTTCTCTCTTCCCCGCTGTATAATGATGAGGTCAAGTGGATGGAAGTCACTGTGGAGTGCATCAAGAATTGCTTCTGTAAGACAGAGTTCAGGGACCAAGGAACGGTCTATGACGCTGTCGAGACCATGCTATCGCATGCATGTGCAATTGTGGCAATGCATCGTTAATGCGCGGCTGGCCCGACCTGATGTCGCCCGGGATGTCTTCATGCTAATGGTGATGCCCACATTCGGAAAGCCATACATTGGCGAAATAATAGCACGAGAGGTATGTGAACTTTCGCACTAGTAGGAATCGGAAGAGGACGATGACGAGCAGGCCGACCTACAACCTGCTACCGTGATCGCTTTGACCGCAATTAAAGTTGCATCAGGTCTCTAAACCACCTTGTAACTTGCAATGGTATCAGCGAGGAGCAGCTTACTGCGCTAGGGAACTTGTAGAGGGCCGTAATAGCGTGTAGTTTTAAAAAGCAGACACGCATAAAACACAAAGAATGGTCTACTTTGTATTTTTGGCTGTAACATGGGAAGTCCACTTACAATGAACCTGCAGGTACAACGAACGCGATCGGTGCGACCATCAGATTCGTTATAAATGAGCTCGACTATATTCGAGTGTGGTCGCTCACTTTATTGGGAAACCTGATGACTTTGTCATGTTGTGCCCAGAGAGCAGTCTAAGAGGCGGGTGGGTCACCTATGTCACGTGACCTAGCGGAGTCATCGCAACCTGCCCATCGTATAGTGCGCAAACTGCCCAACGTGGCAGGCGGCAGTTAAGTCAAAGACTGCTACCTGGGGAAGACCAATCAGGGCCGCGTAAGGTTACCGATGTGATCACCTGCAATCGCAGGGGTCGCATCGCTTAAACACTGCACCACTGCGCCAGCAGGGGTGGGACGACTCCCAGAGATTTGTGAATGTTATATAAAGAATTCTCAATTCTGCATATATGGGCATTAACCCATCAGCTATCGGGCCATACCTTTAAGGCGGAGCTAGCCCCCTAATTTTTGTTTTTCTTTTATAGTAATTCAGTCGAGTTTTTACGGCCATCCCCTAGGCCGGAATGCACAAAGGGAGAGAGAAGAAAAATGTGCTGCTTACCCCCCTGTAGATTCACGCACTTCGATATTCCGTAAATGCCATGTACACCGCCTAAAACTAAACCATGCAGCCTGAAGGCATTTCACCAACAGGCCGTTAAGGCTTCGTCAACTTCCTTTTTGCTTTAGATGGCTAAAAGGAAGATAATATCGTTGGCTCATTTACTGGCTTCCTATTCCACTTTTTGTGGTTTCGTTGCTTTGTTAAAGAAATATTCGTAAAAGATGCAAAGAGTAGCAAATAACTGCACCAAACTGCACGAGAAATGAACTAGACGGTACACATCACAGTGCGTGATCTATTGATTTAGCGAATAAGTGGCTTACTAAAAGCCAAAATTACAGGGAAAAAAAGTAGGTACACAAGTATAGAACTCTGACAAAGTTAACCGGAATGTAATAGTACACATGCGGCGCAGCGGCGGGAAAAGTTTTCACAAGGAAGCACGCGTTCTTCTCCAGCACTCCACATTGGCTACTGTTTGAATAAGAGCGGTCCGGTTACTTCCTAATCTATCACCTCTTTGATGTTCCTTCTGCTCACGTTTAATGTCTGAAGGCCGCAGAGACCAGGACAGTTCTAAATGAAGGGCAGGGAAGATCGGCGAGGTTACCTGAGCAATCACGTTTTTAGGCATCGTTAATACACGCCTGGTGTCGTGAATAACTTCTTGTAGCGGAAGATGGGATTATAAAATAGCCAAGGGGCACAACAAAGGGCGAGGAAGAAATTAACTTCATACGTTTTCTTAAGAATTTGACGAGTCAGGATTGCGGACTCTTTAGTTCACAACTACAGTGGCTTGCAAAAGAAGTCAGGGTTGGTCATAACGATCAGCTCTGCCAGCGCACGTGTCGCCCCCCTCCCCCCCCCCACCCGTTCCCCCCCATTCAGCTTTTACATTCGCCTTTCAGCGCGCGAAAGGCAGTTCTCTGGCATATAAGGGGACAAAAGGTGGCGGAAGGGATCGATTGCTGCCAACTAGCCAAAAGACATAGCAAGAGAGAGGAAAAAGAGAGAGCAGAAGGTTTCGTTAGCGAGCAGCACGGAACCCTAGTGTCTTGAGCATGAGGGACGCTGCCGCCGACACGCTTCAGCGCAAAGTATGCCGCCGTCTCAGGAGGGGTGTGCGGGACTGCTGCCCTGCATGCCTTCGAAGAAAATCGCGCGTGCCTGACGCGGCATACCACCATCGCATCCTGCGCCGCTTCGTATCCCCGCTTTACTCTGGCCGAGCGCTGCGAAGCTTTTACTCTTGCGTCCTATTACTCTTCAGAATGCTACCCCGCTTGCAATCTGCGTTATTGATACGAGTCAGGCGTGTGTCCTTGTACGTGTCTTGGAACATGCAGGAGCTACGTGTTTTTTCGCCTGTGCTTCGATCGATTTAACTTTCCTGCCGCGAGGGCCATACTTCTCATTTCGTCCTGCAGATCTGACCACAAATATCTTCGAAGTAGGCAGAAATGCCAGGAAAAATTTCTTGGGGGGAATTGTTTGGCAAATAGAATGTGTATTTAGTTTTCATTTCACCTCTTCATTGTAGGCCCCTGTGTTCGACATACAGTGGAAGGAGGGCGGGTCGTGGCATTGCAGTATACTGAGCATACTGTCTATATCAATTGACAATTCAGGAGAGTTAGAATTCTTGTGGTTTGATCAAAATTATCAGCTATTTTACCCCCCGAGAACCTAGTTGAATGCAGCTGCTTACTGACTGGTAGCGCTTGCCTTAATTTCTAGAGACATTCTTCTGATTTTCAGTCATGCAGGTGTATTTGGTGGATGCTCTAAGGTCGCTGATGGCGAGTGAGCAGTCGTGCCCCTCGCATCAGTGAGAACAGAACTGGTCCATTGCCTGTCCAAAAATCTCGGTTTCTGACGCCACACACGCTGAGCAGCGTTAGCTTACTTAGCCTTCACGGAAATACCAGCTGACTGCAGATGAAAACCACGCCTGCCTACATCAGCGCAAATAAGCCGCTGTGATGATGAAGCTCCTGGCACTTGTACCTGCCTTGGACAAGAGCCTCACACAAAAAAAGGCTGAGTCGTGCCTACTTCGGCGATGCCGAGTCAGTGCGCTGCTGAAGTGGCTTCTACGGCTAGCGGATGTGGTATACATGCGCCGGGATGCCAGTCTGCTACTTGAAAATCGGAAGACAGCACTCATGTGGATCTTCGAGCTGCAATCATGGGAGCGAAGTGCGGTGTGTCATCTAGTTCAGCCTATTCTCAGGAGTTTGTTGGCACCGTAGGCACTGATGATGGCACTGTAACAAATCTTGACGTGGGAAATGAAAGAGAAAGAAAGCATCTCGTCGTTCGAGAAAGAGCGCGGCCTCCAGGGAGGTATCACTCACTAGGTCGCCGTCCGGCATCGCCGTCAGACATCGTGGATGCCGGGCTCAGTAACTAGTTGGTCATAATGACGAACGTCGAGCATCTGATCATCGCATCCTTTAATTTCTGTGGTCTCCAGTCTCGGGAGACATGGGAGGCTTTTTTGGACAAATGGGTAATGTAGTCACTCTACAACCGATTATTATTGAAAACGGCAAGGACTACCGAAAGGGCTGTGCGTCCTTACATAGCAGAATAAATTTCTGCGTGTCAGCGGTGGTGAGGCTTTCGGCACATCTAACCTTATTTCTGAAAAAAAAGCAGGTTCCCTTCAGACCTGATACAGAAAAAGAGCGCCACCTTCTATGATGCTATTTTCTGGTTTACAGCAAACCTTGTAGGTGGTTCAACGTTTTGCTTTCAATGATCGGGTGAAGCGAGCAGAACTTTCTCAAAATACTGGAGCTTTTCCCGACTGTCAACGTTACGTTGTATTGGTGGGAAACGGTGACTATGTGTGTCACCGAAAAAACTTACTGGGGCTAGACAGAAACCCGATTCCAGCCATGCAGTGTGTTTCATCCCATAAAAGACGGGTTAAGCCAATGTTGGGCTATCTTCCACCGTGAAATGCATTTGAGAAACCAATTTCGCTTTTCATGTCGAAATTTAGATACCGGCAGCTCTATTTAATAGGCGCATTTCACGCCATGTTATTCATGGTTCTATATCTGATCACTGCACAGCGCAGATTGAAGAAAGCACTCCTTTCATTTTTTCATCGCACTTTGCGCTTTAGAAGCTAAACGCTTCACTGAGAACCGAGGAGGACTTTAAAGAGTGAATGTGGGTAGCTTTCGCAAATTGCATACCCATGCGTATCCTGTTTTTGTAGCTTTAGAGCTGCTCAAATAGGGATATGAACAGGAAGCCATTGATATAAAGGACCTTGGTATTGAGCTAGTCGGGTTTGGTTGATATTTAAAATAGAAGGGCGCAAAAAAAATAAACGAAACACACATGTACTCGACAACACGAAGGGCTTGTCGTGTACGTATGTGTTTCGTCTGTTCTTTTTTTTTTCGCCGTTAAATACATAAATATGCAGCTATTGATGTCGGTTCAATAAGCTATTATAAAGACAGAAAAAAGCTGCTGCTTAAAAGCCTTTATAGCGTTCACGACCTTGAATATGGGACTCCTGGCTCAAACAATGAAAATTATGCTTCTTTGAAGGGCGACCTTCAAAAGTTTGATGCGGAACAACATCGAGCTGCCCTTGACTTTTTAACCTGCCTGCCGTAAATTTTTGTCCATGACAGCATGCCTTTATATGCCAACTGTATGGCGGTGATGCAGAACACCAGTTACGATCTTTTCACAAATGCTGTATACGACTAAACGCACTTCTAGAAGGCTGGCAGAATTGGTTCAGATTTCCTAAATACGGTGCCATTCTAAATACACAAAGCATGCACTCGTAAAAGCTCCATCAGCTTACCATCCAGTTTGTCCTGCAAAAGCTCTTCAGTCGCCGGCAGCAAGGCTATCTTTCGACCGTGAGACACTCGATTAATGGACGCCGCCGGCGCGGTAAAGCGGCTTTGTAACGACGCGTCGGCAAGCGCTGCGATGACAGATGGTTGCCGCTCGGACGCCAGAGTCACGCTCTGACAAGCCTCGTTCCGTTCATTATCTCCTTTGAACGCCTCTGATCTGCTCCACGCTCTCTAGACCCCTTGCGCCTTTGATAGAGGGCGTAAGCAACCATTAGCCAGCGTCCTTTGCGCAATGACCCGGCTTCATAAGCGTTAAGCATTATCCGGACAGGCAGCCCCGGCTGCAATCCACCAGGCCACTGCGAAAGTCTGAAAGCCTGGGATATAGTGTACGACGGACTAGTGCCTCTCCTGGCGACAGCCTCTGCGTCATCAGCTCCTTTTTTTCGCTTGAATTATTTTCATTTCTTGGTTTCTTTCACCATGATGCACGGTAAGCTGGGAAGTTATTGTGCATTTAAAATCCTCCGCCTAAATTTAATTTTCTACATCATCCACTTTTCTTTCTTCTCTATAGTAAACCTTACGAGCTAAAAGTTTTTCTCGTGCATGTGAGATGAAAAATTGCGCCGTAAATAACAAGATGATGAGAAAGAAAATAAAAACCAATTCAAGTGACACGTGCTTGGCGTGTTATCACTGACCGCGCTTATAAGTGACTGTGAAAAAATTTCGGCGTCTCTCTCCCGTTCATAAACGCTGCTGCTTTACTACGGCAAACCTCGCATTCAGTGTAGGTTGCTCAATAGCCTAAATGCTTATTTTATATCGCGGATGTCGCCCTGATATTCACGGTACTTAGTATCACCATGAAATTTCATCCAGTGAATCTGCCTTTGCTCAGAAGCATAAGCTGCTCCTTTTGCGGCGCTTGTGGGTGCTGTACACGAATGCAGCCACAATGACTGAGGTACACAGCTGAGTGAGCAGAAAGGTTAAACACGTTGCTGCTTCTACACCAGTATAATGGGCCTTTATAGGGACCCCGCATGGGTTTCGAAGGGCATAATCTAGTGCAACAGACCTGTAGAGGTGGTCTCTGTGTGGGTGTCCGAGTTAAATTTAAAACCTCTGAGTACATCTTATAATTTAGAAATAATTTTAGAAATCGTTACTCGCTGTCGTTCGCAACCGATTAGGGCCACACACCTCACCGCGAATCCCCTACGACAATGACGTCAGTGGGCAGACGGGGTGTGCTTGAAGACTGGCTCTTCTTCCTACTGACGCCATCTCCCCAGTAAACCATAAAACGTTACATGGACGTCAGCGAGATATTTACGCTGGACATTAGACACCTCCGCCAGACGTTCATTTAGTACCGTTTACCAAAAATCTACATACCTACAACACCAAAATTGTGAGTCCGGTCCGAGGTGTAGTACGTAGTGTAGACATCCAGCTCGACATTTACCAGATATTTGTGCATGGTGTAAGTACGCCCAGACTACGTAGTATAGACATCTATATAAAGAGAATATGACTATGAATATGAATATGAAAATATATAACTGGTTGCAGTCCAATTGGTTTAGGGAACACATTTCCAGTTGTTGCAACTGGAAATTTGTTCCTTAAACCAGTTGCGACTGGAAACAGTTGCAATACCAGATGCAGCTGGCACCTGTTGTAATTCCGGATGCAACGGGGACCTACTGCATTTCAGCCAGTGACTTCCTTATGGAATTGTCCGGACGTCCAAGCACTCCAGCTAGCTCAAATACAGTTGAGTAAGCGAGTTTATGGCCATCACAGGAGCCCAAAACAGTGAAGATGACGTTTTAGTGCGTCAGTGTTTTATTGCGCTCGGCGCTTTCGCTGAATGTTGAATATTTTTGTAGAGCATAATCGGCAGCTTTACAGCTGCGGTGGCATCAGTACTTTTCTTCTGAGTACAATAGGTCAAAGTTGGTGCAAAACAAAACATAATTGTTCACTTTTATAGCTAACAAACGAGAGAATAGCACGGCAACCACTAGAAACAAGCGCAGTAATTTACGCCATTTTTACCGACGCATATCTAAGAAGCGTAAAAGGATGCCTTTGTGGCACTAAAAGCAGTCGTGCTGAGCGGAGTGTGCTTCCACATGCTCTTCGGCGCACCATCCGAACGCATGCACACATTTCGGCATTAGAGGTCAGTTGCATACATCACCAGCCTTTGGTTCATTGCACAGCGAGTTTGGCAAAGCAGCCAAACAAGTGAACGAAAAAATATAGCATGGCGATAAATGCGCTAGAATTTTTTTATTATGAACCCAAAAATAGCATAAAATAGACCGAAGTGAGCGAACTGAGTGCGCACCTGCAAAATTCACGGTTCTAGCCGATGAAAACGACTTGTAATCTTAATTCGTGCTCACGGGTGCACTTCACCGAGTTGTAAAAGCAAGCAAACTGTCTTCCTTCAGCTCCATCAAGGAAAGAGCTGTTGAACAATCTCGCCAGCAAAAATAAGCGAATAATTAATTCTATGTCGAGGTTCTTCAAACACAATGTTCCCATGGAACACATCGGATAAAGCACACACGCCGGGCACTCAACCATTGCCGCCATGGCTGACCTAGCTCATCAGGATTGTGCGAAACTGACGCATGTTTTGTATCGTCACTTTTTATACTTAGTAGTCTGCCATGGCACGAAAAATAAGTTAGTAATTTATAGATTGTAACATATTACTTTTTTCACAACTGTACTCGCCATGCACAGTTTGCGCTAATATTGATAAAATACGATACAAACGTGAACGCGATAGTGGCGTAGACAATTTTACTGCGCTTCCGCACCGTCGCCGATCCGTGGCAGTCACGTCTAACATGTCTCCGTAATCACGGTCTCAGCAATAAAAAATCGTTTCGGTGGTTGGGCAATTATAAATATATAATTATAACCTTACACTGCCCGAAAAGCCGATGTCACAACGGGCTGGAGACAGAAAGAGAGTGGGCTTAAAAAAAAGAAACAAATAGCACTGATAATTACGCGGGCCCACGATATCTTCGCTGCAGCGCGATCCATGCTAAACATGCAGTGCAAAGTTTTTAGGAAAGGGGCGTTATTTGCCAGGAGAGCGCCTGCCGGCATTTTCGCATGCAGTGCACACACTGCAATCGAATTGATGTTCGCCGATAAGACAGCTTTAATCTAACTTAACAGTGTGTTCATTTCTGCGTCTAATAACTGCTGAGCCTGAGCAGCATTTATTTCCGTCTCGTTGTCCCTCCAAGCAGTAAGTAAACTACCCATTTGGTGTTTACCCACGACTAGTTCTGCCCAGTTTGCCCTCAATTGAGAATTTTTGCTTGCCACTTGACCCACAAACGAAACCACTTACTTCCCAGTTGGTCCCCAGTTCCTCCGATTTGGCGCTCAACTGGGAAACGAAGTTCCCCAGTTGCCGGAAAACTGGAACCATTTGCCGCCCCCTTCGCCCCCAACTGGGACAAGTTGGATTCCAACTGAATGTCAAAGGGGAACCATTTGGCATACAACTGAAACCAGTTACCCCCATTGGAAACCAGTTACTCTCGGTTCAATTTCCAGTTGAATATTTGTCTTAAATACTGCAATTGTAATAATTGAAAACTCTTCATTGAAAAAATTTTTGACGCCCTCACCCTACTGTTCCTAGTGTCATCTCTTGCTATAGAGGCTTTTGCTTTAGCGTGCTATGATAATGCTAACATAATGCAAGATGCATTATGTTGTAAGGGCATTATAATGCAAACAGCATTATAATGCAGAGAGCATTATGTTTACAATGCCAGCGGACTCTCATGGGAAGAAATGTCCAAGAGACTGTGGGATGAAGACCTTATATTTTTGTAATGCCTCACGTAAAGCATGGGTTCTTGCAACCCATGCTTTATGCAATTACGCATGCTTTACGAAAAAACACATTTGTTCCTTGACCAATGCCAGTTTTGTTATTTCAGCTGCGATGTTACTAACGTCAGTTAAAAACATCATAATCGAAATAAAAGGACAGGCATATGGGCCGCGCATGTAACATGGAGGCAAGATAACCAATTATCATTAGGGTAACGTCCTGGATTCAGAGAGAAAGCAAGCACAGCAGAGAGGATCAGGTGAGGTGGGCAGATGAGGTTCGAAAGTTCTGGGATAAGCTGCCCGCCGCTGGCACAGGATAGGGTTAATTGGGAAATTTTTTGGCAAGAGCGGACATATGCTGGTGATAATAAAAAATTGGGCTCAAGAGGTTTACTCTCAATAAAGAGGAGGTGAAGCATTCAGCTATACAAATGTCAAAGCTTTCCTCAGTTCAACATTCTAGCAATTAGTTATCATTGCTTGCACGACTAGTAGTTCTAAAATATTTTTCAGAAAAATTAGGTCTTAAGAATTGAATTGAACCAATTTGTGTTCTTCAATGGTTTATTGGTTTATTGGGGTTTAATGTCCCAAAGCGACTCAGGCTATGAGGGACGCCGTAGTGAAGGGCTCCAGAAATTTCGACCACCTGGTGTTCCTTAACGTGCACTGACATCCCATAGTACACTGGCCTGTAGAAGTTCGCCTCCATCGAAAGTCGGCCGCCGCGGCCGGGATCGAACCCGCGTCTTCCGGGCCAGCAGCCGAGCGCCGTAACCACTGAGCCACCGTGGCGGGGCTGTTATTTAATAGTTCGAGAAGTTAAATAACACATGCTTAATAAGAAGAAAAGGGCGATTATAGTCCTGGCTGCTGATTTAACAAAAGTTTTTCAGTGGGGAGCTTGCTTTGGCTGTAGTGCAAGGTGTAAATTGAAAGTAAGAACACTAGTGAAATAACAATGCGAATCCTGACCACAGTTGCTGGGATTTTAAACCAACTGCGTCCAGTTGAGTCAGAAACATGATAGGTGTTCATTCAGATTTGTCTTTACTACTTCCAATATTTTTTTTCGTTCTAGGTAGGATAACGTTTCCGTGAAGCGACCACGAACGCACACCACAAAAATACAGGCAGCGGTGGTCATGCCTCCAATTTTTAGTCAGCAGCAATTTCCAACTTTAAAGCAGTAAGGCAATAACAAATATCAAATGAATTGAAAGTATGAAGTTCTTAAATAATATCTCACTTACATTCCCAGGTCGTCACATGCAATATCTACAAGGAGTACAGGTTAAGGCAGGTAAATTGTTATGAATACGTCTCCATGTTTTTCCACGAAAAAAGTTGATAACTAAGACGTCTCAGAGATTTTATCTCGGTACATAGACGTCTAGACTTAATCCGTACATCTATGGGAGGTTTGTGGTTTGCTGGGTTGGTAGGGACGCACGGTGAGGCGTGTCGGAGCTCTTCACGACAGCGCCCCTCATAGCCTGAATCGCTTTGGGACGTGAAGCTCCTATAAACCTATAAACCCAAACCCAAGGTAAAGTGATCTAGATGGTCCATCTGCCTCCTAGCTTGCTCGCTGGACGCCACATGCCAGAGTCGTGCTCTTGATTTTTTGCTCACAACGCCGAGCCGACAAAGCTGATGCCAGAATTTCTTAAAAAGGGGGCCTTTAACGCTGTCGCGTTAATATGTACAAGTTACATCCAATTAGATACGCAAATGAACTATCAGATGCATTTAGAACTAGAACAAAAGTAAATCCAAAAGCGATCACTGAAACACGGGGCTGCGCAGGCATCTGACTCTAGTAATTCGAGACTTGAAATAATCAGCCTAGTGCTTCCTCAGTCCTTCCCCAACTCTTGTTCATATTGTTCATGACGTTAGCCAGTTTAGAGATATACCGACTTGCTGTGTCAGTCGGGCAGACAGAATTCTGTAGATGGAGTTTGATTGAATTATTCGCATTGCACGAATTTCAACCGCACCGGTTTTCGACGAAACGCTGCTGCTCTATTGCAAGGCGTGTGTTTGCGTTATGCAATCAGATGTCGAGAGAGAAAATGCACAGAGGAAGAAACTCAGCTGCCTTTTCATTTTTACCTTATTTATACATCAGAGTCCTCCTAAGCTACTCTTCATGCAGAAAATTTCGCACCTGCCAAGATAGCGATTTAAACAGCTTGCTCCCGCAAAGAAAACATTCGAAACCCTAAAACAGTCTCTTCAGATGCAAGTAGCACGTCTCATCAAACCGCGGACTTCTACACTGTCTCTACTGTTTTGTGAGCTCTACTATCCAGTATGCCACTGCTGCAAGCGCGTTTCAAAAAGTTATCGACTTCAACAGTGCGACAAGGAGCGTTGATATCTGTGTTCGTTGGAAAAACATTACTCTGTACTTTAGGTAGTGCACACTAGGAGCTACTAGTTGCCTCGCAAGTGCTTTCTCAAGAACGGAGCTCCCCTGAAAACTCAGTTCAAAGATGATTCATGAGTGGAGACTAGGATTTCGTTTCCCTGCTAGTAAAGACTCATGCAAGAAAACTCCACTTAGGATCCATGCGACTCTGCGGGTCGTTTTCTTAACCAAGCGCATCTGTGGACTCGTAATTTTTGCAGCGAAATCTCTACTTCATGACCAAAGCTACAAAGGCCGGTTCATCGCTTAAGCTTTGACCTTGAATAAATAAATAAATATTGCCGCGACTGGGATTCGAACCCGCGTAGACGCCAGCAGATCTTCTTCACTGGCCATGGCACGAGAGCACTATGCTATAGTTGAAGCCCATCACGTCTCGTTTTAAACTGCAACTCACTCTGGCGCTGTGCATTACACATCGTCGCCCTCATCAACTACCATCTGCGTCGCGAAAACATCAGATCAGCTTAACCTCTATGAGAGCGTACCCTGTGTCTATTATCGCCGCCAGACGTGCCGACGACCCAGAAAGCAGAAACAGCAGCCAATCGGCCTAAACAAACGCTTTCGCACGCTACGCTGAAACCCTACCATCTTTTGATGGATTTCAATCAAAAACATTATTTTTCTCTATTTAGTATTGCGGAGTACGCCGCACTGAAGGCAACTTACCGGTAGTGTTACTGTCTTACGTTTCTCGCCTTCCAAATGCTTACTGCTTCTTTCTTGACAACGTTAATAACATCAAGTTCATTAAACGCGCAAGCGCAATTAATTTCTTGCGATATGCAATTTGCAGCTTCAACAGACAGTAAGAAACGCACCTAAAGCACCAGTCTTGTCTAGCTAAGGGAGTTAGAACTTCTTGAATTGTACTCCCTACACCGCTGGGAGATCGAAACAAATTCTCACTTTAGTGCACTGATTTCCGTAGAGCAGTAGTGTGTAGAAGGTCTCATAACTTCAAGGCAAATGTCATCAGAAGGGGCCTTAAGAAAGAGTTACTGGTCAAAGAGCAAGAAAAAAAAGGGGGAGAAGAAATCTTTTTTGTGCAACACCAGTCATTCAACACTGAACAAGCATCTCATTCTCTCCTCATTCCACTGATGCATATTCTCCTCATTCCACTAATGTACGCCGACTCCTGATTTCGGGAAACAGCTCACCATCCCAACAGTCCACATATAAAGTCAGGTACAGAAAACATTGTACGCACACAGCGCTGCCATTTTCTCTGCCTATTGCCGCACCAACCCGTTTCCCATGTCGTTCTGGAATGCTTGCTTTCGCACTGATTACGCAGGTGGACAGATCCCTCCAACAAAATCTCTGCTCCGGAAACAATAAAGATTTTTGGCTCCCTAATCAGGAAAAAGGGATTTAACACTGAGAAAAAAAACTCCCTTGGATGATTGCACAAACGGCAATGCGATTTTAGTCGCAGCTCTTGTCGCAGCGCGTTTAGCAGCTGCCTCGGCCTCACTCCTCGAGACAGAAGACTTTACCGGATCTATTCTTCCACGCTTTTGCGCCGCACGTGTATGAGCCCTAGTGTGGTTTGGAATTTGTTCACTCTGCGTGCTAACTGCGTGGGTGTAGACAGTGGTGTTATCTAGGTTTTAGATAGTGGTGTTATCTAAAACGGTGCCAAAAAGAGGATCTTTCTCCTTGCATTCCTTGCAGTGATCAGAAAACCGAGATCAATCTGCTTTCAAGGCAACCATGAGGTCTTTGAGCCGAACATTTATACAGTAGCCAGTTTGCCCAGTGTAAACAAGGCAACATGATGTGCAGGTAGTGTGTCGCTCCTATGGGCTCAAATTAAGGCAAGTTTGTTTGAGCGTCAAGCTGGAAAATAGAACCAGCGAGGTTCAAAATAAGTAGAATATAAACAACGCATGTGCTAAAACGTGTGCACAAGGTCAACTCTTTATACAAAAAAGAAACAAAACCAGAAATGAACCAACAAATAAGACTTGTCAAGATGTCTCCTGCAGGCAGCACCATTTAGATTTATATAGGAGCTCCAGCGCCAACGAGTGGCCAAACGTATTGTAGCTCTCCGAAGGTACACAACCAGTGTGGCGCAACGATGCTATCTTTTGCACCCGTGCCTGGGGTTTAGCGTACCAGATTGTCACGTCTAACTATGCTGTGCAGTGGGAAATTCTGCCGCACAAATATGAGCTCTGATACAAGATTACGACAGTCACACTACAGGCGTGATGTAGTTGCAGTTCAGGATTGTTTTCAATCCTGTAGGCCCAGTTTTGAATTCCGGTGCCATAAAGTATGCAACATATTACATGTTTAGGGCACAGAAGATATTGCATACTTTAAGGGGAGGACTTTTGCACGCAAGGTAGCGTACGTGCCTCGCACACCTTGGCAGCTTTATTAAAACAAAAAAACTGTCGTCTGGACATTAAGCGTACTTTAAAAAACAGCGGCCAAAAATAAACCTGTAACCAGGAGGAGTATTTCAAACTAAAACATTTACAAAAGTACGGTGCTTACACATAAAGCTTCACTAAAGAAAGCTCCATACCGGCAGCTGCCAAGCGGGGAGGAGCAAGAGTCAAAATATTGCAGTAATAAAAACCCTTTAAAAAACATCAAAATGCCACCCAAGGCATTTACGGCAATGCGAAGTTGTGCTTTCGTGTGCTTTCTAAGAAGCTTGTTTTCTTATTGCTATATTTGTCTCTTAAATGTGACTCACCAGGTCCTGAAGCTAGAGTGAGGCGAAAAAAAGCGCCCCAGACTGAAACTTATGCAGGACGTGTTTTTAATGCTGCTATGCCAGCGAGATTTTCCAGGAACAGCTCGGGTGCCTGCCCCTTTCCTTCTTTCACTAACAGCTCGCGAATAGACAACCGATACTTCGAGGGGAGGTTTTCTCCGTTCGCCTTTTCGTACTTTTTCTAGCGTAGAAGTAGCGCAGAAGTCAAGACGAAAAGCAGCTTAGGAGAATTTCTGACATGACGATAACGCGATATCTCTAAACAGGCGGCGAAAGAACGAGGGGACGTGTGGACGGTGATCTAACGCTGCGCCCTGAGGAAATCCGACATAATCCCGGAAAGCTGAGCACCTCGAACTCTTGGACGCTGATATTCACGATATAATACGGTATGATGGAAAGCACAGACAGAGCGCGAGGGGTGGGCGAGTGTGATGCCCGAGGCAGGAAGATGATGTTAAAGAAAGATATAGCTGGCTAGCGCATATTGAGCACATCCACCCACCTGACACCATGGTCTCGGGTGCGTTTTGTGAAAGATCAGAAAGATCAGAATATGCGGGCTCCACAGGACGCAGCACTTCACTCCGTCGCCGTTTCATGTTTGTCTTCACTGTTTTCCACTTTTGGTAGCTCGACATACCAACAAAGTTTGTTATTATACGATATTTTTCGTTCATTGTATTTTGTTGTGTTTATGGCATGTCTTGCCTAAGCTTTAAATCTGGTCAAGCCCGCATATGAGCTGCGAGGGTACCCATTCACAGGGCGGTAATGAGAGGTTAGGCTTTCCCCAAAGAGAAACACATTTCACTCTAAAAGAACGAGCGCTGCTTTTCAGCTTTGTTCATCACTGTTTGCATCCTTCAGAAATCGTCTTGTACATGTTTCTTTAAATGAGCTCCAATATTGGCTGCTTTCAGACACATTAACCACGCGCGAAGGGCATATAATAGCGAATACCAATGCAACAGGAGTAATATATTTAATATAGTTTATAATATAGTTTAGTAATATAGTTTATGCATTAGGCAACAGTGTGTCTCATTCGTCGGCGCTTTTTCTTTGCGACTCAAAAATAAACAAACCTTGGTCATATTTCTTGTGGAACATGGCTCTTAAGAGTCAGATCTTTCTGAATGATTTTAGACTGTGGTTTCAAGCAGTGATATCGCGCAATTTTTTACTATGTCCTGCTGCCTGGTGGTGCACGCCTGCACCTTTGTAGAAGTTAAGCCGGACGACTTGGAGAGAGTGTAAAGAATTGCTACGGAACGGATCACTCGGTACAGAGCGCTAAATTTTATTATTTTACAGATGTGCTACTATAAAGGTATAAGCTCGACAAATGTAGTTCCACAGTGACGAATATCACGACATGTTTTTCAGAAGTGCCTTAAAAAAATTACTGAAGGCACTTTGGCAATTCTGAAGTGTGCTTTGCGAAAGCCTACGGTCCACCCACTGCCGCTTCCCCGAACCGCTTAGCGTGGCATAACTGGGCCACTTCGGAGCCAAGCGTCTCACTAACTCGACTGCAATGAGACGTCTGGCGAAGGAGCGGCGGTGCAGCTGCCACCGCCGTCGCGCGCGCGCTCGTTCTACCGCTACTGTGTGACGTCAGGGTTGCCTATGCACAGCTGCGCCCTACACCGATGCGCCGGTTGCTAAGGAGGGGAGGAGGTTGCGCCGCTGCGCGGAGGTGAGGCCACAGTTGGCACGATTCCAGCGCACGGACGGACCCCGCGAGCATGAGCCATTAAAGGCTTTCGCCTTAAAATTGCAGCGAAGACAACAAATACACCAGGCTAGAAGATAGGACGAGTGCTGTCGTGAGTTTGTTGTCTTTCTTTTCTTGCACAGCGATACAAATGCATAACCAACTAGCCAAACTTTCAGTTATTTTATGCATTAGAAACGAGTGCAGTGCGTGTACCATGTATCAAAAAGGTTTGAAAGTGCTTAGTGCTTGTCGTCGCAAAGCGCTGACCAACACAAGGTGGACAAGGGAGTAGCTCCTTGATTCAACACAGCACTAGTGATAATAGTTAAAGCTCCTATCTAATGATAACGATGAAAGATCCTGAAAGAGAGAACTTCGGCAAAAGCACGGGTATGTACGATGAAACGCAAAATATGAAAGACTTAGAGCTTCTATCTTCGAGACGCTTTATTCCGGCGCCTGGATTCCACGCCTCCTCTCAAGCGCAGTCGGCGGAGCTTGTGTCGGAGGCTGTGCCCACATACTTTGCCGTTACTTCTTAGCAGTGCTGCACTGTCCTAAAATGCAGATGATTCCTATCTGGAGTGTATGTTTATCTTCGTCTATGTTCTTCGCTTTTCGGTCGTTTAGAGCTTTTTTTAACTTTTTCAATACCTTTGCTTCGAACTGACACAAAAAAAGAGCGCTTGAACTATGCTTGGTGACTGCGGAAGCTACCCGTCGTAATCGCATAAGTCGCTGAGAGTACGCAGGTGCAACACAATGAAAAGAATGATGCACAAAATTATTAAAGAAACAAAATATCACACAAACGCTACAAAGTTCCATCACTTAGCAGAAAGGAACGTCATTTCTTAGTTGGATAAATCATCACTTGCCCTAACACAAGTGCCTTTATTGTTATTATGTTGTAAGCCTCAAATACTTGTTTTCTGAGCTCAACTTTGTGGCCGCAGATAACGTTACAGTGTACGAAATCTGAATGACACTGCAGAGAATAGCTCATGTATCATCCAGTAAAGCGAGTGTCCTTATTTCTGACATTTGGCAACAATTAACCAACGACTGTGCCGCGTTCTTTGGTACAATGATTTTGCTAACTGGTGCACGCAATATGTGCACTATGAATGCTGTCCAATACATTTCCTTTGTCTTCAAAACTTGCTTATCTTGTCCTTTCTGCTAAGGCTATTATTGCGCTTAGCTTGCAAAATATTCTGCATGGATTCACCCCTGTGTTGTGTGACATTGGTTTTGAAATTTATATCTTAGTCACTGATATACACCTCTCTGTCTCACAGTATTGTGGTAATTTTGGCCTTAACATGGCATAACTTCAGTTATTCTTTCTGGTTTTCTGGAATTATCTATACACAACTTTTTTTTTCTGTGCGGGAGTTTTTTCCACGCAATCAATTTTCTTGTCCACAAACAATTTGTTTTAACACAACTCCCATCTGCAATGCTTCAGTGTTTGAGGGTGCTCGAAATAAATACATAGGGAAACAAATAAGTCTTTTAAATGAGTTATTAAAGCTTGCTAAATTTGAAATAACGCATGTTTGTCACCCGAAACGCCTGGTTTTGGAGTGGTTGTGCGTGGAATGAAAATGGCGCTGAGGAATCTAATCGCAACTAAGGCTTGCTCATGCCCCCAAAGAGACGCCGAGGAAATGAACGCAACGTCATAAACGTCCTTCATCCTCTATTATTTAATTGATTATTTCTGCATTCTATAATGAGTACTTAGATTCTGTTTCGCGCAAAAATCTGTGCACGGATTTCATAAAGACGCTCTTTCCACCCCCACTGTATAGTTCTGTCTGCTTTGGGCTCATGTGCCATGATGTTCTGAACCGCGTGCATAAAATGCCAATTTCTCCTTGCAGCGCAGCATTTTGTATAAATGACACAACAAAACTCTACCTGTCAACCCGTTGCTCGATAGGAAAAACATTCTTATGTCTTCTGTAAGCTGCCGCTTGTAAAATGTGCCTGAAACAATTGAACATTGTTTTATAGACTACAAAGACGCGATTTTGTTTTCGGATATGTTTGCAGAGGACGCTAAACAAAGATTTTCTCCTAAATTCCTACAGCGTGCATTACCTTTCTGTTTCCCAATCTGACTCGAAACCATATGATATGATTCTTCTGACTGGACTTCATAGCCATTGGAAAACTCGCATGCAAGACCGCAACGTTGAACCTGTTGTTTCGCCTAGAATTCATTTTAGCCGAATGTTGCTGCAGGTAACGGACATTTACAAAGAATTGGACTTTTCAAGGATTGGTTTCCTCTACTGATGCACTGTATATCTTTACCGGCTGTTTAGTTCTGATAAGTTTTCTACCATGTTTGTGCCACGTAGCGCCTACCTAGGTGCTCTGTAAAGTTTTTTTTGTGTGTATACACACACACATATATATGTATATATATATTTTCTTTATATAATCATGTAGAATAAATACCATGAAAGAACGAAAAAAATACCATGAGCTAGACCATGGTGGGTAAATTCCTGAAAGAGGACCTCAGGTGTGCTGGACTATTGCAGAAAGCTATCATATCTGTTAATATCGAGACCTTCAGATTTTTATAAGCATTAGAGCTCTACCGGAGAGCTTTGTTTTATGCTGCTGGTTGTGAGAAAAGACATTTCCTTTCTTGCCAACAGCCCTATATTAGCATCCTCTCATGGCACCAAAAACGCCGAAGTGACAGCTTTATTTCGGTTGACGCAACCGAGTCATAGGAACATAGTCATCAATAATGGAATTGAGTGGGCGAGTTGGTTTTCCATCTTGACAGTGAAAGCGCTCAAAAGGACAAGGACGACAGAAAAGGAAAGACATACAAAGCGCTTTGTATGTCTTTCCTTTTCTGTCGTCATTGTCCTTTTGAGCGCTTTCACTGTCAAGATAGTCACCAAACGGGACCAAAGCGAAAAACATACGCTACTAAGGAAGTGATTCTAGGAATATTGTATCGAAAAGCAAAAGCAGAGCCCATGAAAGAGCCGGAACTTTGAATAACGGATCATACATCGAACGAAGAGGTTCTTAACGTCAGTACAAGGATTAAATTAGGCAGATCAGTGCAAAATACACTGAAATCATAGCAACGCGACACGCAAAGGCGCCACTCTCGTGGATAGCAAGGGAGACATCATAGAAGACGAATAGTGCGGATGGATTTTCTTCCGAGACCAGCCTAGCGTGGACAAACGCAGTATTTCTGCTCCTTTTCCCCCTTTTTTCTCCCTTAATCTGTCATGCTCTGGCTCGTGCTCGGACATCTCGCCGAAACTTGCAGGACTGGGTCTCGTGGTCTTCATTTCTAGGAGGTCGGTTGGAGGAGAGTAGAGACGGAGGCGATATCCCTTGAGATCGTATCTTCTTGCGCTTCCCTTCACTTGATTTCTAGGAGGTCGGTTGGAGGAGAGTAGAGACGGAGGCGATATCCCTTGAGATCGTATCTTCTTGTGCTTCCCTTCACTTCATTTCTAGGAGGTCGGTTGGAGGAGAGTAGAAACGGAGGCGATATCCCTTGAGATCGTATCTTCTTGCGCTTCCCTTCACTTCATTTCTAGGAGGTCGGTTGGAGGAGAGTAGAGATGGAGGCGATATCCCTTGAGATCGAATCTTCTTGCGCTTCCCTTCACTTCATTTCTAGGAGGTAGGTTGGAGGAGAGTAGAGACGGAGGCTATATCCCTTGAGATCGTATCTTTTTGTGCTTCCCTTCACAAGCCAGTTTGTTCAACGCGACTCAATCTTGATGACGACACTAGTCTGACCCTCAGTGAAGGAACAAGCTAAAAAGTGCCAAAGATACCGCTAAAAGTCGGTAAAAAGAATCAGTATCTGATAAAAAAGGCTGTGTAATCAAAATTCTCCAAGTTATTCTTTCTCCGGCCATAAAATTAACTGGAAAATACCCAATAATAATTATAATCGCAACCAACTTTACACCTGATTGAGCCCTTAGTTGCCGGATAATTGGCAGACCGCACTTCATAAGAGCTGTAAGTACCCAACAGCGATGCTCAGCATCTAAGCCGTAAGAATAACGAAGAAAATCATGCAAGAAAATTTGTTAGGAAAAAACATGTCATATCAGGCGATAAGTAAGGTGATCAAAAAGGCGTCCGATATCTGAATTTCTTGCACCCCGAATCACACAAATGTTTCAGGTTTTCGCGTTTCTTTCTGGGTGAGGTAATGTACGAGTACGAGAAAACAGTTTTTATTGCGTGGGAGCTTAATGTGAGTGGGTACTGCGAATGTCTGCAACATCGACTAAATTTTATTAAATTTATTTTAGAGAAACCTCACGGCAATAGATGTGCAAAACTTTATGCATGAAAGTATTCGCGGAGAAAACGATGGCAAAAACAAACCATTTGTATTCCTACATGGACTCCACTTGCAGCTTTATATAGAATATTTCCTCACAGAGAACTTTTACCCACAATATTTCAAGTCCTAAATTTATTACTGAGTATAGCGTCCTTCCACTCATGAGGACTATACTCATGGTTAAGGGAGGCGTAGCGTGAAAAAAGACAGGGACGAGAGAGAGACAAGACACAGGACCAGCGCTAACATCAACTACTACGTCCGCCCTGCTCACTCTGAAGGGTCTTCAAATTGTAGTTTGCTCAGGTGAGCTTGCAAAAACGTACTCGCTTCTGCTTGCCATGAGCCGCGCTGCGTCACAATCGCCCTAAAAGGGCACTGTGGCTTGTGTGTTTTTACACTTAATAACACATTCAAAACGTGGCCCTCGCTCTTCTCGACACTCTTCCTCATCCTTTCCAAGTTCAGCTCTTTCAGGAGCGCAACAGCCTGGGTCTTGACTGTTCTGGGTTTTAAGGCGGTTTCTTTAAAGTTCTTCTGAATGGCAAACTGAGCCTTTTCGTCAAAAAGGGCTTGGGGCAAAACAACGAACCCGCGTTCTTTATCCGTAAAAAAGGTGAAAGTTCGGACTCACGAAAGTGATTTGCAATATCACGCAGTACCGGCAGGCTGTCCTTCTGTCCACCGAGGCTCCTTTGAAGCATGTCGACGCCTTCAGCATGGCACCAAGCTTTGTCGTCGCTGTCTACATTTGCTGCGATCCTGCGGACCGAAGCCAACCACACGTGCTTGTCGACCGCTGTCTTAAGAGCGAACTTGGGTCCACGTTCCAAGACTCGCTGAATGGGAGGAGGGACCGAAGCCTCCCCTAAGAAGGTTACCGGGACAGGAGCTGTCTTTCTTTCCGCCGGCTTAGGTAAACTCGAGACGACTCTCGCCCAGAGGGTTTCCACTCCAGCTCTCACAATCGTCTGGAAGTTGTCCAAGGTCTTAAATCCAGAGCCTCCGTATCCGGCCAAGTTCAAGGAAAGTATTCTCAACAAGTCGTTCAAGACTCGCACTTTTCTCCAACATTCCGATTTCAAGATCTTCGCAATCCTTTTCCAATGTCCGACAAAAGGGGGAATGCAGCCGAAGAGGGATGAAATTTGAGGAGGGCAGAAGTTCTTCCTCAGACAAAAGGCCAAGTACTTGGCTTAGCCGACTTGGCTTGGCCGGGGTAAAGAAACAGCCTTAAAACCCAGAACAGTCAAGACCCACGCTGTTGCGCTCCTGAAAGAGCTGAACTTGGAAAAGCTGAGGAAGAGTGTCGAGAAGAGCGAGGGCCACGTTTTGAATGTCTTCTTCAGTGTAAAAACACACAAGCCACATTGCCCTTTTAGGGCGATTGTTACGCAGCAGGGCTACAACTACAATTTGAAGACCCCTTCAGAGTGAACAGTGCGGACCAAGTAGTTGATGTTAGCGCTGGTCCTGTGTCTTGTGTCTCTCTCGTCCCTCTCTTTTTTCGCGCTACGCCTCGCTTAAACATACTTTGCCAACTGGCCCAGAACACCACTATGCTCAAGTTCATACTCATGGAACGCATGTTTAGTTTTAACGCAGGACGCGGTTCGTAAGAAGAGGTCGAACGTGTTTCTGAGAACTGCGATAATAAACTGCTGTCCTTTCATTCAAGGCGCCTGATAAGAAACATAAAAGAACAGCGAATTCCTTTAACGCCTTCCCTGCCGAAGCACAATCCCGGACGTTGAGCCATCGTAGTCTGCAAAAGCCGCTTTTTCGCTGACAGTGAAAGCGACATTGATGACGACGCCTCGGGGCTTTTAATATTTAATGGTGTGCCATTGAGGCAGGCCTTTCAGCCGCCGCTGAAATGCCTTTGAAGACACAGCGAAGATATCGCTGCTCACGCTTGTGCTTCTAATCACATATTTGTATGTGGGTTTTCTTCCAAGGTTTTGGTTCCTTTCGATGATAAAGAGAATTCAGTAATCAATAAAAGTATTGTGTGAGAGCGTGTGTCACTAAGACGCGTCAGTTTAGTTTCAGCCCAGTTTCTTACGGCTAACCCCATCGCACTGCCTCGCGTCAAGCCGATATGGCCGTTCTTTGTATCTTTTGAGAAACGCCACCATTTTTTATCTGCTATTTTGCATATTTGATCTTGCTGCCGATAGTTGGGTGGTAGATTGTTTTACTAAACTGAGTGAAACATGGTGCTGCTTTATTAGCAGCTACTACGAAATTCCTAAACCTAATTATTTTGGGAAACTGCGATAAATTCTTACAATGGAAGCAGTAATAAGGAGGCGTTCTGACGCGAATTGTGAATGCAAATGTAAACAAAGGCGATGAAAATCAAAAATAAAATGCTGTCTCGTAAGATTTGGTTGTAGTATTGGCAGACCCGGAAAGGGTGCCAAACGTGAGACTGAAAGTCTGAGCTTCAACTTAAAAAAAATACAGCCCGCGACTTGCAATAATTACTCCGTTAACAACATCTCTCGTATTAGGAAGCGACTAGAAACACAAAAAAAACTCAGGAGAGAGGTGCTTGAAATATCAAGAGAAATTGAGATGACCACACCTTAATGCGCATCACCACATAATCCGATCTCTATAGAGCTTGGTATTTCTGTCAAGTAAGCGAGCGCTCTAAAGGTCACGAATTGCACCGAGTACGCATCGAGAGATCAGTAAATTGCTCCCTATCGAGTGGAGTAGGACAGATCTGCGAGGCAAAAAGAAAATCACACATACTGACATTCAGCTGGAAGCAATATAGCAGTTGTACGACACACATATACCGCTTAAAGAAAGAATGAACGCCACCTTTAGGTTCCTTCTCTGTCCAAACGTAGAACACAACTCATCACTTAAGTTTCTTAAAATTCAATGATGCACGCGAATTAGCACTAAGCTACAATACCGAGTGTGCTGAAATGTTAAGGGCCCCGCCGCGGTGGCTCAGTGGTTACGGCGCTCGGCTGCTGACCCGAAAGACGCGGGTGCGATCCCGGCCGCGGCGGCTGAATTTCGATGAAGGCGAAATTCTAGGGGCCTGTGTACAGTGCGATGTCAGTGCACGTTAAAGAACCCCAGGTGGTTGAAATTTGCGGAGCCCTTCACTACGGCGTCTCTCATAGCCTCAGTCGCTTTGGGACGTTAAACCCCAATAAACCAACATTCACAGAAGTGGCGGCAACCTGTAAATTACTTTTGTTTGTATAAAACTAATGCGTCCGCGTTTCTTTGTATGTGTCTCGGGAAGAGCAAGAATGCATGCACGCTTTTTTCAGTTATGTAGACAACCCCTCGCATTGCGAAAGCGGAGGCGGCTCAAAGTCGGCCCCGATACTGCCGAAGTCTTGAGCTGACCATTAGCGGGAAAGAAGTTGCGGCCTACGTGACTGGCTTTTTGGTTGTGTTTTACTTTTTTGCGTTTCCAAGGTCACCGAATCGAGAGTCGAAGCCTGGGGCTTCTTTTTAGTTGTGCGTTAATTTTTTCCTCCTCCAAGATGGCGGCCATGCAGAGGCAAAGTGTAGGTGCCTACGTGCTCTCGTTGCGCTTTTTGGTGTTTTGTTTTTTCGACGCCGATGCTGTGGCGCCGCGAGCGCTCGCCCGCTAGCGCCCGAGGGCTTTAAAAGGGGGCCGTATGGAAACGAACTTGAGTCCGCTCGTCGGTGAAACGCTGCCGCCGCGAACTCCCGGGTCTCCGAGCCGCCGCACCGCATCCTCGAAACCGCAAGCTGCCCTGGACGGACGTCGCCTTCGGGGGCCGCACTGACTGCGTTTTTGTGGATGGACTGCAGCCGCGCTTCCCGGTTCACTGTATGTTTGTTCACCTTCTGACTTTTGATCGACTGTATCTAATTGGCCTCTCACTTGTGTTCTGACCTGTGTAGAAATATTCAATGTATAACTTAATTCAGTGTGTTTACTCCTATGTGCTTCCGCAATTGTTTTGTAGAATGTGAATTATGTATCTGTGAAAGCTGCCGCATTGTTCAATCGAACTATAAAGGTTATTTTGTTGTTGTTACCTCTTAAACACGCCTCGGTCTCAGTCACTGCGTTTGCTTACCGGCTACGCCGGGCATCAAGCGGCCACCCCCTCATTGTCCGGACTCGGTGATGATGTCGACTAGTCACCGAACCCGTGACACCAACCAAACCAAATGTTAAGGCAACGTGCACAGTGTGATTTGCATTCCACTAACTGGAAACCAGCTACATTTTCTCTCTTCCCCTGAGCTGGACCATATCTCTCACTTGAACAGTTGCTTAAAATATATTTTATTTATTTTATTTTTATTTTTATTTATTCAATACTGCAGGCCTTTACGGCCCAAGCAGGAGGGGCATACAAATGACATCAGCGTATAGAACGAAGATAGCAAATAATAATTTCAAAACACTTGTTCTATGGGCAATAGAACATGAGCAAAACAAGGACTAAACGAAATGCAAATCGAGCTCTTCATTTGGGAAGTGAAACATAAACAAACAGAACTAAGCCAATGAATGAAATGAAATGTCAAACTTGCAGTTAGGCAAAAACACGATCAGTTTGGGCAACCAAAAAGCAGACAAGAAAAATATTCAAAAGCAATTCAAGGTTTCAATTGAATCAACGCTGGTTAGAAGAGGCAGAGGTAAGTTGTTCCAATCTGTTATCGTGCGAGGAAAAAAAGAATATTTAAAAACATTAGTTCTGGTGCTGTATGGCGTTAGAGAGTCATCGTGTCGATGTCGTGTTCGGCGTGCAGTAAGTGGTGTTATGTACGGATCAGGAGTTAGAGCAAGAAGGTTATTTTTAAGAAGGAACATAAATTTTAAGCGCTGAATTTTTCTTCCTAGCACTTATTTCCTAGCACTTATTTTGGTTAAACCT
This sequence comes from Amblyomma mixtum, assembly GCF_055824585.1. Lineage (NCBI taxonomy): Eukaryota > Metazoa > Arthropoda > Arachnida > Ixodida > Ixodidae > Amblyomma > Amblyomma mixtum. Next base: position 210,333,960 of record NC_143012.1, on the reverse strand, counting down.
ACCGAGAAGGCATCCGATGTAGAAATGAAATCAGGATTATTGGGTCTCAAAAATCGTACTTTCTCACCTGTGATGTCATAAATTCCTGTTGCAAAGAAAAGCAGAGCAGTCAGAGGATATAATTAGTGGGGATTCTTTTCTGGAATTTTTGCTCTGTCTTGTTAACATCAGTAACTCCAGCAAGTCCTGTGAATGCTGGGAGAAAATTGTCATTGTGGATGAGTGGCTGAAGTCGAGCATCTCTCACTATTCCCTTTTTTTTTTCTTCATTCATAGCGCATCCTCTATCCAGAGGATGCCGTGCGGTGAACGCCACCGAACCAACACACACCTAAATTTGAAAAGCTCCTTCGCTCCCTGTGCTACCCATTTTGTCTGGCTAACAACATTAACTCGCGGCTGTGTTATGCAAAATAAGAGGTAACTCAAGTTTTTTTCGTAAGTATTTGTGATACGAGCACTTTTGTTGAGCCGTATTTACAAGAAATCCAAAATGCCGCACAGCCTCGCCGAGCTCTCTGAATGTTAGCAGTGCAATCTGATGCAAGTAAGTACTCATACTTCAATCAAAGATGCAGCTGTTGAGCGTGTTGGGATTGGTTTTCCCGTTATATAAAAAGGCGACTGCTGCATGATGCATATGAGGTGGCGCTCAAACCATTCTATCATGATGGACTCAGTCCGAACGCTTATGTCACCTTCAGTGTTGATAACAGCTCCTTAATCAATACGATATTAGGGCATGAAATATATTGTGCTTACTGCGTACCCGGACACCTAGCCAGCCATGTAGCGCTGGTGTCTGTACGAGTAAAAATTGCCAGTTTCCACTATATTTAGTGCTTGTCTCATATTGTCACGGACTAGCAGCCGGCAAAGTGGGCAGTGGCGCGGCATGGAGTGCTCGCGCTAGGCCCATCGCCATTAAAATCATATCATCGCCATCACGCCTAGTTCTTCGGCTTACGGTCACGTAACAATATACCCTCTTAGTGTACGCAAGAGGTTGCACGCAGGCTCATGCAGAAAAGGGTGTCATCTGAACGCGACGTAGTGTCATCTTCAAGTACCCCAAAGGATGACCACCGAAACGTACATTTCTGAAAATCGATTAGAGACTTCCATTTCACTGAATCAGACCGGAGGACTTTCTTAGCGATGCCATGCTTTTCGCTTAATATGTTCTCTGAGATGCCAAAAATATACATACGTATGAGTATTAGGCGATCATGCTTTTAGACGATTTTTAAAATTTGGAATGAAAAAAAGTAACTTCCTAATCTCTCAAGCTCTCCTACTTGAAGATGTGCTTCGCTACAACACTGCCTTTCGAAAGACGTCGCCACTTCCTCGTGGGGAGAACATCAATCACAGGTCTCATTTTTTATATATCCTTTCTTTTCTCTAACTATACATTAGCTTCTTCCCTATTTTTGTCGCCGAAAGCGCATAAAGGAACGACAAATCTGCTGGACCACGATGGTGAAGAATACGCAGCGGAGTACAAAAAAAAGGGGCAGCAACGAAAAATAATGCGCTATAGGTGGAAGCCATTCCGTCCTTACCAAAGTTTTCAGCACTGCATTAAAGGGAGGCCCTTAAATGAAGTGAAGAGGGAAGAGAAAATCCAAACAGCAGAATAACGGAGGATTTTCGATGGCAGGGCACTTGCACCCCCTATCAGACTCTCGGCTCCCATCGCAAAGGTGAAAAGTAATTACGAGGGATAGTGAAAGCAGCGTGGCCAGGAGTGCTTGCACTCACGAAGTCCTTTTCCGCTCATTCAATTGCTGTCCGCTGGTGGCACAGATAACCTGACACTAATTGTGTCATTCCACTTGGCGAGCTTCGCGAGTGGGATAGCCAAGCACTGGCCCGCCTAAAAAGCGGTGCTTAGAGACGGAAGAACTTTGAAGGACTTGCGCGCGCTGGTTGGAAGCTGCTTGAAGTTTAACCTGGAAGCGTTGAAGCACCCTGGCTTTGTATAACGCTATTTTATAAGCTCAGAGATTTCGTCCTTCGCTGTATGGCTGGCTCAGTTTGCTGTAAGAATTTTGAACATGCTCGCTTTAAGTCCTCATAAACACAAGTTATGTACGCAAATAGTTGCGGCAAAGTTCTTAGGACTTACGTTGGTGTTCCTTTTGTCTCCATAACCTCGAATATTTTGACCACCTCTGTGAGAAATAAAACAACTTTTTTTGTAAAGACGACTGAAGTTTCAACACACACATCTGGCAGATTGGTTGAAGTTTCTAAGGCATTTTACGAGTTATGTAGTATGTGCTGACCATCCTTCCCTGCTTTGGCCCTCACGGGGCAGAAGAGCTGAAACAACAAGCTGCGGCGTTCTGCGCAGCCATGATGAGAGAGAAATGATCATGTTCCTTGTGGAAGGAAACTAATCCAGGAGCGAAGTTTGAAGAGACATTTGCAGGAGAGCGGCACGCCGTTGGATATATCGAACTATCGGCGAAAATACAGTTCGATATACAACGCGGTATTCCTGTGCATTTATACACGGTTTTTGGATGGAAAAATTTGTATGTTCGATATTACCGATAATTCAATATATCAATGTTTAAAATATGCGTGTCGGCTCTATTATTATTAAGAAGTTGTTATAGTAGCAGCAGAAGTAGTTGTAGTGCTAACAGTGCCATTAGTAGTAGCACCAGTAGTGGTAGCAGAAGAAACTGCAGTAGTAGCAATCATAGCCGTGTAAGAGCAGTAAGCTCACGATATTTTTCTTCGCTAATGTTCGCTAACATCGGCGCATCTATCGTTACTTGAAATGTGAGCCAAGCTTGCCTAAAATAATAAAATAAATAAAAATCTAGGATGCTGCTTCGCAAGAGTTTTTCAGGCATCGAGAGAACCGATGGAACAGGAAATGCTAAACGACCAACGACGAGCCAGAACCCATGTGCTCGGTAAAGACCGTTATATAAACAAAAGGTACCAAAGCCTGCAAAAATAAAAACATTGCCCCTTGAACGTAATTAGAGACGGCGCCAAAGCGAAGTGAGATTAGCCCCGTCTTCAAGCTGATTACTGGCTCATTACACATGGGTGGATCTTGTGCCACGCCTCATTAGCAAGGATAAAATACTTGGGCCATACATGGATAGTCAGGTGAATTTCTTGCACTGCCTCATTAAGATGGCTTTGAGCACCCGACAGGTGAAAAAGAACTGGAAGCCTCGTTCAGTTGTGGAGAGAGCCGAGAATCGTGCTGCTCGCCCTTTTCCCTAAACTTCAACGTTGGCTTTACTTTCATCTGCCCGAGCAAGCAAGAGAAACTAGGGAAGCTAAAAGTAGTTCATATGTAAAGAGCAGAATTTTTTGCACCTGACTCCATCATAAACGCATCTATGAAAAGTGAGACTGTCGGCCCATCATGCGCGAAAAATTGCATATACTCAGTGCAAATGTACAGCTCAGCAGTAAACTTCAAGTTCATGAACAGTAGTTGACAAATGCAGGAGCTGCCGCTACCACTGAGACACACCTTTAAAGGGAGACTGAAAATTACTTTAGCGAATTATTGTTCTCCATCAGACCTGATTCTCTAGCTCCTTCCGGAAATTGTACCATTGGTCGAGCAGTGAAAGGCGCATTTATTTCCGAAGAAATTTGATTTCTAATTGTTCACATCAGTCTATTCAAACACGTGACGAAACACGTGAACAACGAGTTGTTTCTGTTTTGAAATGAACGGCGGTGCTGCGTAGCACTTGGGATCCGTGCATGAAAATCGGTGCCGACGAATGTATTTTATTTGAGAAATCGACTGATGGTGGCGGCATATATATTTCGTTGTTTCCTTTTTTCTATTTTTAAAAGCTGTGTTTACAGGGAGAGCCGTCTCCTTTTTATTAATAAGCGGTGGCCTGTCGATAAAGGTGTACTTTTATTTTTCCCCGTTGCTCCTTTAATGACAGAAAAGACCGAGAGGACATCAGAGTTTCTTGGGGCTCGTAGCATTTTCAATAAGTCAAACGCAATTTTCTTACTTGCGGTTAAAAATAACTACATAATTATTAGTCCTCATAAAGAAATGCAACCATATGACAGAGGAATACAGCTAAATGTTGTTGAGCAACGAAAGTATTCCAGAGGAAATAAACAACTGCAAATGCAAGAATGCATGAAACTGGACACATCAGATGATGCAACAAAAGAAAACTTTTTTAGTTGCTTACAAGATATTCAAATTTCAAAGCCGTGTACTACATTCTCGGGGGTGGCCCGGGTCATATTTTTGGAAATAATCGGGGTCAAACTTGCAGGTCACTATCGTGTCGGGAACAGTGGATTATAGTTGGAGATCTATTTTAGTACAAATTGGCCAATTTCAAATTTCGGTGTGGGCCGAGCCAAGTGTTAGCAATGGCGTGGGCCTAATTCAGAGGTCGTTATCGTGTCGGGCACGCTGAACTATAGTTGGCCATCGATTTTCGTCCAAATCGGAAAAGGAGAGATTTCAGGGGTGGCCAGCCCAAATTCTTTCCGCCTGGTGTCACAGTTGCTATGGCAACGAGTGACGTAAAAGCAAGACGCACCAGCAAGATTTTTTGCTCGGCTCTGACGATTGTTTCTTTAACGCCACCTGGAGAGTGACTGCGTCCCGTGTACTGAATATACGCCCTAAATTACAAAAAGAATGCACTGCAAAACAGAAGAGAGCCAGACGTCGTGTGAACTTCTACCGTACCTAGATTGAGAACAAGCTAGGGGTGAAAAGATAGTTCCACTTTTTGCTTTTCGTAAGTACTGTTATTTTCAGCCTCTTCAGATCAGGTTAAACATTGGGGCACAGTAGCCTTCCTCTTGAATTCGGCGAGTATTCCGGTGCTTGTGCAAGCTGGGCAATCACATCTTTCTGCTGGGAACAGGAGTGCAATTGGTTGGAGCGACTGTTCTGTCAGCCCCGTCAAGCTGTGCGCCCGGGTAAAGTCATTTGGTTAAAGAAACCCAGTAAGCCTCTTCCAGCCGAAGCAATGGCGTGAAAAGTATGACGCGCCAGGCATAAAGGTGAGGTTTATGTTTAATGCAGGATTGCGTTTAACTTCGACACTTCCTGTTCTTTTTGTCCGAAAGTGAAGGCGTACGTTTTAGTGTAATTTGAACGAGTGCAACTTGGGTGTGAAACCGGTGGCTGCAGTAAAATTCTGACCGATACCTTTAATACTCCATATAGGCTACAAAACACAGGCCCGGAACTGTTTGAAACAAAATGTAAGTTCTGAGGGGATAAGGCACACTTATACCACATTATATGGGCCTTCCAGCAAAGCAGGTGCATAGACATCACAGAAAAGCCAACGGAGGAAGGATGGGAGGCAGCTCTGTCCAGATGTCATGGTACGGATCGGAAAGACATCGTCACAAGAGGACCCGGCCGCGGCGGCCGCGTTTCGACGGAGGCGAAGCGCAAATAAGAGCCCCAGGTAGTCAAAAATAACTCGGAGCCCTCCACTGCGGCACCTCTTGCCTACTTTCCTTTTGGAGCGAAAGCTCCCCTCCTCGCACACAAACCCTGAAGGTCATGTTATGGCGGAGATATGACCTTAAAGCGGACTCAATTTATCAAAAAAAAAAGAAACAAGAAAATGAGGTGCAGGTGGGAAAAGAACCCTGGCCTGCAAGAGGACGTCGTTCCACTCCGCCGACTTTGTTTTTCGACACAGTATTTTTCTAGACGATGTTCTGTATACTCCGTTTCATACATAACGGTCAACGCAGCCAAGGCTGCGGCGCCTGTTTGCTCTCCTCGTCCGCATCGTAAAGTAGTGCGTCAAAAGTAAAAATAGTGATAAAATTAAAGTAAATGTTGGTCCATATTGTAGTAGAATGATAAAAGTGTTTTATTTTGCAAAAAAGATTGCTTATGCTTTTATGAGCTTCAAAACAGAGGTCCTCAGTTTTTTTGTTTTGTTTTTTTTCAGGCCCCTTTTGTGTCAGGTTCTCGCAGCTAGGCCAGCCGGTCATGTTGGCTGCTTTCGACGAACTCTTCGTGCGCCCTCTTCATGAAGCATGGAACCTCGTCGTATGCTTCTCACAATAACAATATCAACTGCAGCGACAAGTGCGCTAATATAAACCACTTGTTGCATTCGATGGCCTGAGCAGCGGAATCTCTGCTCAGGGCCCAAATGCACAGCTTTCAACAATCCCCATTTCGCCGCACTAGCTCACACCCATAACACGCCGAATCCAACATCTAATACAAAACATTACTACGAACGGAAGCACTTCAAACAATTTTCCTTGTGACAACAGCTCAAAGCGGCGGCCTTCCGAATGAGACGCTGCTCATTTTAAAGCCGCTGAGTACACCGATCAATCTCAGGTTGCCGCTAGAGAAAGCTGCTCTGATTAATCGACGCCGCACTGAATTCTATCACCACACAATTCACGATTCATTGTGTGCCGCATGCAAAAAAGTCACTGAACACCCGAGAACAACACTTCGCAATCACGCCCGTCGCCAATACACTGCACTGCCTTTCTCCTTCGAAAAAAATGAACAGCGCTGTTTTTTTTTTTTCAAAGTAGGCATTAGTGTTCGACAGCTGCGACTTTCTACCAAATGATTCCTTTAAGAAAAATAAAAAATCAATGAAAAAAAAACAGCGATACCGGGAGTCGAACCATGCCCCTTATAAAATGGACAGGCGCGCGCTTCGTACCACTCAGCCACGACTTTTTTGTTTTTCCTATCATGGTATTTATTTACATCGTTTTGTATAGAAAGCACATATATACATATTGTAACGTGGCGGCCAGCCGAAGAATGAGGCGTGGTGAACGATGGCTATGAGATGATTTAATGGCCGCTGGCCTAGCGCGGGTGCTCCGTCCCGCGCCACTGCCAGCTTCGTCTTCGTCACACTACCCGGGGCCTCCGAGCGATCGTCCCGATCGGTGACGAACAGACGGCGAAATGGCGATGGTCTTGAGTGAAGGATCGAACAATATGTAGAAGATGGTGCAGTGCTGGCCGCCACGAGACCTCAGCGACCCAAGACCCCACTGACCCAAGACCCAAACTTGAAGACACCGTCCCCCTGCCCCCGCCGTAGGGTGCCAGGAGCTGACGGCCGAGGTCTCTGGACGCACCGAACGGCGGGGGCAGGGGGACGGTGTCTTCAAGTTTGGGTCTTGGGTCAGTGGGGTCTTGGGTCGGTGAGGTCTTGGGTCGGTGGGGTCTTGGGTCGGTGGGTTCTTGGGTCGGTGGCGTCTTGGGTCCGTCGGGTCTTGAGTCGTCGTTTCGTGTTGTCCGGGCGGGGGACGGGGCTGGGGTGAGCGGCGAGGTCGGTTCAGGTCGGGCGGGCTGGGGCACAGCCGTGCGGCGCTGACCAGGTACTCACGGCCGACGTCCACGGCAGGCCCAGGACGCCGAAGCTCCGTGACCAGGATGGCGATGAAGGGACACCAGCACCTCACACCAAATGTAACGTGGCGGCCATCCGAAGAATGAGGCGTGGTGAACGATGGCTATGAGATGATTTAATGGCCGCTGGCCTAGCGCGGGTGCTCCGTCCCGCGCCACTGCCAGCTTCGTCTTCGTCACAATATTGTCACAGAAGCAGGTAGGCAGGTTTGTATTTGCCACAACGTCCAAGCGCCAGCGGAAACGGCCCGGCCGGCTAACCGACTAGCGAGCGAGCTCACGGGCGAAGAAGAGCGCGCGCCAGCCTCCTGAACGCGACTACTAGGCGGCGCCAGTAATGCGTTGCGGCATTGCCCCTCCCAGTGGAAAAAGCATCGTCCCGATGCTGCGCGGCGAGGTCAAGCAGAACCGTAGGCTTGACCTAGCGGGCGTGGAAGGGCTTCATCCGGACAACGTGTACGACTTCCGACTCTGTTTGCCGTCGGGACGTACGAACAGTTTCTTGCGGAATCACTTCGTAGGTGACGTCGCTGAGTTTGCGCAGCACTTCGTACGGGCCGAAGTAGCGGCGCAGAAGCTTCTCGGAGCGACCCCGCTGGCGAACAGGAACCCACACCCAGACTTTATCGCCAGGGTTGTAAATTACCTCCCTGTGACGGAGGTTATAGCGTTGAGCGTCTTTAACCTGCTGCGTCCGGAGTCTCGTTCGAGCAAGCTGACGGGCGGCCTCAGCGTGCTGGACGAATTGGTCAGCGCCGGCAACTGATGGAAGGGCGACATCGGGCAGTAACATTGCATCCAGCATGGTAACGGCTTCGCGACCGTATACCAAACGAAACGGGGTGAAGCGGGTCGTTTCCTCGACTGCGGTATTATACGCAAATGTTGCATACGGTAGTACCTGGTCCCAGTTCTTATGGTCTTCGTCGACGTACATTGAAAGCATATCGGCGATGGTCTTATTGAGTCGCTCAGTAAGGCCATTCGTCTGAGGATGGTAAGCTGTTGTTCTGCGATGACAAGTGCCACTGAGCCGCATAACTTCCTGGGTGAGAGCTGAAGTAAATGCAGTGCCTCTGCAGTTATAACGACAGCAGGGGCACCATGACGGAGGACTAGGTTAAAGATGAAAAAGTTCGCAATATCGGTAGAAGTGCCGCGGGGAAGAGCTTTGGTTTCACAATAACGGGTGAGGTAATCAGTGGCGATTATAATGTAGCGGTTGCCCAAAGATGACGTAGGAAACGGCCCGAGCAAGTCCATACCGACTTGGTGAAAGGGTACTCGAGGAGGACCAATAGGCTGCAGCAGACCGGCCGGCTTGACAGGCGGCGTCTTCCGACGTTGGCAATCACGGCACGTCTTAACATAGCGCTGGACAATAGCAGCAAGCTTGGGCCAGTAGTATTTTTGTCGTACGCGAGCCAAAGTCCGTGAGAAACCGATATGGCCGGCAGAAAGCTCGTCGTGGCATGCCTGCAAAACGCCGGGACGGAGCGGCGTTGGGACCACCAGCAGGTACTGAATGTCTGTGGAAGCGTAGTTTTTCTTGTAAAGGACGCCGTCCAGCAAGCAGAACGACGACAGGCCACGCGTAAAAAGGCGAGGTGGCGATGAGGCGGCTCCCTCGAGGTAATCGATGAGGGGCCGCAGTTCGGTGTCATCTCGCTGTTGTTGAGCGAGATCAGGCGTCGTGAGAGCGCCGAGAAAAACGGAGTCATCTGTTTCAGGTGAAGAACACGGGATAGGGGCTCGGGATAGACAGTCAGCGTCACTGTGTTTCTTGCCGGACTTGTACACAATAGTGACGTCGAACTCCTGCAAGCGGAGACTCCATCGGGCTAAGCGGCCAGAAGGATCTTTAAGGTTGGCTAGCCAGCAGAGAGAGTGGTGATCACTGACCACTCTAAACGGCCGACCATACAAATACGGCCGAAATTTTGTCACCGCCCAGACAATTGCAAGGTACTCCTTTTCGGTAGTAGAATAATTCGCTTCGGCACGAGAGAGGGTGCGACTGGCGTAAGCAATGACCCGCTCAGCACCATCTTGCCACTGAACGAGAACTGCTCCGAGGCCAACGTTACTGGCGTCGGTATGCAATGCTGTATCCGCCTCCTCATCGAAGTGGCCAAGTATGGGCGTTGTTTGAAGGCGTGTGCGAAGCTCCTCGAAAGCCCTTTGCTGCTCGTCGGCCCAGATGAAAGGTTGGTCGTCCTTTGTTAGACGAGGCAGTGGTTCGGCTATCCGGGAGAAGTCATGGACAAAGCGTCTGTAATATGCACAGAGGCCCAAAAACCGTCGAACAGAACTTTTATCAGTAGGAGTCGGGAAAGCAGCTACGGCAGCCGTCTTCTCTGGATCAGGGCTAATACCCTCAGCGCTGACGACATGGCCCAGAAACTTCAGCTGTTGGAATGCAAAGTGGCATTTTTCCGGTTTTAGTGAGAGGCCTGCCGCGCGGATGGCATTTAGGACGGCCGTCAAGCGCTTGAGATGCTCGTCGTAAGTCGCAGAGAAAATGACGACGTCGTCAAGGTAGACGTGGCACGTCTGCCATTTGAGGCCGGCTAGGACAGTGTCCATCATTCTTTGGAAGGTCGCGGGGGCGGAGCACTAACCAAAGGGAAGGACCTTAAATTCGTAGAGGCCGTCAGGAGTAATGAACGCCGTCTTCTCACGATCACGTTCATCGACTTCGATCTGCCAATAGCCACTGCGTAGATCGAGCAACGATAGGGCGCAGTGGGCTGAGGGCTCGCCGACTTCATCAAAGTAGGCGATGGCTGCCCCTTGCGGTAAATGGCGGTATTCGGCGCTAAAGTTCGTTAAAAGCAGTTCAGTTCGGTTATTACTCAAGGAAAAGACCCCACGAGCGACGCAGACTTGTAGGCTCAACAATAAATTCACATTAATTTCCGCGAGGCCTTGAAGGGCGGGAGGGTTGTCGCAGTGCACTGTAACAAACATGCTGGCGCGTGGAGGTAGTGTGACATGGTCATCGCATACCCGGAAAACTGGCCTGTCTGCTGTGTAGTCGGCGGAAACTGCGCGCTGGGTCGAAAAAGTCACCATGAGGTCACGGAGGTCGATGATTCCGCCGTTTTCTCGAAGAAAATCAAGACCGAGGATCAAGTCCTTGGAGCACTCCGCCAGCACAGCAAAGCCACTAGAGAAAGTTACGTGGCGAATCTCGACTCGGGCGGAGCAAACTCCTAGCGGCGTCAGCACATGCCCTCCGGCTGTCCTTATCGGCGCGCCGTGCCAAGGAGTCAGGACTTTGCGTAGGATTGTAGCAAGGCCACGACTCATAACGCAAAAATCAGCGCCCGTATCTACAAGGGCAGTCGTATGGTGGTTGTCAACGGCGATCGGTATCTCAGCGGAAAGAAGCTCACCGTCGACGAAGTGCGCCGTATCACGGATCGTCGGACTGATGGGTCGTTCAGTGCGTCGAATTGCGGCGTCGAAGGTAAGCTTCTGTGATCGTCGGGAGGTCGTCGGACTCGTTGGTCGTTCGGTGCGTCGATTGGGGGCGTCGGAGGAAAACTGCGGCGATCGTCGGAAAGTGGTCGGACTGCTGGTCGGTGCGGGGGGTCGGAGGTCGGAATGTTTGATCGAATCGGCGAATGGAGGATCTTGGTCGTAGTGCTCATCGACGGCGGCTCTACCTCCGAGAGTCGCCGTCCTCAGTTTTCCCGGCGCGGACTTGTGGACTGCCTGAAGGAAGTACGCCGGTTGGGGGAAAACTGTCGCGGCGATGGCGACCTGGACTGGCGTCGCGGTGGGGACGCAGGTGGGACGTTGGCGCTGAGGTACTGGTCGATGTCCCGAGGTCGTTCACCATAGCGCGGCCGAGGGGCATCCGGTGAGAATCCGCGCATGCCCATCTGACGGTATGGACAGTGGCGCAGTACGTGTCCGGCTTCGCCGCAGTGGAAGCACAGCGGTAGATTGTTCGGCATACGCCACACGTGTGCTTTGCGAACGGGCGGTCGAGCGTCGGGCGCATCAGCCGGAGCTGGATGTCGGGGTGCAGGACGGACGAGAGGAGCGGGCCTGTGGGGTGCCGGCGGTGCTGGCGCAGGGGTACGCAACGCGTCGCTGTAGGACATGACGTGCGGCGCAGGCGGCTGGGGGGATGGCATTGATGGCACTGCTTGCCGGAGCTCTTCACGTATAACATCCGAGATGCCTCCAACACGCGGGTGTTGCTCGAGAAAGGGCAGCTTTTGCAGTTCTTCACGTACGATGCTTCGGACAAGCTCGCGAAGGGCGGTACTCTCGTTGCCGTTCATCGGCAAGCGGAAGTCCACAGCAGTGATGTCCGCAGAACGATCAAATTGCACGAATCGCTGTTGTAGGGCACGCTCCATGCTTGTCGTCTCCTTCTTAAAATCAGCCACAGTACATGGAGGGTCACGTACAAGACCGACAAAGATCTGTTCTTTAACGCCACGCATAAGATGGCGCACCTTCTTTGCCTCCGACATGGACGGATCCGTGCGGTTGAAAAGCCGAGTCATTTCTTCCACAAACATGGCGACGCTCTCATTGGGCCGCTGCGCTCGGGACTGTAGAGCCATTTCAGCCATCTCTTTTCTTGCGTCGTTGCCGAATGTGCTGAGCAGCTTTTGCCGGCAATCTTGCCAGGTGGTGATGGTAGCCTCGTGGTTTTCGAACCACATCTTGGCGGCGTCTTCAAGTGAAAAATAAATGTTCCGCAACTTTCGCTCCTCGTCCCACGTATTAAACGCAGCGACCCGGTCGTAGTTGGTCAACCAGTCCTCAACATCCTCAAATTTGTCGCCATGGAACGGCGTGGGCATACGCGGAGCATGGAAGAACAGCGGCTGGGCACTTACTGGAAGGTGAACGGGCTGGCTTGCCTCTGTAGTCGTCATGGTTCGCGGTAAGGAAAGCAGGGGACCACACTCGGGAGCTAAGCCTTTCAAGCGGCGGCTGGCCTTGTGCACAGGTGTGTCCAAGGTGTGTAGCGGGGCTTCGGAGGCACCCAAAAGCTCTTCGGACATGGGATGTACCCAGCACCTCCACCAAAATGTCACAGAAGCAGGTAGGCAAGTTTGTATTTGCCACAACGTCCAAGCGCCGGCGGAAACGGCCCGGTCGGCTAACCGACTAGCGAGCGAGCTCACGGGCGAAGAAGAGCGCGCGCCAGCCTCCTGAGCGCGACTACTAGGCGGCGCCAGTAATGCGTTGCGGCAATATGTGTGTGTGTACACACACACACACACACACACACACACACACACACACACACACACAAAAACAACTATTTACAGAGCCCCTAGGTAGGCGCTACGTGGCAGAAACATAATAGTAACATATTATAACTAAAAGGCCGGTAAGGATATACAGCGCGTCAGGAGAGGAAACCAATTCGGTACAAAGTCCAATTTTTTGTAAATGTCCGTTACCTGCAGCAACATTCGGCTAAAGTGAATTCTGGGCTGCTACAGATAGATTTTCTCCTAAATTCCTACAGTGTGCGCTACCTTGTTGTTTCCGAACCTGACTCGAACCCCCATGATATGATTCTTCTGATTGGACTTCATAGCCTTTGGAAAACGCGCATGCAAGACCGCAACGTTGATCAGCCACGACGCGAGGCGGATGGATACATTTCGCGTGTGTTTTTTTTTTTGCAGAGGACTGCTTTCGTACCTTTGGCAGCGTTGACTGCTATGTACGAAACGAGGTATAGGTACAAAAATGACGCGCACACACACACACACACACACACACACACACACACACACACACACACACACACACACACACACACACACACACACACACACACACACACACACACACACACACACACACACACACACACACACACACAGATTACCCACTATTAGAAGTGAATGGATGCGCTTCTAGGGGCTGCACAGTTGTCTAAGAAACATATCATCGAGATATGTAGTGAGGTGCGCACGAATAATTTAATTCTGAGAATGTAAATTAGAGATATCTCAATTAAGGGAGTAGAAAAGCACGTTTCCGGTGAATTAACTTCGTGCATAGCGGACAGTCTATACAGCCATCATACGGCACCCCCTGAAACCTCAACACGCAGTGTAAAGCGATGGTCCATCAGATGACGCGTTCCTAGTGAATGCACAGATGTCTTGGTGGGGGTGTAAAACATTTATTTGTACTATATACAAGAGAGGTATTGCTTGGACCGTGCCTGAAGGGCCCGGCCCTCACAATCACTAGGAGGGATCCCTAGTCCGGGACCCCTGTGGCCTCCGCGGCGGCCCGGGCTCTTGTCACCAGGGCTCGTTGGTCCTGGAGAGTTGAGCAGCCGAGCAGGGCAGCCTCCCAGTCCTCTCGGGTGGGGTGGGGGTGGGGTGGGAAAGCAGGATTGGCAGGGCATGCCCACACCATGTGATACGTGTCCGCAAACACTTCCCCACAGTGTGGACACTCGCCCGAAAAGGCCGAATTGAAATGTTTGAGCACTGCCGGGCACAGTACCGTGTTGGTGTAGAGGCGAAGTAGCCAACGCTCCTCTGCCTTATTGAGGCCTTTACAGGGGGGTGGGTATCGGCCGTGAGCGTTTTGATACAGGAGAGAGATCTCCCGAAAAGTAATAGCCGGATTAAAATCAGTAGCCGGATCAGGCGGCGAGAGAGGCGATGCCCGGTGGTTAAGCGCGCGGGCGGTAGTGTCCGCTACCTTATTTCCCTCTATCCCCGCATGTGCTGGGGCCCAGATGATGGTGCGCCGGGTTGGGAAATCTCGGTACTCACAACTGTGTAAAATGTCTTGGAAACGTATCTTCGAGTTATGTATTCAGGCGTCCGATAATAATTATGAGCGTGTAAAACATGTTCCAATTAAGCGATTAGCGCAGTTGTCCGGAACGCACTCAACGTTGCGTACGTCAAGACGCGTCTAGTAGCCCGATACACCACAGCTTTCGCTCTCTAATCATGCTCAACACTAGTTAAACCAAAGCTTTTTCCCTCCAACCTTCCTCCTTTTCCTTACGGTGCCGTTCGAGTGTCCACTGAGGTGGGAGAAAGTTCCTGCGTCATTTCCTTTCCTAGAAAAGAAAACAGTTTCACAAGAGCCAGGGCAGCAGCCTTCGCCAACGGAGTTCTAGAGTAAGGACCCCGCCCGTGAAGACACCCTAAAAGTCTCCGTAAAGCATTTTTATCACCAACAACCACTAGGATGACTGCGATAATGCTGAATGTGATTTTTATTTCGCTAAATCACCGGCGGTTTAGCGGACGTTCTACATTTCTTCAAAATTTGTTTGTTATTATATATTTTTGTTTACGCGCACTCTAGTGCGTCTGAGTATTGTTGAGTGAAGAATATATACGTTGGTATTTACTACAGCCAAAGTATTTACAGCTAGCGGTCTAGGCGCTGGCGGCACCAAGGAAAAAGATCGTCTTCACGTCTGGCCACCTTCATCATCTCGTGGCATAAGACTTCGTAGTTGTTTGCCCGGGCCAGTATGAAGAAAAGAACCTTTCGCATTGCCAAGTCGACGTGCTTTACATAGATGGTGCCGCAGTGTTTTACTTTGGCCGTTGGAGCACTGGAGGTTTGGAGGTTCCGTGGGCGTTCTAGTTCATTCAATTTCATTAGTCGCTACTCATAGGAACAAACCATGCTAGGCGTAATACTGGAAATGTTCCGACGAGTAGCGCAGTAACAAAGTTAAATAGAAACTAAGTAGGCCCATTTGCAGGTATAATTACGTTCTACTACATTTCTCTCAAAACAGTTCACTATACTTCACTGCGGGTTCACGGACTGTGACACAACGGTCTTCATTCATTCATTCATTCATTCATTCATTCATTCATTCATTCATTCATTCATTCATTCATTCATTCATTCATTCATTCATTCATTCATTCAATGTTCTCGCATCGCCGAATTGACGCGTCTTGCGCAGTTACTAGATGGCGCCACAATGAACGCTAGCATACTAACAGAAGGCGAACAATATAACTATCACGAATGATGACTGACAACTTCAGCTTTTTGTCAGCGCCCATGGCCGCGTGTTTACGTTTTTGTTTAAAACTAAAGCTTTCGTCTATCCAAAGCACTAGTCCATGCCTTGCCTTTTCCTCGTCCTTGAGTTTACTTCGTGCTTTTTTCAGTCATGCTTTCTATGGCAGGTGTTTGCAGCATTTCCTTGACCTCACCACACAATTTTTGCGATGTGTTTGCGCTTACTCACGATCTTTGCTGCTCGGAAGTACAAAGCTTGTGACGGGTGAAAATAAGTCTTCTTCATTTTCCTTGTGTGGCGAACCTAGCATGAAACTTCCTATCACAGGAGCAAAAATATTGTCGACTGCAAACTGCAGCTTAGACTGCTGAGGAACGGAACAACTGCTACGAAAACAAACTTTTATAGATCTTCCTTAGTTCCGAAACTCTTCGGCGCTTCCATAGGAACCAGCCGGCCCGCTGCAGTTCTTTCCAACGCGGCGCTGCGGTAGAGGGCTGAGTAATATGATTAGCGTAGTGGGCCAACATCCAACGTTATGCTCGAGCTCGGAGTTGTGAAGCCACTTGTGCGAGGATTGTTTACGACTGTCCTCGTGGAGTACAAACTATTTACCTTAAGTACGGTTATTCATTGCGTTGGTGTAAGCTTTAGCCCGGTTGCCTTTTTTTTTTCCCCGAACACCACATTGTTCCGAGAGCTATTTGACACACTGCAGGAGGGCGTATGCAGGGTAGCAACTGAAGAAAACGCGCACTCACGCAAAAGAACTGTGATCAAAACATTTATATTTCGGAGCCTTAAACACGTATTCTTTGCAATAAAATGAACGGTAAAGATTGGTGTCTTTTATGCAACGATAGTTTTTCAGGATTCGTGCATATATGGGCATCCTGCTTGCCAATAACTGTGATTTTCCTTCGGCGTACAGGCTTCCGTAGAATGTTGGATTATGTCCGCTAGGGTAGCATCTCTTACTGGTGCGCCCTTAAATTGCGTACGATTTTATACAAGCTTCTCGCTGCAAAAGCTTAGAAATGGTTTAGATCCCTTCTGCATGAACGCTTTTCACCCTCACGATTGCTCCAAATTTTATCTTGCGAAGAATGCAGCGTATGCAAAGTTCTATACGTTTCATATCTTCCTCGCTCCCATCTCTTTGCTTTTTTTTGTCCACAGCTGCCGCTAACTCTTCGAGTCAACCATTGTTCAGAAATATTAAGTACAAATATGGTACCAGACAAAATCAGTTTCACCTCATTTTTCCACATTCCGCACAGAAATATTCGACGCCTTCACCAATGTAAAGTTTGTTAAATAAACTAGGTAATTAGAACTCCGTGCCCGGATACCATAACTGAGCCCAACTTATTTACCGAGTTCATTTACTTTTACAAGCGTGATTAACCTTGCATTGTCAGTGCGCCGCCGGTGTCGCATACACTGCAGCAATATCAGCCCTCAGAATCGTGAACAATTGTTAGTAATCCGACTGCTCGATGCGGTGTCCTGGCACAAGGTATGGCGAGGTATCTCTTTCGAAGCTGATCATAGCTTTGCAATATTGAT
The DNA here is from genome assembly GCF_055824585.1 of Amblyomma mixtum. Classification (NCBI taxonomy): domain Eukaryota; kingdom Metazoa; phylum Arthropoda; class Arachnida; order Ixodida; family Ixodidae; genus Amblyomma; species Amblyomma mixtum. The sequence goes on along the minus strand of NC_143012.1, from coordinate 210,316,981 downwards.
CTAACACTTCCAAAAACTCTAGCCTCTTTTCATCCTTTCACTGCCATCGTGATTTGACTCACATGAATTGCCTAGAATATTATTAGGTGGAACTCAGTTGCACTGAATATGCTTCCGGTTTCTAGAAAAAAAAAGTTTAGCAAAGCTTGTGGGGCTTTCAGTCGAGGGCCACAAGCCCTACGTCACAAATTTAGGGGCTTAAACTATCGAGGAGCTCTGTCCAGCTCAGCACAGGAGGCAACGTTGCTAACGTTAGAGCAAGAAATTATGGTCCCCTTCGGTGATCCTAGCAGCACAATGAACTAAATTTTGAAAATTTATTGCTGTTCAGTTCTGGTTAGTTTGACAAATACCGCAATAGAGATGAACTGCTTCGCGTTTTGCCTTCTTCCCCGTTTGCTGCAGTGGATAAATTAGAAATTTCAATCAGAGTGTGCAAGATGCGAAACTTGCTTCGCTAAGAACGTGATAGAGCCACGAATGTCAAGTAACTCTCCCTTCATCAAAACTAGTAAAACAATACATGACAGCGTAATGAGAAACAAGTGCTTCCGCGCACATCATTCTGAGCTCGCTAAGCGATAGCGAGCAGCAAAGAGATCAAAGGGTTGTCAAGTGTAGCCACCAGCTTCAGTCCCGAATTCACTCAGAACAGGTGGCGGAGAAACGCGAAGCGGTGCTAGCAGAGTTTTAATACCACCAGCAAATGTGGTTACTTTTTTTGTACCCCTTCTTCGTGCACACGTAAGACCGCAAGAAATACCTAATTTTCCTATTTACGCCAGTTTTTCATTACTATGCCCCTAAGTTGACAGGCAAGAGTTCTTGTGAAGCAGCGCAACGGCACAAGGCCAGAGGAAAGGAAGGGACGATACACAGCGCTGACTAACAACAGAGCAGAATGAGAGCCGAGAGCAGAATGGCAACGACAAGTGAGGCTTTGCAAGGACCACCTGATGCTGCTTCTGCAATGTTCCAACCCGCCAGGTAGTTGGAATACCCAATGGCATGGTGTTAGTCGCCTCATCAGCAGCACAACAGAGTTCATGTGGCAGCAGCAGCTTCCGCTACTTCTAGGGTGCCTTCCCAAGAAACCGACAGTGACGCTCAACGAGGTCACTGACTCGGTCCTTAAAGCCGTGCAGCCCTGGGTCAGCACCCAAATTAAGAACGCCACAAGCTGCGAATCCCATCACCTCAAACGTAAGACAGCCTTCCGTCAGGCAGCGGAGGAACATGGTTCAGGCTCGGCAGCTGGTGGGTCGGTGCGGCCCCTCACTGGGGTTGCGCCGGCTTCCGGCCAGAGCTATTCCGATCACCCTTAAATAAATACGACAAGATGGCTAGCAGATGTAATAGGAATGCTAAAAACTTTGAAAAATTCCAGATCATCCAATGGAACTGCAGGGGTTTCAGATCTTGGAAAAAGCGGTCACACCTCCAGCTTTACCTGCAGTCCCTAGGTGACATGCCGGCGCTCATTGCCCTACAGGAGCCCGGCATAGACGCTAAATTATCAGGCTACAGCACCTTTCAGGGGGGCCCCTCTATGTGCATCCTGGTGAATAAGGCTTACACCGTGGTTCAGGTCGACTTAGACTTGAGTACCGAGCAAGAATATACAATGGTCCGAGTATTGCCTCTCAGACGCCGCGACCCGTCAATACATATCCTCAACATATACTGCCCTCCGCGTAAGTCGCGCGTAACTTTCAATGAAATCTTCCTTCGCGCGATAAAATTGGCAGCCAAAGAGCCTCTAGTGATCGTTGGAGACTTCAATGCTCCCAGCCTTCATTGGGGCTACCACTTCGAACAGGCAAGAGGACGTAAGCTGGCGGAGCTCATCTCCACCCTCAGCCTCACGTTGCTCACGGACCCGGCGTATCCCACTCGAGTGGGGAATTCGGTAACCCGCGACACGTGTATAGACCTTTCTCTCGTTAAAAATGCTAGAGCGGCTGCATGGGAGAACTTGGGAGATTCTCTAGGCAGCGATCACCTCCTTCTCCGGATTACACTCGAGGCAAAGGCAGCGCGCAAAAAATGGGGTCAGGCCAAGCTGACCGATTGGCACAAATTCCGGAATCACACTATCCCTCCCGTACTATTTTCCGGCGGCTACGCGGAATGGGCTAACCACATATACAACATTCAGAAACAACACGTCACAACACTACAAACCACCGAAGAGATCCCCGCAGTGGACACCCACCTCCTGCATTTGTGGGAGGCGCGCCGGAGCTTAACTAAACGGTGGAAAAAGCAGAAAACTAATCGCAAATTACGCGACCGCATAGCCAAACACACAGAGCAGGCTGCAGCGTATGCTGCCGAGCTCTCAGATTCAAATTGGATAGCACGCTGCGACGCCGCAGCTCATCAGATGAGCTCGAAGGGGACGTGGCGTCTCTTTCGCAGTCTAATCGACCCCTCCCAAACGAGAGGGGAGACGCAAAAGCAGCTCCGGCGGGCTCTGCAAGGGTATCAAGGTACGACGGCGCAACTTGCGGACACTCTGTGCGACAGATATCTCTGTCGTATGGAGGACCCGCCTAGGCAACAGTACATGTACTCTGGCAGGCCTAATGAAACACTCGATGCCCCTTTTGAGTTGCACGACCTTAAGGCGGCCTTAGCAAAAATGCGCCGGGGTACGGCTCCGGGACGGGACCACATAACAGTGAACCTGTTGGCGAACCTACCGGACTCAGCCTACCTTCATTTATTAGAATACATCAACCAGATCTGGGACGGGCGTCCACTCCCTCCCGAGTGGAAAACGTCACTTGTGACGTTTATCCCTAAAACAGGTAAGGCCGTGAATACGGACAACCTGAGGCCCATATCACTGACCTCATGTGCGGGCAAGCTTATGGAGACGATGGTACGGGATCGCCTCTCTCCATACCTGGAGAGTAAGGGCTTCTTTGCAGTCACCATGTTCGGGTTTCGCCCTCACATGTCTGCACAGGATGTCCTTCTCCAGCTGCACAGCGATGTAATACGACCCACAACTATGCAACACAATGACAAAGCCATCCTCGCCCTTGATCTGAAAGGGGCTTTCGACAATGTGAAACACGGAAGCATCCTGGCCAACTTGAGTTCTACCGATTGTGGGGCTAGGACCTACGCGTATGTAAGAGATTTCTTGTCAAATCGCCAGGCCTTTCTTCGGATTGAGGGCGAGGAATACGGCCCTTACATGATGGGAACACGGGGTACCCCTCAGGGAGCAGTGTTATCACCGCTCCTGTTCAACATTGCTATGATGCGCCTCCCAAGCCAATTGGCCCGGGTGGAAGGCATTCAACACGCGTTATATGCAGATGATATTACAATTTGGACCACTCAGGGGAGCCTTGGAGACATGGAGGACCGCCTTCAGCAGGCTGCTTCCATAGTCGATGCGTTTGCTAATGACTGTGGGCTCCAATGTGCTCCAGCGAAATCAGAGCTTCTGCATGTCAGAGCGAACCCAAAGGATAGGACAGCAATACACATCTCTCTGTCAGGAGGTCCTATTAGAGAGGTGGAGGAGCTCCGTATCCTGGGCCTTTTCATTCACCAGAGACTTAGACCGGACTCCACTATTGCGAAACTCAAGAGAGTAGGCGAACAGGTAGGGCGCATGATCCGCCGCGTTTCCAACAAGCGGGGTGGTCTGCGGGGCAGGGACGCGCTTCGGCTCGTCTATGCCTTCGTGACTAGCCGGATCCTCTACGCCGTGCCATATCTCCGCACTACTAAGCAAGACGAGGCGCGAATAGACGCCATCATCCGCAAGGCAACTAAGCGAGCCCTGGATCTCCCGGTGGCTACCTCTAATGCCAAACTCAAGGCATTGGGGGTGCTAAACTCCTACCAGGAGCTGCGGGAGGCCCACCTCGTGAACCAATACACGCGGCTCACGCAGACGGCTCCTGGGCGCCGCCTGCTAAACCGCTTACACATCCAACACGACTGCACTCCAGAGGAGGCGGAGCGTATCCCAGTACTATGGCGCCATATGCTCTGGGTCTCCCCGCTCCCCCGTAACATGGACACCGACATGCATGAAAACAGACGACAAGCGCGGGCTCGGGCTCTTGAGAGACAACACGGCTCCCGACCCGGTGTATATTATGTAGACGTAGCAGGGCCATCGCCCACGGGATTTTACTCGGCCGCTGTCGTTCACCAGGAAATGCACGTTGATGGACTCTCCTTTCGAGCCCCGAATTCAATGCGGGCCGAGGAAGTAGCGATAGCGCTTGCTGCCGCCCACGCCAATTCGAGAATAATCATCACGGACTCCCGAAAAGCATGTGAACATTACTTGGCAGGGGAGATCTCCCCCTTAGCTGCTTGTATTCTACGACGGACTGCCACTGATCCAACACCCAAACGAATCATTTGGGCTCCTGGCCACCAGGGCTTACGAGGTAATGAGGCCGCTGACGCGGCTGCCCGAGCGCTTACTCACCGGGCTCCTCATCCCAGCTCTTCTGGCTCGGAGACTAACCAGCCGCTGCTGCGATTCAGGGAAATATTAACACATTATAGCGACAACCACCGCCTTTTCCCGGCCCCTGCAAAAGGGCTGATTAAGACGGAGGAGCGAACTTTAAGGCGCCTGCAGACAGGTACTCTACTCTGTCCTGCAATAATAAAACATTACGATCCTAACACGGATGGGCGATGCCCACACTGTGGGGAGACCTGTGATATCTTCCACATGGTGTGGGCATGTACTCAAAATCCCCACCTCCCCCCTTCCCCTACCCCTTCCAGAGAGGCATGGGAGACTGCCCTCCTCAACTGCTCCTCGCTTGAGTCCCAAAGGGCTCTGGTGAAACGGGCGAGAGACGGGGCCTCGTCGTGCGGTGTCCCGGACTAGGGACGCCGACCATGTAGCGGGGCCACTCTGTGGCTCCCAAACTCTTTTTTACGATATAAAAGTTTTCACCACCACCACAACCCAGAAAGTGTTCCTCTTGCGGAGGACGTGCAGCGCGTCCTACGTCTTGGCCCAAAGTTCGCGGTTGAGCCAAAGATGAAGCTTCCCGAGCTACTAGCAATGGTAAGACGGGTTTCACGACAAGCGAAGGAACCGAAGGACAGTAGATGCCTTTCGGACGGAGTGGACGTGGTGTTGCGTCCAAGGCCTCGACCAAAAAACCTCCCGATCAGCAAGACTGTCAGTTACCTTCGAAATCATTCGTTCTTTTTGTTAACCGCGGACAAGGAAGGGGGTTTTGCGGTATTCCCCAAGGATTGTTTTAATCAAAAAGCGGGCGATGCGGTTCGCTCGGTTTTCAATGAGCGCGGTCCAGCCTACATTGTAAAAGCCAAAACGAAGGCTAAAAAATTGTGCGAGAAGCTCAATTTAGAAGTCCTGTGTTCCTCGATAGATAGGTGCAAAAAACTGAGCCTGAGCATGTTTTTTACTGCAAAAACTCATAACTTAGATATGCCTTTACGTGTGATTATTTCGGAGATTGGCGCGTGCCAAAAGTGTTTCGGGAAGTTTTTACAAAAGAGCTTAGCTCTCTTAAACATTCACAACCCTTATCAAGTGAGAAAATCGGACAATGTAATTGACTTTTTGAAGAACAGCGAGGACAAACGGTTGCGTGCCTTCTCAATTGACGTCAAAGACTTGTTTTATTATATCCCACATGACGAAGTGCTAAAGTTCATTAATGAAGTAATTGACAGGTACGGAGCAGTTGCTTTTCAGAATGCTTCCGGCATCTCCGTGCAAAACTTCTTGACCCTCTTACAAACATACCTTGAGTCCACATACGCTGAATGGGATGGCAGTGTTTTTATTCAAAGGAAAGGGATATACATAGGAGCGTGCATGGCTTCATTGCTCAGCGATTTTTACTTAGCCATGCTTGACAGGACACTTGAAAATCGTCTCATTAGTTAAAATGCTGCAAAAGTTTTCCGTTGTGTAGATGACTGCCTGATTCTGATTAAATCTGATTCGGTGAATTTTGAGGAAGAAGTTAATGTCATTCTTTCAGTTCTTTCTGAAGTCCTCGCGCCTGTTGAAGTGACACACGAAGTACCTGTTGATGACTGCATAAAATTTCTTGACTTGACCCTGTACTTCACTGTTGCACACATGTGCTGGTCTTTTGAACCTTGGAACAAAAAATCGTTGCTTAAGTACAGTTCCTCTCATTCGAAGCTCGTAAAAAGGGGCATTGTAGCGTCTTGCTTCAGTAACGCCATGAAGAAGCCTTGCACCCACAGGACTGCCAGTAGTTTTTATTATCTGGTTCAGAGGCTCGTTACTGCAGGATACCCCCTCAACGTCTTAGCAGCAGTAGCGGAGGGGATGTTGAAAAAGTACGAGGAACTTTAGCGGCTAAAGTGGTGAAAGGCGAAAGCCTGAGATCTGCATTCTGCTACGCGATTGTTCACTGCACATTTTGTTGGTGCATTAATTAACTGCCAAGTAATGACGCTTAAGCTTCGCCTTTAGGAGTGTAACGCGACAGCGTGTTGTAGCGCTGCCACGGAGTCCAAGGAACGCCACCATCCGTTCGGCGCGATGCGTTGCCCTTTGAACGCAACGCTTTTTGAGGAAAGGAAATGGGGCTGTAATTCTCTGTCATCTCGGTGGACACCTGAGCCGCACCGTACATGAAGAAAGGAAGTGTCAGTGAAAGAAGAAAGAGGAGCCGTAATGAAAAAAATGAAAATTGTATTTGAGGAAAGAAAATTACGCATTAACTGTCTCACATATCTCAGTAGCCAGTAGTCGAAAATTGTATTTGAGGAAAGGAAGTTGCGCAGTAACTGTTCTCGCTGCGGCGAGCGCGGCTTCGGCCGCTTATCTGTTCTTTGAGCAGCGTCCGCTCCGGCGGACGCGGTTGTTGCTGCGACGCGCGTCTTTCCTTTCCTCTCTCTCCTTCCTCTGATCTTTTAACTCTCCTCTATCTGCACGTGGCAGCGGTGGTGGCTTGGCTCGAGCCAGTAGCAGGCCCGTGCAATTTCCTTTTCATCCTTCTGTCAGTCACAACAACAACAACAACAACAGTAACTGTTTCACATATTTCGCTGGACACCCGTCAAAATTCGCGCGCGGTGGCGTCACGACAATTTGGACCAATCTGAAACGCGGACAAATACGCCTTGCTCGTTGGTAAATTGGTTTTTGAGGAAAGGAAATTATCTGTCTCTCATATCTCGGTGGACACCTAAACCTTGCCGTAACGGGAAGGGAGGAAGATGGGAGTGAACGAAGACACCGTATTCTCTATACGCACCTTTGTTCATTCCAAATCATCGATCTGGCATGGCGGAAATTTAAAGTTTTTTGACGAAGGTTTTGACGAAGAAATTGTATCCCTTTTCCAGAATCTATCCCAACTGAAGAAGGTGGAATGGTCGCTGGAAGCGAGGAGTGCTGTAGCCATGTAAATAGCCATGTAAATAGTCACACATGTTGTAATGCACTGTATTCCCACGCCTTTGAAGGCAATAAAGATAAAAAAAAAATCTGGCATGGCGGAGTGGTAGCGTGCTCGACTCGCACTCCGGAGACCGGGGTTCGATTCCCAAGCTCGGGCAATTTCTTACTCTGTTTTATTTATTTATCTCGTCTGAATAGAAAGGTTAATTAGACTAATTGGTTAAGTAAGCAATTAACTAAACTCAGTCAAACCTACTTGGAGCATCACTATACGATCCCTTTAATTGGTTGCATGGTTTGTAGCCAAAGTACAATTAGCCCCCTTTGAAATTCGAGCACTGTCACGTCACGACCGTTTAGACCAATTGAAAAGCGTGACATTTCTGTCGAAAGCTCCTGCTTATAACAATGAGGCATTAAAGGCTTCCGCCTTAAAAAGTTGAAACTTGGTGCCGCAGTCGACCACAGTACCAGAAGAAAAAATGTGTCTGTCATACCCTACATTTATGTTGTCTCGAATAATTTGACAAGAATTGATAGAGAGCCGGAGTAGATGGAGTGTTTTTAGCTCCTGTGAAATTGAGAATTTTGTGCGCGCCTGTAAATGGCCACAAAAAGTCAATTGAAGCTGAACCCGTCTGCACAAAAAGCACGAGGTTAAATTTGTGAAGTGCGTAGAAAATCTGGTGTATTCTCTCCCTTAAAGTTGTGGTGGTTCCTATGTTGGAGAAACTGGTCGTTGTTCGAACGTTAGGCTGAGGGAGCACAAAAATGATATCAAGGATGCTGCCCGCCACATCGGTGTTCATTTTCGTGATTGTTCTTGCCAGCCTTTATACGACAAAAGCAGGATTGTTGATAAACACAAAGATCAGCCGGCTAGAGAAGTTATCGAAGCGTCTGAGATCTTGAAGCTGGGTCAGAGGTGTGTAAGCACCCCTTCTGTCGCTATCTTGCAGAAAGAACATGAATTTTTGCACATGTGTTAGTCTTGTGTTATCAAATATGTGCCTGGTCTGAGGGACATCTGTCACGGTTCTTTGTATTTTTTCGTTTTTTTTCTGTTTTTCAGTGTCGCTGGCGCCTTTATAAGCATGGTTTACTGAATAAACATTCTTTTGTTAGTCAGCGCTGTGTATCGTCCCTTCTTTTCCTCTGGCCTTGTGCCGTTGCGCTGTTTCACAAGAGATCATGTCTGACCAACGTGCCCATCAGTTATTGTTGTACGGCTTGAGTTGGCTGTTTGTTGTGCTGGACAAGGTAAAGAGGCATGTTATCGACGATGTCACCAAGCATCGGCCCCTACTTGCGGTGACTATGAGGCTTGGCTAGCTGCCGCATCTGTCTCGCTCCCACAAATGGCTAGTCTTCCTTGGAGATACCGAATACCGTGGTGCCTAGAATAAGATGAAAGAAACGTTTGTGGTTGTTAAGCATTCAACGCCAACATATAGGCCGAACGTACATGGAAAATAAATTTAAGCCATGATCACACAGCCGATGAAATTATTCTGCGAAAACGGTTTTATGTAGCCTCGGTGGTTGCGTTGGTGCTTTTACCATAGCGCTCTCCTGGAATATAAAGGTTGGGGGAGGGTTCGATAGCGCATCTGGAGAGTGGTGTGGTTGTGGGAAGGTGGATCGAGGGTGGCGGTCGATGAGCGGAGCAGCGCCCTACTTATCGGAAGCAGTGACGACATGTGGGCGGCATTTTAGCACTGCGTTTTTTGAATTCGTTGCCTCCGTCAGTTTTTCATTCCACGGCTGCATTAGCTGGATGGCTCGTGGAGTGTGGCGGTACTTCGGTTGGCACTAGGTGGCGCTTCTGGAGGGTCCGTTGGGTGGATGGGTGGTTAAGTAGAGGATTGCACCTCATGAGGGTGATAGTCGCCGAGGGTGGAATGGGGAGACGGATTTAGCATGACGGTGGTCGGTGGGCAGCCCCGACTACAATGGTGTGGTGTGGAGTGGATAGTGGGCGGAGGCTTTACAGTACAATGCTAAAGGCACCAGAATTTTAGCATTTTTGCATTGCTGCACTGTTACTGGTTACATAATAAAGCGTTCTAATTATGTCGTGTGCAAGAAAAAAAATTAATAATTACAATTGTTCTTAAATTCGGGAGTATAAATGGCTTAAAAAATCACACGAAATCATTCACTTCCGAGAAGTAACGCTCCCATTTACGTCGCGTTTGTCATGATGAGCGTTTGATTGAAAGCTTCGAGGTGCTATGCAGGGCGAGGGGCGCAATATTTAGGGCTTGTTATTATAATTTTCTATAAAATGAACAGCCGTCTTTTTGGCCGGCGCTAATAGGAACTAATATTGTTTTTATGGCACTAAGCTCCATTAAGAAGATTCGCTTATTCCATATTTTACTTCCGCCTACCATGAAAACAAAGACATATTCTATGCTGGTTATAATTGAGCAGTGAAAAGGTTGTCAAGATCAAAAGGCGCGCACCGAGAGTTTGTGTTCAAAGAATCAATTTCGTTTTGTGGTTATCAAAAACAGACACAGCTTCGATTTAAATTATGTACTAAGTTTGGGCAGCATGATCCACGAACTAGAGGGCGGTAAGAAAGAACAGAAATAAAGCATTCAACCAGTTTCTTGTGAAAGCTTTAAATTCAGGCAGATGAGATCAGACGTCTCTTTTCGACTCTCTGCAATTCACATGAAATGTAGAATTGCCTTAATATTCTATATTTTAAAGCGTACTCAAGATGACGAAAACTTAGTGGAGAAGCAATGAAAAAAAAAAAACTTCGGCTGCATACGGTAAGAGTATTCTCATTATTTATTTATACCCAAGACGTCTTGCTACCTGAGCTAATAAGCTCCCGCTCTCGAATAGCAAGGTCGGAACGTTTCTTGCCGGCCAATTTATCTCTTCGTCGAAAGATCGGTAGATGCAGGTGCTTTTCGGGCCTAGCAACCACTTCTTCAAAACATTTTGCCTCTTTTTTTGATTGCCCCAAATCTAACAGCCAGTCTTCTCCAAAGGTGCTATTAGCTTGCTTTTGCTTTAAACATGATTTAATAAGAGGTTTTTTCTCATTGCTTCGATTTATTTCTGTGCTTGTTATCCCACCATAAGTGAAACAACTGATGACAAATAAAACAATTTCAAAGTTGTTAGCCCAAAAATAATAAGAGAAAAAGCTTTGAAGGACTGGTTCATTATTCTAGGCTATCTCGGTTTTTCTCTTTTCTTTTACGGCACTTAATCATTAGGGGTGCCTTCCGTAGTGACTGTCACACTTTATGCGGCTTTGAGATAATAATTATCGCGAATCATTGTTGTTATTGTACCAATCTTGTGTCCGTTAGGCCCTGTATATTATATGTCAGCCTTATCATGCACTATACTCCCAGATAACAGAACTAGAAATGTTTATTACATGTATGTGGAGACCTGATTCACACTGTTGAATAAAAACGTGTTACAAGGATTGAAATTAGTTATGCGCAGGTCAACTCTTGTTTATGTCATATCACAAATGCGTGCTAAATTACAACGACGACAAGCGAAGCATATAGAGAGAAGAACATCGAGAACTCTCCGATTTCCGTTCCAAATAATAGAAACACGTGTGCTGTGGCATTTCAGTGCGCGTCGAAGAACCCGAGGTGGTCTAAATAAGCCGGAGCCCTCCACTAAGGCGTCCGACTAGGATGACAATGGTGCTGAAATTTCACTCTACCCAGGAACTTCGTGCAGTTTAAATTGTTGCAATTAATTTCACTGCCGCACATCTCGTGACCCACTGGTAAACCATAAGGCGCGATGCTGCATGCATGGTCCGCATTTAACTCTTCATCTTCATCCTAACTGCTAAACAACTTTAAAATACCTAAGCTATGAAAGTGCTCTTCTTATAAAATAAACAAAAGGCGCATTCTTGTATTTATTGTACCAATATTCTTTTGCAGGTTCCTTAATTTTGCTCGCTTAAGCCCTTTATGAACTCAAATTTGTTTCTTCATGAAAACGGTGCTCATAGCGGTGTTCGGATAAGTACACTGGACATAGTAGAAAGAAATATTAGTAACAGTCTTTATCTTTTTGTCCTCCATATTTTACGACCCCTCACTGCTTTCTGATGTTTATATCTGAAAGTGCCATATTTCTATCTCACTGTGAGAACCAGTTGGAAACCGTAGTGTTAAAGGAATTTTGCACCGCGCTTTGGACATATTTTTTCCTATGGATCAGGCCAGCGTAAAAAAAAGGAGGTGCGGACTTTTTAAGCTCCTGGTGTAAAAATCAACCGAGTTGAAAATATAAAAAAACATCGACGGTTAAAGCAGCAACGGATAAAAGTGCGGCAAAAGAAGAGCCACCCGACGCTAATAGGGGACTACGAAGAATTGGGTTACGAGGCTGAGAAGCCAGAAAGAAAGTTTCAACGCAGGCGATAAAATCGGAGCGCTAAAATATTTGGCTGCGGGATTTAAATTTCTAACTGGTCCATTTGCATGCGCCAGGAAACGTCTCATGAGAGAGAACGCACAGCCGATACTGTTTTTCTAGTGGAAGCGCGGACTAGGCCATGGATACCCTTCTTCATTTCCTTTTTCTCGAGAAACGATGGTTCATTTTTCGGCGCATGCGCGAGTGCTGAGGCGTTTAGTTTTCAGGGTCACTATATTTCTCTCGCCATGATTTTTCTCACTCGATACTAGTGGAGGACGGAGGACTGCGGTTGAAATGCACTACCACTCTAAAATTATGCATGCTTGCACGACTGCACAGCTCTACTTTCAGTTACGTTTGTTTGCTACTTTGCACTGACTTCTTTACAAATTCCCAACACATGCCATGCATTGAGCATTGGCTTGTGCTGAGTGCAGTGTGAGCACGGCTTACCACAGTTAAGGCCATTTTGTACTCTACCAATTCAGTTCGTTTAACATCCCTACGATGAGATATCGACGGCGCTGTACCCATTTGGAGATATCCTTACGCACGTTTTCTTTTTTAAGGCGAAAGTCTTTAATGCCTCATCGTTGTCGACAGAAGGTTGCCAGCAGAGCTTGTCAGCAGAGGTGTCATTGTTTTGGTTTGTCCAAATGAATATGATGTCACAGTGCGTGGATTCGGTGTAAAGAGGTCACCCACGGAAAGAAAACAGTCAAGAAAAAATGAAAAGAAGTAATTAAAGGTTTAAAGAATAAAATAATGAAAACAAATTATAAATATTAACAACAAAATTAACAAAGAAAAAACTAGGAATAAAAAGCTAAAAAATGGCTGAGGCTTAACTTGGTTAAGCCTGGAGAATGCGAAGCATCATCGTGTCGCGTAATTTGGAGGCGCACAACCACAGCGACGCCGCGAGGTGGGCTCCCGTTTCTCCACTGTCGTGACGTCACCGTGTCACGTGGTGTGACGTCATGCATCACGTGATTTAGAGGCCCACAACCACAGCGACGGCTCGAGGTGGGCCCCCGTTTCTCCACTGTCGTGACGTCATCGTGTCACGTGGTGTGACGTCATGTATCACGTGATTTGGAGGCGCATAACCACGGTGAAGGGCTGAAGTGGTAGCTAAAGTAGTATGCTTCGCATAAAAGGGACTAAAAATAAAAAGAGAAAAATAAATTATAAAGAAATCATTGAGAAACACTGCGCAAGGAAAGGATTTCATCTTGCAGCACTTTAGACAGCGAAAGTGCCTCCTGAAATTCTCTTCCACTCCCTCTTTATCGCTTCCATACAGCGCGGTTAAGGTGTCCACCGACATGTGTGAGGGTGGTGGTGCTGAAAACATTTATTAAAAAGGGGCAGGAGGTATGTTTGGATCAGCCCTCAAGGGACTGATCCTTACAAACACTAGGTGGAGGTCCCTAGCATGAGACCCCAGTGGCGGTGAGACAATTACTGCGCAGTTTCCTTTCCTCTGCTCCTTCCAAACAAAAACCCATCCAATTAGTATTACGATCACCAAAACCAAGGTAAATGGTGCAGTCTCACGCATCTCGGTCGACTCCACAACAACGCCTTAATGGCAAAGGCAAAGTGTCTTGAAAGGCATACACTTGAAGGTGCTTATGTCGTCGTTTCAGAAACTTTCTCAAGCTAGCCTCAAATTTGACTAGTACACGTAAGCTATATGCACCGAGAAATCGTACGACACACCTGGAACGCAGCAATAAGAAACGATTGCGTCACAAATCTTACGAATATAGTAGGAAAAATTGACGCCACATGGACGTGCGCCAGATATGCCATGCGAGCAACGGACGCCTCCTTGGCTGGGTGCAAGATGTAGCTTTCCCTTCTCTCTGGCTTGCGTTTCTGGAGGGACGGACGGATGTCCCTTTTTGATCGAGGGTCCAAATAAACTTCTGTTATGGGTGCTTGAGTCGAGAAATTGCCAGTGGCTTAGCTGTGGTTAAGCCTGGATATACAAGCGAAAATGTTCAGTTACGCTTGGTTTGTGGTCATGGATGTCGCAGTTCGCGCACAAATATTCAGGGGGCACTTTGGCTCTCTAAAGCGCTGCAAGGCGAAAGCGTTTCCTGGAGCACCGCTTGCTTTTTTTCTCATATTTTATTTTTGTTTTTGTTGTGTTTATTTTTTTCTTACTGTATATTTTTTAATTTTTCATATTATTGCGAGAGCAATACTACTTGCACTTTCACGCCTTTTCCGTGCCGCGGCGGTGACCACCATTACCCTTCATTTGACCTTAATTGCATTAGATTGGATTAGATTGGATTACACTTTCAAGCCTTTGCCGTGCCGCGGCGGTGACCACCATTGACCTTCATTTGACCTTGATTGCATTAGATTGGATTAGATTAGATTGGATTATATTGGGTTGGACTGCATTGGACTGCACTGGACTGGATTGGATTGTATTGGATTAGATTAGATTAGAATAGATTAGATTGGATTAGATTGGATTTTATTGTATAACAGATGCATCACCACAAGTCTAACCACAAGCACCACCACCAGCTACACCACCAGCTGAACCATAGCGTAGGTACGGATATTGCTTTCGCAATTACCGGGCTTAACCAAGCTCAGCCACAGTGAATGCTTTTTTTTCATTCCATTTTCTATTTCTGTTTATTTCTTACGTTCCTTGATTTCTTTCTTTCTTACTTTTTATTTATTCAATTCTATTTTATTATTTTTATTTATTTCTTATTTTCTCACGCCTTTAATTTCACAGATGAGAGCCATGTATTCACTAGATGCGCCTTTATCCAGCCTCGACGCAGTTCCTTTTAAATAGCACGCGGCAGCATCGAAAGGTCATGCTTGAGTTACTGCACCCATGCGTCGATGTCTGCGATGGGAGTGTCTGGGAGGGCGGTGCGTGCAGCGCGAAAGGCATCCCAGTTAATTAGTTTGTGTGTTGTATTTGCGTGACGAGGTGGTTTGTACAGGACAGTGATCTATATAATGTAATGATCACAGCCCAGTGTACGTTGTGTTCTGTTGCAGGTAACACAGCGGATACTGCGGCTCAGCGTCAGGTGCGGACTGGTGTCCATGCTGACACTGTTGCCGATCCGCGTAGGCGTCTGAAACGTGTTGTGCACAGTGAGTTGGAGGTTCTCCAGGAGCAGCCAGAGCCTGCGACCTTGATGTGTCGTGGTTGTCTGTTCACCACAACACGCGCACATTAAAACTACAACCGAAACACCTACCCTTGACAAACGCCTAGCCCACCTCTGGGAGGCTTATCACAGCCTCCTGGAGCACTGGAAAGGCAACAAACACAACAGAACGTTTAAAAAGCGGCTGGCCGCGCTGCAGACACAAATCCAACCGCACAATGAGGAGCTCTGCCGATCCAACTGGGGACAGATATGTGACGGCATCGCCGGAAACCTGTCCAGCAAACCCGCATGGCAACTCCTCCCTCACCTCATTGACCCCACACGCACCAAATCAGCAACGCAGCACCACGTGACACGCCTCACACATGAACACATTGGCGATCCCAACACCCTTCTAGACACACTTCAAACCATGTACACATCTCCAGGCGGCCCCATACCTCTACCCCACTACACAGGACAAGCAAATCCCACACTCGACACCGACATCACGGAGACGGAAATCAGAGCGGTCTTCCTGATTCTCCGCGCGAACTCCGCACCTGGTCAGACCACATCACAAACTCCATGCTCCGTAATCTGGACGACCAATCGATCACCCACATTACGAAATACTTCAACCAGTGCTGGAGGGAGGCTAACCTCCAGCAGTCCTGGCGCCACGCGAAGGTAATATTCATACCTAAACCCAACAAACCACTTACACTTTAAAACTTCCGCCCGATTTCGCTAATCTCATGCCTCGGGAAGCTCCTCGAGCATGTTGTGTTAGCGAGACTCACAAGTCACATGGCGGACAACAATCTTTACCCGCATAGCACGATGGGATTTCGCCCCCATCTATCTGCACAGTACGTCATGCTGACGAAGAAAACATACACTCGCCAAGGTTCAATGAAAAATAAGAATCATTCCTATTTTTCATTGAACCTTGGCGAGTGTATGTTTTCTTCGTCAGTATGAATTTTCCTCGCCAGACGGGATTCCGTCGAACCCTAGACTTCAGTACGTCATGCTGCAACTCACACACGACATTTTCGACCTGCTTCTTCCAGGTCACACCTAGGCAGTCTTAGCTTTGGATCTCTCCAAAGCTTTTGATCGCATTGAACATCAGGCGATCATGACTGCTCTATCCCCATTGAATGTGGGTGCGCGCACGTATGCCTGCATTCACGCATTCCTCACTGACCGCACGGCTGAGATACACTTCGGCCCTCTGTCTTCCCCCTCCTACACGCTTCAGAGTATTGGCACCCCTCAAGGGTCCGTCCTTTCCCCCTTTCTCTTTAACTTTACCCTCATCCCCCTTGCCCGAAAATTGGCAACGATTCCCCACCTGAAGCACACTTTCTATACCGACGATATCACCCTGTGGACCACCAACGGCAGTGACGGCGACATAGAGAACACCTTACAGGGAGCAGCCACCCTCACCAAAAATTACGCACGGACCATCGGACTTTCTTGCTCCCCAGAGAAGTCCGAACTGCTCCTCATCCGGCCTAAGAACCACCGCTGTCCCCGCTCCCCCATTGTCATTGAACTGAATGGTGACCGGGTACCTGAGGTTGGCACCCTCCGTGTATTGGGCCTGCACATCCAGAACGATTGCAAAAACACCACTACTCTCAAGAAACTCAAGCAGGCTGTAGGCGCGATATCGCACCTCATGCGCAGGGTTTCGCGAAATCATAGAGTCGCGACATCATAGAGACATCATAGTGACTTTGTCCTCAGCCGTGTGCTGTACACTACCCCATACTTACAACTATCCAAACATGACATAAACGCTTTGGATGCTTTGATTAGCAAGGCATTCAAGGTAGCACTTCATCTTCCCCTCAACACACCCACAGACAGGTTTCTAGGCCTGGGCCTCCACAACACGATCGGGGAACTGGTGGAGGCCCACCGACATGTCCAATACATCAGGCTTACACAAACTTCCACAGGTCGGTATATCCTGGACTCCCTCGGAATCAGAATACCGGCCAACGACCCAACCCTCCTCGCCATCCCACAACCCCTTCACCGGGAGCTTCTCATCCTACTGCTCCCGAGGAATGTGCACCCGTCCCACCATGAGGAGCGCCGCAGAGCCCGTGCGAAGGCACTCCATCGAGCGTACGGCTCCGAGCCGGACGCCGTATGGGTGGACGCTGCCTGCACTGGTGATGAAGATACTGCAGCTGTGGTGCACTCCTCTTTATCCGCCCTCCTCACACTACCTCTCCCTCCAGGCACCCCTCAGAGGCTGCAGAAGAAGCCGCCATTGCACTTGCTATCACTCGCACGGAAGCCCGGTATATGTTAAGTGACTCTAAAACTGCGATCCTAAATTTTGCTCGAGGCCGAGTTCATGTCCCTGTTTTTGACATACTGGACTCGCCCGATGCACCCCCGCCCCGCCATGTGGCGCTGATATGGGTGCCTGCGCACTCCGGGAATCCCGGAAACGAGGCCGCCAACCTTTTAGCCCGAGGTTCTTTAAACCGGGCTCAGGTGGCCTCGGATCGGGGATTCACGAAGGAGCGCGTGCACTCATTCAGTGAGCTGACCCAGGCATACAGAGCCTCACGCCAGCTCTACCCCCTCCCCCTTCCTCCCTAGATAACAAACACGCAACATTCTGGCGCAGACTACAGACACACACTCTCTCCTCACCCCTTAACCTAGCCCACTATCATCCCTTCTTCTCCACTCCGGCATGCGCCCTATGCCCAGAACCCTTCGCCTCTTCACTCCACATACTTTCCCTCTGCCCATCGGACTCTCCCCCGCGGAACCTAGAGAACCTGAAGACCTGGGAGGACTGGGAGACCCTGCTGCGCTCGGAGGACGCGGCCGTGCAGACCATCGCCACCGGCCGGGCTGCCAGTGTTATGGACCTTAGGAACATAAACAACTGAGTGCAGTGCGGTCGTGCAGGGGACCCTGGGGCGTGCCCCGAATTTCTGCTGAAATAAAGTTTTTTCTCTCTCTCTCTCTCGAAAGGTCAAATTGTGGCGAGAAGGAGTAGCGCGCGCAGCGGTAGCGGCGGCGCACATGCGCAGTAGCGCGCGGATGCGGCGAAAGGTCAGGCGACAGAGTCGGCGGTGATGGCTGCTGCCACCTGCGCCTCGTGTGACGTCACTCGGTTTCGCGCATGCACAGAACTGGTAAATCTAGGCACCCACAGGTTAAAGGCTCACTCGAAGCTCGGTCCGACCCTCGTAATGCAGCTTTTCGCTTCAAAAAAAAAAAAAAAAGAAATCTTCGATATGCTGACGCCCCGAACCTATTTTCCCCTCTTCTGGAGTAAAGTAGAACAGATATTGCGGCTGCCGAGGTCAGGTTGAAAATCACAACCTTGTGCTTTATTATTTATTTGCTGCTAGCAAAGCGCTGCATCAATTAAGCCACTGCAACGGGCAGAGGAAAGAAATGCGAAATACACTATATGCTACACTGTTTTCTTGTGAGGAGGTGCGAAAGCGCTCAGCACATTCATGAGTAGTGCAGAGAGCGATCAGCACAGCAGGTTCTGTAGCTGCTTCTCAGTATACGTAACTGTTCGTGAGGTTGAAGGCTCTCAGCCTTGTGAAGGAGTAACCACGTAGGCCTATACGTCTCGTTTTATTTCTATTTTCATACCGGTGGAACGTAAACATCCCTTTAGAAGCATTGCACTCCTTAAATTATGTCTTGTGCGCTATAAGGGTGTACAGGAGTGTATCATGAATGAAATAAGGCATTTTTATTTTGTCCTTCTGAGGGAGTGTGATAAGCGGTATTCCGAACACTAAGCTGTTTTCACATTCTGGATGCATGCCAGTCATTTTACCAAAGGAACAATTGGGAATTTGAAAGCATGGAAAGCTTCTTGTGAGACGTTGTCTGCATCATAGAATGGTGTGCAGTGTATAACAAATCAGTATTTGAGTTTAATTTCGCGGCGAAAAACTGCCTAATTTTGGCACGCCTACCTGCCACTATAATGTTTTGCACCCTAAGCGTTCAAGCGTACACTACTGTCGGAAGTTTTACACATGCTTCGGCTCGACAGATGCATGCATTGTCCATGTTTTTTCTTGTGTAAGCAGCAGCAGCGTGCAGAAAGAAAGAGGCTTTGACATGTTGTACTGAAATGCTTTTTAAGTCGTAAACAGACAATCAAAGTCTAGTCTGTTCAGTGGAACACAGTCTTTGCAGTGAGCTGATAATGTAACGTAGTTGATTCGAAGGCAAGGCAAACGTAGCAGGGGACGGCAGAACGTTAGGTGGGCGGATGAGATTAAGAAATTTGCGGGGATACGGCGGCTGCGGCTGGCGAAGGACAGGGTTAATTGTAGAGACATCGGAGAGGCCTTTGCCCTGCAGTGGGCGTAGTCAGGCTGATGATGACGATGATTTATTGCTGCGTGTTAAAGTAAATAATTTAATATTACGTCATATGGCCCAGCACGATTTCACGGAAGCGGTATGCGGCCATGGTTGGTGCATCTCGTATTAGGTGCAGTGCAAAAGCATCTTCTCGTTAGGTTTCGCTTTAGATTCACAAAACGCAGCAGATCGGCTTTGATATGCTGCCGTTCACTGCAGCGTACATACGGGCCTTTTTCACAGAAATATAAATGAGGTTAGTTTTCTCTGGAGGGGAAAAACCTTAAGAAGGAACGTCCTGTGATAATCTTGAAGTGTAGACATAAAAAATAAAGAGGAGAGAGCTGGTCCCCCCATGATCACGCTCCATCATAGAGTGTGGTGAATCTACCAGCGCTGTGCGCGCCCTTGCGATGACTAGCGCGGCAAAGAAACTGCAGATCAACCTCTTTGCTGTACTATCCACGTCATGAGCTGTGCAGGCGCGAGCATTAAAACATATCAGCACCAAAACATTATGGACTAACATGGAGATTAAAAAAACGAGGCAGAGAGAGGCTTCATGAGCACTTTGCTTGCTAAGGCTGTCCGCGTAACGACACACTCCTTTGTGAGAGTTATTTATGCATCAGTTTTATACTGATGATAAAAGTAAACTGCTGAAATGTTTTCTTTTTGTTCACAGGCGATGTGCACATTCCATTCCGGTTGGACTGTGCCTCCTAAGCTACGTGTAACTTGTGAACCAAAAAATACAATAATTTGTGCTGTTCGCCACGGGAATATCTCGAACTGAGCTACCTTGCACGGGCGCAGTGAGTCGTACTTACGCGAAAAATCGCTCCTAAATCATAATATATATAAACTTCCAACACATGTGTACCTGGAACGTGAGGAGCCTCTGGCTTCATGGCTGGTGTAGCTCATTGCTGGATTCGCACGATGTCATGGCTCTCTGTTCAGCGGCTCAAAATTGCAGAGTGGCATAGGAGGCGCTCTCTAATTGTATGTATGTGTTCCTGGAGGGGGTCATAAAAAGTAGCGCTGTAGGTGCAATAACAGGTAAAAAGTTTATATTTGCCACAGGGATGAAAATCGCTTTGGCGACTAACGCAGTCTCTGTACTGTGGCCGATCTTTGCGCCGGTGGACTTTACGGCGCCGTTTAAAAAAGTGAGAGTGAACGGTTTCAGGGCGCAGAGACGTCAGAAACGAATAAAACCCTGGTTTTGATCTGATACGGAGGACTGAGAACATTTGCCGGGTTCCCTATTTGGTTGTGGTTTTCCCACATTCCGCTGCCAGTTTATCTCTTATTACACCACCTGATCTCCCCCCCCCCCTTTTTTTTTGCAGAAGTGGAATCAAAAACACCGTGTCAAAACAGTTGTCATACGTTCAGAAGATAAACATAATGAAATGTGGAAAGCCGCAACCGTAGGCTTTTATCGCTACAAAAAACACGGCTGAAAACATGCCTTAGACTTTTGCTTAGCACTCACGCAGAGTGTAGGTTTACTTGAGAAGCTTTTCCGCGGCTGCGTTCTTTGAAATAACTGCTTCTTTCTGTGCTACTTCATGGATTTCCCACCTATTGGTAAATCTATCGGCTCACAAGCCTTTACACAACTGTAAGTTGCCGACAAACGTTAGCTCTTCACTATCTGGTATGCAGATGATTTAGTTATGAAAAAAGGAGAAAACAAAGATTGTTTTGCAAACTAATATTACCTTCAACTCCATATCTTTCCTTCTGCTCACAATGTTGTGCTTCTTTTAGTTATAGGAAAAAGCCGTGATGATTTCATCACTTTCGTGGTCGATCCCATCAAAGTTCGTGCGCGATTGTTAATACTTTCTGTTTTGTAGCTACGCAGATGGTTTTACTGCTGCCCTGATGGTCTTTAGAATACAGTTCAAATTATTCGCTATCACAAGCCTTCGACCTCTTTTTCTGAGCATTAAGTGAAACGCTTTTTTTTCGGGGTTTTTTTTCGTTGCAAGACTGGCCTGGGCCTCCTAATCTGCCTCTCTACCACACGTCTCCTCACTCCTGGCTTTCACAACCCTTTTGAAGAGACACAGGCTGCTCTCCTCACCTATCAATGTACTCGCCTTCTCACTACTACCGCAGGCAGAGCCATCTTCCATCATATTGGCGACCCAGAAGCTTCACCAACCCAGAGCCTCACAGGCATCCTTCATGTGCAAGTACCTTCACATCTCCACTTTGACCCTCTCCCACGCCGCATGCACCACGAACTCCAGGCTACCCGACGTCAGGTCCACATTCGCTACCACAGCAGACAGTACTGTAACGATGTGACGGGGGTTTTTGTGGACGCGGCCTTCTACCCACAACCCTCCAATTACGCTTTCACGACGATTGACCATTCCTTCTCCCCTTGCCTTGCTTACCCTTTGTGGCCCGTGACCATATAGGGGCGAGGACTATTGCCATCTCACTCGCCATCAAACCACACGACAAACAAATGCGCAGCGCCGATATTGTAACCGGCTTGCAAATTGCATGTCGGGCCTTCACTAACGGCCGAGTTCCCAAAATTTCCCCGCGCCTTTAGGCGCCACCCTACATCAAGATCATACCATCACCAGGGCCCCCTTACATGATAGCCTAGAAGGCAATGTCAGGGCTGACATCCTCATTCGTGATTCCACCAACCGACTAGGGACACAGCCCATACATGTACCCCTTTTCGACCCACTACTCTACGCGCCTTCAGGCCTTGAAACCCGCTTCCTCAAAAACATCTTTTCTCGCAAGATGCCTTAACGGTCCACCGAATCCGGGCTCCTACTTTTCCAACCCTCTAAAATCTACACCGCCTCGACCCAACGCTGTGAATGAATGCATGCCGCTAGTATGGTGCTACCCCTCAATTTCCTGATATAACAAATACATGCAATCATAAACCACATCATTTAAAGCCGCCCAATGCGGCTTTAGAGCTGTGGGAGGTGCGCCTCACCGGCGCCGACCTTGAACACCAGGAGGCGCTTTTCGCTATCCCCATGGGCTTGGCCAGAGGCACTGGGGTCTTGACCTGAAGACTCCAGCTGCATTGCTTCAATACTACTTTCTTCCTTCTCAATAAATATGTATTTCTTCCCTTATTCCTTCCTTCCTTCCTTCCTTCCTTCCTTCCTTCCTTCCTTCCTTCCTTCCTTCCTTCCTTCCTTCCTTCCTTCCTTCCTTCCTTCCTTCCTTCCTTCCTTCCTTCCTTCCTTCCTTCCTTCCTTCCTTCCTTCCTTCCTTCCTTCCTTCCCGGTTTTAAATTCTCTTCATTATACGAGCAAATAGGCGGAAAAGTTAGCTAACTGTGCATGCTTTCTTTCGATCATTTCCACGCTAGCGTTCGCCCTCATCGCTTATGCTGCATTCACTCAGCTCGCCTTTCCCCGTTTTCTGCTTGTCTTTCTGGGTGCGTATCCATATGTCTGTACATCTATGCGCTTCTGTGTGAGCGTGCTCAAACAGTCGCAAACGGGCCAGTCTCTTAGCATACATTGTCTTTTTATGTGTGTATCATTTATCACGGCAAAAGGGATTCCTTGCACTGCCTTCTACCTTAGAACCACGCTTAAGAAAAAAGAAACAAGGAAAGGTCTGCATCGCCTCCTCTCTGATCAAAGACTGCTAGCCGCCAGCTGTGTCCGAAAACTGCTTCCTGAAACAGGCGTGCTTTCCTATAAAATATGCATCGATGGCACACGCGTCCTCATAGCGCTTCCTCCTCACTGCTCGTCCAAATCATCTCGCACACAAAGCGCATTCCCTATATACAAACAGGCTCTCTTCCTTGCGTGTTTAGACTATGGCTGCTCCCCAGGTGATTGGTCTCCTTTCCTCCCAGCGCGCATGTCTCGAGTGGTCTATCTCCACCCCTTCCTTTCCATCCCTTCATTTCCCTAGGTCTTCCAACGTTGCCGATAATCATGCAAGCACTCGCACGGGATAAGGAAAACCTGTCCTGCCCTTATCCCCTCACTCCTTTTTGCCCTCCCAGTCTCTCCCTCACACTTCACCGATGTAGCCAACGCCTGTGCCTCGCATACAAATGTGGCCTGCTGGCTGTAACACTCGGTCGTCGGCCTGCCGGTACTGCGCTTCTCACAAGTCTGCCTGCGTCGATGTGGGGAAGCTGACAGTGAAGGAGGAACGACGGGAAACGAGCTGAATGACATTTTGTGTATGATTTTCGACCTCCTAAATTCGCCTAAGCAATTTTTATGCTGAGGGTGCGAGCAAGCCGGCCGTGTTCCTTTCATGGGGTTTCATTGTTGCGCTTTTGAAAATTTCGACACAATAATTGGAAACAGCACACAACACTGCTGCGCAGCTGCCGTATACGTAGTTTTCCGTTATTGCATCAACATTTTGAAAAGCCCAACAATGAAATACCATGAATAATCTACTAGCCCAGCCGTAAACTCTATTATTTTTATTTTCACTGCTGAAGCTTCCATTGGTGTGATCCGCGAGGCGTGCTTGCGGTAAGCTTGGCGCATCTGCTCTTCTGCTTGAAATCTGAAAAGGGAGTGCCAAACACGCATCCTTCCACGCAGCCTTATTTTTTTGTTTATCGCTTCTTGTAGTCGTAATAAATAGGCCATTTTTGGAATCTACACAAGCACAGCCATACGGCTCCACAGGAAAGCAATGCAGCCTTCAATGAAGCTTCGCAGTTGAAGAAAAACTTGTCCGCGGGTTCGAGGTACAAACTCGAGATCACCACCCCACAGGAACACTCGCTTTACCAGCTCAGCTAAGCGCAATGGCTGTGATATGTTAAAGCGAGAGTTGTTGAAGTGTTCAAGGGAAACCTCCATCTTCTTGTATTCATCTTCGGCACTTTAGAAGAGGGAGTTGCATTTTCTGAACTGGACATGTATAACCAGAAGTAGCCGGGGATTATTTGGAAAAAGAAAAGAAACGAGATCGGCGAGAGGATATTGAGATCTACGGGTATGGACCGATCGGATCGAGCGGATCGAATTGGATCGGATCAACAGGAACAAGCCGCAATCTGCATAGAAAGAGCTGAAGTTATGCTTTTTGATTCTCCTTTGAAAGACCGCATAGTTCACTGCAGTATGATCTCGACTCACTTTGTTGGTATCCCCTAGACACCGCAATGTGACCTTTAGGTCCTGCAAAAGAGGAACGATCTTTTTGGGGCGGACCGCATGGCTGAATTTTACAGACGACGATGCGCTTTTCGAACGCTTCACACAGGGAATATTAGTTGGCATGTTCGGAATCTACTTGCACCCGTAGACAGCCGAACGAGATCGTTTCGGCAAAATTAATGGCGAGAGAAACACACCGTGTTTTAATGAGTTGGGTTAGTTAAAGAAACAGAGAAAAGCGAGCTATTGTTTCACTCTGTGTCGACACCAGAATGCTCGATGACGTAAAAGAAGAAAAGAGTAACGGGAAAGGGAGAATAAAGTTCACGTACAAGCCACGTAAAATTGCATAACCTTCGTTGGTCGGTCCAACTCGCTTACGGCCCCGTGCGGTGATGGCACAAGTCTCCTAACACAAAAATTCTAATGACACGCAGAAAACGCTGCTTTGAGAGTCTTCATGGAACTTTTTAATTTACTTTCTTTTTATTTGCATCCATACAAGTACCCATAAGTGATGCAATAGAAGGAAGTTTTCTTTGACAATGAAATAGGCAAACGTTACAAAAAAATAAAAAACTAAAAACGCGAAACTTGAATATATCACAAAACACAACTAGGCAACAAGATTTGGAAAGTTGCACTTCAAATTACTAATTATTGATTATGGCACCGGGCGCAATTCGAAGCTGTCATAGGCACTATAGTACCAAATGAAATGATAAAGACATATTCCATAACGGAAGCTGTATTTATGCTAAAAAACATTAACCTTGAACACAGTCTGGCATTCAAATGTCAACCCAGATTAGACAACGCTGTTCAAAAGAAGAAACTAGTAAATGGCGATTATAGTAAATGCACAAACGGATTGCGGCTCACAGCATATCGCTAATATCACGAAAAGAGTTTAATGGAAGAACTTATATTCATAATTTATTTGGTTCGTTACGCCAAATGGTTTTTTGGCGATTTTGATTTTTTACGTTCTGGGGCGACAACCGGTGATATATGGCAACTCTTAAAGCGCTCCCAACTCCCCATTCTCCCTTTCTCCACATATTTTCTTCCCTATCGAAATATACTTCTGGTTTTAATCCGCTTCCTCTCATGTGCTCGGGCCTTTGATGCCGTTTCTGGTTGGCGGTGAAGTTATTACTTTGCTCCAACTGTCTCAGCAACAATGACACAAACTGGACTTCTTATGGCAGCCGGTATTACGCAAAGTGGAGGATTATCGAACTAATACAACCGGGCGCAGCCTTTGTTGGAGGCAATAGTCGCTTAGACTGACACAACGTAAGCAGTGGAGGTTCAGTATTAATTGAGGGAAAACGTATTTGACCAAGAAACAGTGATAAATTTATTGTTGACAGCCACCCGTTCCTTTTCGTAGCGATTAATTTTCAGTCTTCGCTCCTCAGAAAGTAGAAATGCTTTAATGTTGAACTGCTGCCAGATTTTTGGTGAGTAGTTGTTGTGTCAAGTGGTCTATTGGATTTTAACGCCAAACATCGATTTCATGAAATGGACACCTGTTTTTTCTAGCATAACTGGAAAGGAAGAGACAAGTGTTTTTTTTGTTATGAATGTTCGCAGAATAGACAAAAAGGAGCTGGTAAGCAATTCCCTCACTGCCCTAAAGGAACCTCCCGCGAGAGTGATGTTAGCAATTGTCGTCTTCTTCATAAGCCTGCTTACATTTGCCACAGAAGAAAGGCCTCCTCAGCCTTAGTATCCCTTTAGCCCCATCCTGGACCACGCTTCAGAGAAAATTTTCTCATCTCATCTCGCCACATAACTGCCTTTACTTGGATTTCTATTTGTAACATTTACTGACAGCGACTCTTGGTAACGTGTCATAACGCACGCCACGTAACTAAAAAAAAAAAACTCGTGTTAGCAATACCTTAAGCTGCAACTAATAGGTTTGTTTTCTAATCGACTCTCCTTTTTGTTCGTTCCTTGCCGTATGATTTTTCTTTCAATTTCGTTAAACTTCAGATTTTCGCCCGGTAGGTGTGCATGCTGAAGCCACTGCTGACATACACTCCCCTTATTGAGCGATATTGGTGAGTCGCTTTAGAAAACCTCGGAATATCACCCACAAATACTGAGACCTAATCTTAGCGTCTCATACTTTCGCATTATCAGTACTGGAGGTCACTGATTGGCGTAGATAGGCGTGCTCGGTTACTGCTCAGAATATCTCACTTTTGCCTTCTTCGCATTAAATTTTAGACGTATGTCTAGGTTCACAGCTGTGTGCTGCAATTTCTCGCCAACCCCCTTACATTGCAGGGCGAGGTCATCAGCAAATCGGAAGTTAGTATGGTGGTATAAATTGTTCAGTATCTCTCCTTAATATCTCTTGTGAAAACCTCCCGAATAACTCCACTCAAGTTTCACTGAATATCCTAGAATCATATCTCACTTAAACCGAGAGCCCTCCTGGTTGGTATCTTCACGTTAGCACTACCGACTGTAAGTTATACTCGTTCATTATTTTAGAGAAGTGTTCAATATTAGTTTTTTTTTTGTCTTGCTACTTAACGTTTTGCTGTAGATAAAGCCTAGAAAGATTATATACAGTTATGAAGGATCCTTACTTTCGAAAGCGTTATTTCTGCACGTCTGGTATTTAAAAAAAAGCTATTTGCAGCTAAAGAAAATAGCCCTCTTTGCCCACAGAGCATACCCAAAATAATTTAGCTGCCGCTCCCTTAACACGCACATCCACACCTGCTCTCTGCGCCATTCCCTAATTTCCCTCGTCAGCGCTCTAAAAGGTGTCAGGGCATAACTCTCGACACACCACTCAAACACGCCCCCACCGTGACCCCGAGCGGTCCTTCGTTCTAAGAGGAAGTGCAACTAAGGGAACAAAGATGAAAGCGTGATGCACGTGAATAACCGTGTCTCGGCGCAATATAGACGGGGACTTCTCTTTACACGTTTTCGGTTTTTTTTATTTCCCGCACAGCACCTGCTTGCAGGTCACGTTTTATGAGCACCTATAAAGGTTCTTTTACATGCTTACTTTTTTTTTAGCCGATTTGTTCCCTTAAGCCCCATTTCTCTGTTTTTGTCGGCCTGGGTGTTACTCATATGCTTCCACGGCACGTGCGATGGGCACAGCTGCGGACCTCATGCAGCGCCAGAATGCTTCTCTGCAAGTCTGAAAGCAATTCGTGGTTAGGCAGGGCCGGAACTGCACCCGTGCACGAGTTTTCAAACGATAAGAAGGAAAGGCGTTCCTCTGAGACCTGATAAAAAGCTAGAAAAAAACGAAGATGGCAGTTGTTCTGCGTAGAAGTGCGGGAGGTGAGCGGTACTTACTGGAAACGACATTATGCAACGCAAGCGCTCGGTTGTTCAAGCATGCATGAGGCATAAAATACATTTCCGCACACCGAGAAGAAAGCAGTAAGAACGCAGCAATAAGTCAGCTTGTGGTCCACATCACATGTGGCTTCTGTTCCAAGCCTGCGCTAGCGTTGCTCTGAATTTGGAATATTACCCAAGGGCATGTTTGTAGTGAGGCCAGGTGGCATATGTTTGCGTAAACGACAAGAAACACTACCGCGTCAAACGCCTAGTATACGCGAGAGGAAGTGTATTGAGGTAGGGAGGAATTGAAGAGATGTAGGAACGGTAGAGGCGAAGAGCAGGAAGAGGTTACGGGGGATGAGACAACGGATGCGACAAATCTACCAAACCAGTTATATTTATCCTCGATGTTTATTTTAATCAACTCGCCGTGACGTATGCTTTTACTCATATCCGAGGCTACACAAAAGAGACAGAATTTGTAAGATTGAGATTCGCGGAAGAGGGTCGACGCTGGCGGTGGGTGGTAACAGCCCCATCATATTTAAGGGGATAAAGTAAGGCGACCCGGCTCCCCAACCTCAATGGTGTGGCTGGATTATCTTGCCCGTGTCTCGCCGTGGCCGCATCGGTGACGCCAGCGCTGGACACCATCGCCCGTCATGCGGGTGAGGCTACGTTCTGGTTCCGACGAGAACCCTCACTTTGCACCGACGCTTCACTGCACCACCTCGCTCGACGCGCCACAACACCGGTTTGGTGCCTGGACGTCATCACTTGAGAGGACCCGTGTTTTCCACAAACATTTCTTTGTTGTTGTTTATTTGCGTTTTCTTTTAAATGTTGCGAAAGTCCTAGATTAGGGGTATTTTTCCCCAGGCAGGCGGCGTCATCTCTGGTAACCGTTACCTCTGAGCCCTTGGTGGTGCGCAGATGTCTACACACCTGTGTAGCCAGCTCGAACAGCGCACCGGGGAGTAAAGTTATGTCAGTTACCAATGTGCAGGGGCTCGAAACTTGGAATTATCGTGTATTCACAATTACGGGCCTTCTTTAACTCCTCATATGTTTAAAAGTTTCATTTGGCCCGTCAAGCAGCGGCGATGGCAATCAATCGAAAACAGAGCTCGCCACTCGAGCGCTCTATAAATATGTGTGGGCGACAGTTCGATATGTACCCTGGAAAACATCGGCTCACTAAAAACAGCAGATGCGCTCTATTTAGGCTGTCTTGTTTCCCCTTAATCCTTCTTTTTATTTCCCTTCCTCTCAGCATGGCAGCGAAGCAGACACACATTTCAGCTTAACCTTGAACCTTTCAACTATTTCATTTCCATTTCTTAATTTTCTTTTCTTTTATCTTGGCCCATGAAAATAAAGAGAAGTTGATACACGAGGAAAAGGAATACCCTTGCAACAGTCACTTAAGTTAAATAATAGATAACTGCTAGCTCGTGTTTAAACGCCAGGCGTCCGTCTTCAGAAACAAATATTGATTTCCTTGAACAAACGAACGAGGAAATTGTTCAAGAACATTTTGAATTGCTGAGTTGGTGTAAAACTGGTGTACTAAGACTCTTAAGTGAGTGTTGGCTTTGTAAGAAATGTCCTCTATAGCGCTTGGTACTTCGATATTACTTGAGCGCGTCTGCTTTTTTTGTGTTTTTATAGCTTATGCAGAAATCAGTATTTTCAAAGAATTTAGCTGTATTTTGCGCTTTCGCGTCACACGGGTACGTGCGTTATCGGCGTGAGCTGAGAAGCGCAAAATGGGTGATATGAGATAGGACAAAGGGACGATGTCGATTCCTGTGCTCGTGTGCTGAGGAAGAAAGGACATTAAGGTAATCAGACTGCATGTGCTGCTACTTTCTTTGATCCTTTTCCCGGGATGTTGTGCTTCAACGGAACCTAGAGAAGAACGGGAAAACTACAGAAGATAGCCAAACTGCGAACAATTTGAAATTTGTGAAAAGAAACACGTGTGACTACGCTGCATTCTACGCATGCAGTGCTGGTACCGTGGTTTGTTTATAATGCCTGTACAAAGAGGTTATAGGGAGTGAACTCTGCTTTGGCGCAATGGTTATTACGTTAGGCGAGCAACCGTGCCTTTGGTGCATAGTCAAGATGTAGGTATAAGCTAGGAAAGGAAAGGTGTGCACTTTCCTCAAATGATTTTTTCTTCAGTTGCAGGATGGAACCTCAAACAACCTCAAGACTTGATTTGTCAGACAGACAGCTAAATAGGCTAAGTAGATAGATAGTAGATAGGCTAAGTAGACTTCTCAAAGCATACGTTAACATATGTGCTCATGTGCGCCTGCAAATGCTCATAACGTGTTACAGAAACAAATGAATAAGCAAAACCCAGACTCCTCGGCAAGCCTTCTTGCTTGTCGAGTCGCTAATGGAGTCATACGTAAACCGATGAGGAGGTATATGCTTACTTAAAAAGAAAGTTCCAGTAAGTGAATATCAGTTTTCAAAAGTTGAATAAATAATGTGGCTCATGTGCCACGAGCTCAAATTGCGAATTTTTTTAATTATTGTTGCCTAGGCCTGTTAATATTAAAGTGGCAGCCGCTATATGGTCGTTCATACATTCACAGAGGCTGAAAACGTGACGGCGATGCTCGTCAGCAGTCTGTCAGGTACTAAGATAGTCGTCATATTACAACATGGCGCCTACGTCTGCTTGACAAGCTAGTACAAGCTCGAAGCACTGCTCATGGTCACTGAAAGCTCTGCAGTACGTGTGCGCACTTGTTTCGCATACTTCTCAATTTTATATTTGCTGACAATTAATAAATTCTACCTTAGACCAGGATGGAGTTTTTTGAAGTATAGTTCATATTGAAATTCAATATTTGCAAAGAAAAATTTCGTGGAGAAATTTTACGGAAAATTTTCAAGTTTTCTGCTTTCGAGCAAATTTTTTCCGTGCATTACAAATACGAAAAGCTAGCAGATGCAGTAGAGTTTCATAGCGTGTTGGCAACCTTTTCTTCAATGTGCTCTCGCTAAAAAAACACAACGTTTTATTATGCTGTTCCATCTCATCACGAATTCTGTTTTGAATGCGTCATCTTTCTTTGCTGCAGTTACGCTTTTAAAGCAATTGAACGGAAAGCAAAGAACAGCCCATACCCAGTCGTTCAGGATATCTGTTCAGTGGTAGCTCTCGCTGAAGGTTTACAAAACTGAACAAACTTGGCGCTTACATTCAAGATAAATTGAGGGCTCGCGCGCGGAGCAGCATGCGGCGTCTTACTAAGCACCATCTTGTTCCATTTTCAGGTAATTGCAAGCCGTGTACAATTTAATTTCGAATATTTAGGTCAAGCCAGCGCCTCTAAGCAAATACAACAAATAAAAGCGAATAAACACTCATTCACCCAATAGCGTTAAAGGCCTTGTTGTCCACAAAATCCAGCGTGGGTGTTGGCGCTGTGAGCGTTGTTAGCGTTGTCGGCGACGGCGTTGTGAGCAAAAAATTACGAGCATTACTCTTTCAGTTGGTGCCAAGAAAGCAACCTAGCAGGCACGTGGCTGCCTGTGTTACGTGATCTTGCGGCGTCATCAAACCGCACTCACCAGACAGCGAGAAAACTGCCCAACATAGCAAACGGTAGCTGTAATAGTTAATGGTCACTCGGGATGGTGAACCTGGGCCGTACAATACCCAGCGCTGGGAGCACGTGTAGGGCAGTGGCGCATCGCTTAACCGCTGCACCACTGCGCCAGGGAGGGTATGAGGCCTCCCAGGAATCTATGAATGTAACGTCGAAAATTGCATTCTGCATAAATTGGAATTAGTCCACTATGCATCTTGTCAAATCCTCTACCGGCTGAGAAAGTCACGTGTTATTTTACGCTGACAAAAAGTTCCCCTGACGCATGCACATCATTTTGCTAAGGGTCGGTTCGAAGCCGTGGAGCCGGGCGCTTACAAAGCGCCTGCGCGTGGAACGTCCTGGAGAACGAGCCGCTGCCTCGTACGCACCTACTCGGAGCTCTTTAGGTTGAAGGGTGTCGTAAGTGCTACTTGGCACAACGACGAATACTGCGGCCAGTGACATTTCCACGAAGGCTATACATAGGACGGATTTCCGATTGAGCCACGCAGAACAAACATTACTCGTAGAGAGATCACCTAGATATTTGATGAAACTTCCACTTGACATTTCCCGGTAGCTATGTACACCTGAAGAACAGCAAAAAAATAAATTGCGTATAAGAATTTTACAAGTACTTTTCGTGCCGGGCAAACACTCTTGGAACATAGAATAAGCATTGAAATTAAACAGGAGCTTATCGATGTCAAGGCGTTTTGTTGAAATCGAGAAATGCCAGGGAAAAGACGGCAACCAACCATTAAAGCATTCAAGAAACGAAGCGAAATCATAGCTTCAGGCCGTTTGCGTCACGTGGAACAAATAAAATGTGAAGATCATCATAGAATGCTAGTCTTGAGAAAAAACGCATTGGATATGTTGTTAGGATGGAAATGGGCCGCACCTTCTGACTACGTTTTTCTAGAGACGGACTTAAAGTAACGTAGAGCACAAAATGCACACAAGTAGCTGAGAGAAGAAATGCAATTGTTGGCGACAAGGAAAGAGCAGTAGTGTAGGGGGAAAAGTGATCACCGCCGCCTATAAAGGCGAGGATGAAGGAGAGGTGGGAGATTACAAAAATTTCACAAGCAGTCCATCCACTACCATGCGGTAGTGGAAAAACGAATAACAAGATCAGAACACAATGAGAAGCGAAGCTCTGTAGACGTCCCAAAGAAATGCTTGGTGTGTGGTATGGAGATCGCAAAAAGTAGAATAATTAAGTGGCAAGAAAGGAACGAAGAAACTAACAAAGTAATGCCGAACAGGTGAGCATGAATTGGTACAGAGGCGGGAAAACGGTTCGCACATGCAATGTTCGCGGAATCTTGAAAATTTTGAAGGAAAAAACGAAACCAGAGCAGGTCGCGCAATGAAGCGAACGGAAGCAAGCCAATTTACTGGCTGTGGTTCTCCTGAGGAAGCAAAGGGTGGGAAGATGAAATCCAGGCTGTGAGAAATACAGCAGTACGAAAAAGAAATCAGGCGGACACCATTACACTAAAAAAATTCACGTCGCCGCCACAACGCAAATGCGCTTGTTGTAGCTCGAGTGGCGGTTCCTGGCTCGCAATCCTAGTTGCACTCTTCGCTCAATGTTTTTATTTCATTTGTCTGGTTCACTTGTGTAGCCTGCAATAAAATTACTCATTCACCATATTAACAAAGATTTCAGCTCGGCCAAATTTTCTCTCCACACAGGCAAGCACCGCTGCCAACTTACTATAGCCGTGGGCACATTGCTGTATTTTTTTTTTCATTTGCTGAATCTGTTCTTTTGCGGAGGTAACGCCATACGACTAATGCAGCACAGAACCCAGAAAAAGACCTCCACGTCAGCTACCTTGTCTTGTCTTGAGCAGCTTTCAGCTACCGGTGGTGACGACGCCTTGAATATGAGAAACACATAGCGATTGCGCATTGGCAATTAAGGATAGGGGCTTGAAAGATCAACGCCAGGAGTAAACGTGACCACACATGGGCGCAGGCCTGAAGGGAAGTGTTTTGTACGTACAGAATGACCATTTGCATATATAGGTATTAACGCACTACGCTATCAAGTTACACCCTTAATGCGGAGCTTAAGCGTCCCCTCCATTTTTTTTTAACCGGCTGTAACGCCTTGATTTTAAACCTTTGTTGTGGAAGACCGACCAAGGCCGCATAAAAAAAACAATTCGTAGGATATTAAACGAAGGATTTTCGCCTAATTTGTGCGAAATTATTATTCAGGCTGAGCGTGTGAAAGAGAAAAACACAAGGGCAGAGGTGCAGGCTAGTTGGTTTTGCATAGTCTAAATCTCTTAGCGCCAAGAGTGAACACCCATGGAGGGAGAAAGACAGGGGAAGCGGAGGCAAAATTAACTACCGAAAATTTCGGATGGTTACCGTCATCATTAGTAAAGAGAAGACGAGACTGGAAGAGGGGGAAGAAAAGAAGGGCGAGTTAAAGATGAAGTACCTCGAATACGTGAGATTAATATCTATACTTTATTTTATGCGAAGCATATTGCTAGAGCTACCACTCACGCCGTCGCCGTGGGACCCCTAGCCGTGACACCACGTGACACCGTGACGTCACACCACGTGCACCTGACGTCACACCACGTGACATCGGATGAGAGAGCCGGCCTCCACCTCGCGCCGTCGCCGTGGGACCCCTAGCCGTCACGCCACGTGACACCGTGACGTCACACCACGTGACATCGGATGAGAGAGCCGGCCTCCACCTCGCGCCGTCGCCGTGGGACCCCTAGCCGTCACACCCGCGCATTTCCGCGCATTTCGAACGCGCGTTCACACTCGGTGTAGGTGAAACGCTCGCTCCACCGGGCAGGCAGACGCGGCTTCCGTGGCAATCCAGGCGCTCACCCAACGCGCGTCTCGGGGTTAGTCGGCGTTCCGCTGTAGCCATGCCGTTGTCTTCCCCCACGACGAAGGCTTCTAGTGGTTGTATTGAAATGACCAAGTATTCAACCAAGGAAAGCCATGTATTACCAAGCCTAGCCACCAATATGCTTCGCATCTGACTAGGCTTAACCTTAGCTAAGCCTCAGCCATTTTTTTTTCATTTTTTTATCATTTCATTCGTGTGCATTTTATTCTGTGTAATACGAACGGTGCATTGTTGCTGCTTCTTTTGTATTGCGTAGCTGTTTCAAATGTGCTTTATTTCTTTACGAGGAAAGGAGTTGCCGGCGCTGCTACTTGGCACCCCCCTTTTTTTTCATGTTCATGTCACGAAAAAAAACAATATGGCGGCGCGTGCAGCATAATTACGGCCTATGTGCACACCTAATAATCCTCAAGATTATTCAAGTCACTACCACATGCAATGTTTATGTTGGCAATACAGCGCTTTTACAGCCCTGTCCTCCAAACCAGCTTCTGAGCGATTAGTTTTAGGTTTATCTTATATTTTTATGTTTCTCTCTTCTCATGCCACACCACATATCCTTTTTATTTTACATTTAAAAATACTGCTGTCTCAGTTTGGACAAATTGCAGGGATGGCTACACAGAACGCAAAAAGATATAATACAAAACTAGGCTCTTGCTTCAAAACGATTTAGGAGGTAGCGGTCGCAAACAACCATTAAGTTCATTCCAGATCTCAACTGGGCATCATGAAGAAAAATTAGGCCATCTTTTACAGCCTGAATGGTACGATGTTCAAAGGTTCAGTCCGGTGACTCAAATGTGGCAGAAGTAAATACAAACGGCAGTTATGAAACAGCTTGCCTTGTAGGTGCACTGAAACATCACTAAGCCGCACTGCAGATAGTTGTAAGGAAATATTAAGGCTTTGCAGTAATCTTCTACTCCGACGAGGCGCAAAGGAATGAATGGTGATGAAAACTGCAGATGGAAACCGCAATCTGCATTCCTTCTGCAGCAACCTGCGTGTCGTAACGCGGTGTGTAAGTCGCTTTACGATGCTGAAATCAAGGCGCGGAATATGGAATCAGGTTTTAAATTTTTGACTATGTATCCCAGTTGGCGGTGGGATTTCTCACTCGACTGCACTTCTTTTTTAGCTCGGCTCCTCTCGCCTGCCCACGGCAGTGAGCGTTGGTAATCAATTCTCGTTAAGCTTGCGCCAGGACACTCGCCGTGCAGGCATAAATCGCATGTGGTCGCGTTTTCCTAGTTCTACGTGAAACAAGGAAACTGCCTGTTTTACAGGCGGTCATGCCCCATTTCGGGTAATAAATATGGTCTTTGATGTAGACGGCAGCTCTACTGTTGCTCAGTATGTTTTTACGATCATCGCACCTATAGAGCTCTTACTCTCATCCCACACAACCTTTATCTTTTCTCAATTAAAATCAAAAGAGCTACTACCGGGGCTAGTTGGAAACACATTCTTGAAGGTATTGGTAGGCGCTATCAAAATACGGAAAAGGGACGAACACACAGGACGAAGCGCTTTCTAACAACTGCACGTTGCTTCAGATAAACAATGCGCCAGCTCGCCTTCGGTGATGTTAGGGGGAACTGAATTAACCTAGCTCAAGAATAGTAATCTTCGGCTGTTGTAATCAAACGTGTTAATTGCTTTTTCCTGGTTCTTTCTCCTGTTTATCCCCTTTTTCTTTCTTTCTTCCTTTTTTTTTCCTTTTCTTGTCAGCGCGTGCGCTCCTCCCACTTCTGTGTTTGATATGACGTTAATATGTGTATATAGTCATGTTTCTTCAGAGATTAAACAGTTGTTAGAAAGCACTTCGTCCTGTGTGTTCGTCCCTTTTCCGTATTTTGATAGCGATCACCAATACCTACAAGAATTCTCTTTTCTGTTTCCGTATTTCTCACCCCACAACCGGTTTTAAATTTCTCCTATTCAATGGCAAAAAAAAAAAAAAAACATTAGACGTTCGTCTGCTTCTCAATATGTACGACTGGTGTGCATGGAACACCAATAATATGAGCCTTTTTCTTATACCGCTGAAGGGATTCATTACGAATTTCGGCGACTGAATCTCGTTCTCTTTGTTCATGCATGTACGGTGCACCCAGGCAGCATGTCGTTGCTTTATGGAGACCTGTGCCTTATAAGAGCGGTTTTAAATACACACACGCATTTACGTTAAAATTTCATTCATAAGACGTTTACATGTGACAGTATTCTGGACGACTTGTTTACAAAAGTACAAAGAAGCAGTCTTTTACTCTCGTCAAGTGAAAGCATCTTTTCTGCTGTGAGGCTTACAGCGAGGCTTCCTTAGCAGATGAAAATGTCTCATGGCCTAACAGGAGATGCGCAAAAGAGTGATATGACTACCGGCATCTATCAAAAGAGCAGCGAACTATTCGCAAGCTTTTGTTGATTCCTCCATGGGTATACTGTATGTATCAATTGCGCATAGTGAAGTAGAAAAACTGCAACGCGTAATTAAAGTCAGTGAACTATCGCCGAAACGCTAAATTGAACTATCAGCCAGGAGTGCTAAAAATACAGGATATTTTCTTTTATGTTTGTATAGCGCGTAATACAGATTTCAGTGCTGGTGTTTGGATATGAAAGAGTAAAATAAAACGCCATCAAGATAGCACGACGCGGTTTACACTTTGTAAACAATATAAACAACATTCTTTCATTTCGCATCTTCTAGTAACGTTGAGGAAACGTTGCTCCTTCGAAGGGAATTTCGTGTGCTCTCTTTCTCGTCATTTCATCGAGAACAGTAGTTGACAAAGATTGCCGACAGGTGTGAAAACAACAGGCTAATAGTCTTGTTCCTGACACATTTTTTCCAGATACAACAACCATGCAAGAGAACCCGATTACAGCGTGGAGCGTAAGGCTTGTCTTGCTAAAACAAATAAAGTGTCGGTCAGTCACAAAAGCCACCATGGAGGCCGTGATCAGACCTGCAGCTGACGGCCCGATGTGGCGGTTCTTTGATAAAATTATCAGTGCTGTGAGCTAGTCTGCTCCTGCGACAGCTTCTTCTCCATGCCTGTTTTTCTATACTAAGTAAATTATACGACTCTGAGATTAACAAGGTTGATGCTTTTTCGCGCCTCTTCTCAAATATCGATATCGCACTTTATCCGTTGTTGAAAGTGACAATCTTATTTATCTTCCAGTTCCAGTGGAGCACTATACAGGTGTTAGGGCCTGTAGAACCACATATATTCCTCCGCCATGGCTCAAGCGCTGGCTTTGGCGTCCTTAGTGAGTGCCGAGAATGCTACTTAGAACGTCACCGTGCAATGTCTACAAAGTTTATTGATAGTAGACAGGCCATTCAGCCGTGTCGTGGATGGACAGTGAAGTCTTCTTGCGTAACCTAGTACCCTGATATTCTGCCCTATAAGTCCAGTGTGAAGCAGGATTGAAGCGTGGAAATCTCATTCGTGTGAGAAGTGGGCAGTGACAGAAAGACAGCGCACGAATGGTAGATTTTTTAGTGAAGGTGGACGTGCAAGGTTCTTTCACAATTGCTGACCCCTGTTCATCGAACCAGGTTTTCTTTAATTCAGCAGAAATGGCGAAGGAGACAGTGTACGCTTATATAACCCATTTTTCATAAGCGCAACTTCGCATTACTGAGCAAATAAAGCATTCATTTTGTAACATGAGGGCAGAACTTTCCCGCCTGTGGATGTTACTCCTGTCGGCACGTGGATGGAATTGACAGGATGTTTGTTTCAGATCCACGCTTGCTTGTTTTTTTCAGGCAGTCGATCTGCGAGCTTTGTGTGCGTATTTGAGAGCCCTGCAGGTTACTTCCTGAGACACGCTGGGTTGCGAAGCTAAAATACAAGTATAGCACAGGCTTTGTCGTGTAAAGGGGCAAGAAGGCTACAATTGAAGTACATAATGGCTACAGCGGGTCTTTTCTTGACGGACGGCCATTTGCAGCAGACCCCACCACTTATGTACTCCCAGCAGAAGTGACCACGTGTCTTGGT
This sequence comes from Amblyomma mixtum, assembly GCF_055824585.1. Lineage (NCBI taxonomy): Eukaryota > Metazoa > Arthropoda > Arachnida > Ixodida > Ixodidae > Amblyomma > Amblyomma mixtum. The sequence continues at coordinate 210,278,595 of NC_143012.1, read as the reverse complement.
TGTTCTTTCCTGCGAAGACGTTGGAAAGTTCTTCCTGTGACATACGCAAAGAGCGATTGTTTTCTTTTTTGTTTTATGCTCTTTGCCCGTTTCTTCTTCGCCACCAACTTTCTTCTTAGGGCAGCTAAGTGGCCCCCGTTGTTTATCGAATAAATCTGACCAGAAGCGGTTTTCTGTAATTTCCAGACTCCTGTCCATTTGAGCTGTGCTGTGATGTGTAAACTCTTAGGCAATGATTCAGCCATTGCTCAAACTTCACAACTATACGTCATTCGCTGTGGCCTGGACACGGAACTCAGCTTCAGTTCGATTTTTTTTTTGTCTGTGATATTTTGTTGTTGCGTTCGCCTTTGGTTCTCACTGGCCCAGCGACAGCTATATCAATATTGTTGTCCAGTGCGTATACCAGGCTTATGGTGGCTGTCACGTTTCATCTCACTTAATTTATTAGCACCTTTAAGGGCTTAGGAAATTGGATAGGAGGACATAACATGTTTAACGGTCTCTCAGGAAAAGGAAACTAATGTTGTCGTCTTTAAAAAATGTTTCCGACAAGCCAGAATACAAATTAGAAGAAAGATTTATCCTAAAACAAATGGGAAGATTATGAACAGGTGGAATAAAGTAGGCAGGGCAGCACGCGAAGAACATCAAAAAGTTAAGGCAAAATATTAGCACGCGGGAAGTGCCTTTCAAAAGTTAGGTTAGTTAGAAGATTTTTCATGCAAAGTGACCTGCTAACTTCCTGCGAAATATTTGTTGTCAGTAGATGGAACTACGGTTCCAGGTATGAAGAAAGGTAGAGAAAACTTATATTCCACTACCTGACTGTGGGTAACCGCCTCAAGTCATTGAGTTTAGACTCGAGGTTGGCGCAGTACGGTTGTTACCGAAGACGTGGGTCATATAGTGATTGGAGTAGCGCTACAGGAGCAGCGAGCCACCTCACCCAGGAGTGGGCGTATTAGAGAGCAGGAGTTATCTTTGGAGGCAATATGGTCTCTGAATGTCCGTTGGGAGGTCCAAAAAGTATGTTTGTTGTGAGGGAGTCTCAGTATACTTGACAGAGGCTTGGCCAGGGCACCTTAGCATGAGGTGATTGTACTGGTCAGATGGTAAAATATTTCTTCCGGCTTGTCTAATAAAAGTACATTCTCGACGAGTGAGTTGTTAAGAAGAGTTAGGAAGTAGGCGGCTAGTACGTCGTAATTATTTCATTTCGTCTCTTTGGCTCCTGCCGCACACAGCCCGTTCATCCTTGAAGTTGTAGTCATCCAACCAATTAGAAGGCTCCCTGGCAGACGTGTCGGGAGCAAGGTCACATTCCCACTCGTTCCCTTCTACTTCTTGGTGACCAGAGAGTCGCTGCAGATGAACGTGCAGATGTGGGTGCTGGTTCAGGTAGGTGTTTAGCTGGGCGGGGATATGTCCCGGAAACATGACAGATGGCATACTCATCGAGGGCGTTCTGGCAGTCTGTGCGCACATCGATCGTGTTAGTCTGGAAAGGGTGGTGAAGGATTGCTTCGGGGATCCATTCTGTTTTAACTGAAGTGGGGTCTGGCTGGAAAGCTTAATAGATAGCTGCGTGATGAGAAAATGAAGTGTATTGCTAATGTGTGGCCGGTTTTGTAGTCATGCAGTTCGCTGGTTGGCCATTGCAACGGCAATTTAGGCATACCATTTCGACTTAAACGCGGGGCCTGATCTAAAGAAACTAAATGTAGAAAAGGCGAAAAAAGAGAGAGGACGCACTTCTACTGTCGACGCTTTGCAGGACGAGCGAAAACACTTCGCGGTCTTCTTTTTGCGTTTTTCGTACCTTTGTTTAAAAAGTATTATTAATAATATTGCTGCCTTTTGCGTGTCTACTGCATGCAGCGTGCGGCCCAAAAGAAAAGCGCGCACAGGTGGGATCATTAGTTCCTCACTGCAATCACCCAGGAATTCCTTTCCCGCTGTTCAGTGTTCCTAACACCTTTACCAGTTCATAGCATATTCCCTGAATACCTCTTTTTTATAATATCGTCAGAAAACTTTTAGCTGAACCGGTGGCACTAAACCTGCGTACGAACATATCAAAATTGTTTCCATCATGCTGTTGCTGTACCTCGGTAGTGTATGAAATGTTGTTTTATTTGAAAAGTTTTCGTTACCTCCATCTTGAATTCGCAAAGTATTTTTTCCTTACTTTACGCACAGCACTGCAGTTGAACTGTTGTTAAAGAATACTCAGCGGGCGAGCGCCGGTCACCGCTGCCCTGGATGCTGAATTTTTCCCATTTTAGGGAAACAGAGCGGCACTATTCCTGGAACTCCCTCGAAGACCAGTGCCAGGAACTCTTCGCATTTCTTTGATATTAAAAAAGTTTCTGGGGAATAGGCAACTCCCGTCTCTTGTGTCCAGACACAAGTAAAATAAAACAAAACCCATAAGAACTTTGACGACTCAGCCATAACCGCAACTGCAATATCAGCCCCTGAGCCGACAGCTGACGCCAAGGGAATGCTCTTCGTGAGGTTACTAACGTCCTTCTCAGTACTTCTCAACAACATACTTCTCAGTACTTCTCAACAACTTCATGTCCTTCTCAACAACAACGTGAGCTGTGCTCTTGTCAGTCTCTTAAGGTCAAACTCCTTCGCAGGCGAGTTTTCAGCTTGTGTTTTTTCATATGTTGTTAGCGTATTTTTTTTTTACTGGATGTTCACCTAAATATTTAGGTATTTCGAGGAATGACAAAGAACAAAAAAAAAATACAAGAATAGGCACGCGGGACAAAAGCTTGGTATCTTTCCTGGAAGATGGCAGATGGGTATCATTCCACCTGAAAGGCGGAAATATTTTGGCTGGTCAGGTAAGGCTAGTATGCGTTTGCTGTGAAGTTTGCGTCAACGGGTTAAAAAATTTCCAACGGTAGTTCAGGCTCTATTCTCTACGCCAACATCGACATTGCTAAAAACCAACAGCTGAAAACCGACTAAGAAAGCTTTGGCACTATGGAGACGCAAAATTCTGGCTTGTCTAAGGACCATCACGGACAGAACCTGGGCCCACGGCCCTTCACGAGTTCTGGCTACGCTGAGATAATATTCGAGGTGTTGTTTATGCACGTACTGGGCCTTCTAATATTTATAAACACATATAACGCGTAAAAAGAAAGCTAGACTTCCACTACATGTTACCTTTTTATTTCAGAAATGCATGGGCACCTACTACTATATTCCAATACTGAGAGAAAAAAACACTGAATCTTTTTGCGAGCTGCTTCTACGTGCCCTTTACACACAAAATCAAATCGTGAAAAACGCACTAAAAATCGGCATACGCTTTAAAGTAATGGGAAAACGCTTTTAAGTAGTCATACTGTTTTCCATGTAGGTCTTGGTATGAAATGTATATTACTTCATTGGTTTTTGGTTGGAATTATTACAAAAAAATTTAAAAGAAAAAGCTCTTCTTGAGAGTCGGTTTCTCTCAGTGCATGGCATAGTAATGAATTAGAACGTACCGAAATGCAGCGTGTTTCTTTGATCCGGTGAGCTCTAACACTCGAAAGTGCATAGACGCTACTTCGTCCTATCATGAACAAGGTTTAATTATTACTGTTAACGTGCACTACCCAGTGCGCCCCCGCCTTTGGTGTCTCTGTCGCTCTCGTTGTCATCTGAAGCCGTCTCCAGTTCGTAAACGAAGTCACTGTCGGAAACCAATTCTACATCGTTAACAACGCTGCTGTCTGAACTGCTCTTAGCGCCATTTTTTATGAACATCGTTGCCGCCAGCCTTCTCATGGCTGACGGCATTGTGAAACACTCCCATGTCCAAAAATCATGGAGCAAATTTTTTGAAAGTTGAAAAACTAAGGTGCAGGTATAGAAATATTGACGGTAATGGTTTCACTGTTCCGATATAGTAGAAATATTTGTTTTATTACTGTGTTTTCATCGCTCGCATCGGTCAGTTGAGACTGCCACAAAAAGCCGATAGGGAGCGCTTTTGACGATAGCAAAAACGTTAATAGCAAAAAATTCAACCCTACCATGAAAGATCTGCGGATATATTGATTTCTATAGTGCGATCTTACAATATATGAAAAAAACATTGTGCTCATAAAATCTTTCCCGTTCAAAAAAGCGTTTGTTCAGAGTTGTTTGATATCTCCCCGGCCTTAAATTCGCGCGAAAGGCAAGAAGCCAACCATTTCTTTTTTTCATGGGCATCTACTCTCCTCTCTTTTGTAAATTGCAAGCCACGGGGCTGCCGGCCGTAACTTGTCTTTAGCTACGGGGATGGTGCAAAATCGAGCCGCAAGGCTTTGGCTCTTTATCGGCGGATATTGCTGCAACATTCGATGAAGAGTACAGCGCGGGGGGGTGCTGGATAAAGGGTAATGATATCATGTTGCAAAGTTTATGCATGAAATAACTGCGACTAATTCGAATCATATTCACCCATTGTATACAAGTTTTACTGTGGTCCTCTCGTTACACCACTTCGAAAAATCTTTAAAGAAATGCGTACACCGGTTCGTCATCATGTTGGTTTTGGTTTTCACGGGCAATATCATTTGGAACAAATGAAAAAAAAAATAATGCGTTCACTTTTTCCTGTAGTGATTAATTAATAATTAGGTTCATCATAACTATACTTTAATTTCAGCCTTGGAATTAATTTGAAAGCGATCGTGGAAATTGTTGTTGATTCCTTAAGGACACTGAGTTGTTCAATGAGTACTGAAAAATTATGTGCCCCAATGCTGACAAGTGACTCACGATCTATTAAACAGTGAAACTGAGTCAGAGAGCATTATTTTCTATATATTTTGCACCTGGCGACACCTGGAGAAAGAATTATTAACCAAGAGAAGCATGAAAGCTTGCTAAGGGTATACGCTGTGCTGGCAGCGTGCCGGACTAAGGTAAAGGCTGCAGAAGTATTTCGATACGCGGTAAGGCGTCATTACATCGGAGCTGTTGCAGCGTGTTCCTTGCATTGAATGCAAAGCTCTTCGCAATTTTTTTTTTGCCATGCGAACGATTAAAGACAGCTTATTCAGTCATTTAACACATTTTGTCTTTTTTTATATTCTTCATTTTTTCTCTTTACGAATTGAAGCGCAATTTTTTGTGCTGAGAGACTATGCCCAGCAAGTCTAAATAAACGCATTTTCCAACGATAAATCTTTTAAGAACGCAATATAATCATAAATTGCAAGCTTGCACTATAGCAATAAATACATCCGCAGAAATCCGCTCGGCAAGGTAGGTTTTTTTTTTTTTTTGCTTGCGTCAGACATGTTCTCCATGGTTGTTGTTTTTTTTTTTGCAGTCTTACCTACTCTTTGCGAGCGATGACAAAGTATCAAAATAAATTTTTGCTACGCATCGAAAGAATGGACTATACCCTTCAATGTTTTCATAACAGCATATAGAGTATTTCAATAGTCGAAATTTTTGCACAAGAATGCTGGACAATAAGGTAGTGGAACGGCCCCCATGTGATTGGCGGAATGTACGCTTATGCAAGCTTTTCCACAGCATCCGACCCGAACTCTTCAAACTTAAGCCAGATACCCATTTCGTTTTCTTTGGTATCCTATTTGTATCTCATGTGTTTCAACCGTTCGTTACAAAAGAAATCAGTTGTCTTCACATTACGGTTAAACACGTAAGATATTCCTATACAACGCATGATAAGTGTTCTGTGCTACATCCGCCCTGAGGCGCAAAGAAGACGACGTGTCCTCGGCCATGTGATGAGCGCTCCACTTTCACAGTAAGCTGTGCACACAGCTGAAGTTGATGCTGCGGCCTAGATGGACTCCTATTGACAGTTTTCGTTATAAAAAAAAACTGCTCTTTTCATCAGCTTGGGTACAGACGCTGCCAATTGAAAATCTCGCCCAATGGCTTCTAGTTATTTCATCGAAATAAATTTTCAAGAAGCAAAGCTCTCTATGCAGTCACATGGACTTCAAATCTGCGGTGAATATTCGGCCACACCAACAACCGCCCCGTGCTGTACATTAGCGATAAGGAAATCGTCAAGCGCTGAAGGTTCTCTTGCTAATTCAGTAAAACGCTAATCACAGGGGAAAATGATTAGCAAAATAATTCAAACCCATCTACTTCTTTGATCAAGTAAAACGCATAAATGGGGATTTCATGAGCTATACCGCACACTGCAAACCGTGAGTCCCGGGAAACTGCTTTTTTCTGAGTTGAATCCAACTATAGCTTTGAATGTTTCGATTCAGCATTTCGCATATATTGAGGAAACGTACTCGTCCATTTGGCTTTTCTGAACAATCCCAACTTCAAAATAGCTTTTCTTATAGACAAAGGAGCTGTTCACCTGCTGAGGCTTATTTCCCATTATCGACTTTTGAGTGACTGCATTTAACGACCGCATTTAAACGAAGAAGAACTACACTCACCGTGTGCTCTGCAAAGCCGTGGCACTAGAAATAAATCTAAATGACTCAAAATGTTTCCAATCCTTCAAAAAAAGCGTCTCCTATAGCAGGCGTGTATCTTCCGGTCGTTCAACCCCCATCACACACGTCAGCCTGCGGTACACATTTTTACAAAAATGAGCGCTTGGATAAGAAAACAGTTTTTCAAAAGATGCAACAAAAATAGATGCTTTTAAATGATGTTGACAAACAAATTTGATAGACCACGGAATTTAACTACGGCTGGTCATGGCATGCACTGAAAATTCTTCAAATTATTCGGATCAACAAGCTGTGAACAAGGTGTGAACAAGCTGCATTCGCTAACTGGGTTCGACTTATTTTTGAATAACCATGAGTTTCGATGGCCCATCATGGCAAGTAAGAGGCTATTGTTTTGGACTGTTCTGCATGAGTTTCGCACCCGCGTACTCAGACGGGAATTCTGTGCCCCAGGCGCTCAAATTACTTCGGTGTGTACGATTCGACGTGCTTCGTAGCCTAAACTGAATCTCTGGCACGGAAAGCCTATTCATTTAATAACACTTTGAAATAGACGTGCATTTCACTTTTACAGTTTCATACAACATTGATTGGAAGCCTAATAAAAAGTGCGAAATGATTCCAAGAAAAAGAGCATTTAACGACAACTGAGCATACACGCCTTGCTTGGTTTATCGCTTATCGTTTTCGCAATATAAAAATGCCACGAACGACGCCCATAACCCGTCTTCTCTTGCCCTGCCCTGCGTTCTTGTAAAATAGCAGTGCCTGCTCCTGGCCTTCACCTTGACTTAAGGACGCTTGGGTGCCCTTTTTTATTTTTCGTGGTTTTGGTGTTCTTGGTGCTGCGCTCCGAGGTGCACATTTTCCATTTCTAGCCCTTGAGGTAGTTATCGACACACAGCGCAAGGCGAGAAAGCAGCAGTTACCGACAAATGCCCCAGCTCTGCTGCCATGGGGACACGACTGAAACAAATGGCAGAAAAAGCGAAACCCAACTAGTTTCCTCGTCGCTTCAAAGAAAGACCGATAGTAGAAAATGACTCACATTTCTTCCCTTCGAACCGATGCTTATGAAGCTCAGATAATCGTGTGATAATCGCCGAAGACGCAACCCACTGGCCATAAAACCGCGTTTCATTTAACATGGTATTTATTACACTCAAAATCGTGTTGCTTGGTTGGTTTTCTTTTTTGGGGTTTAACGTACGGAAGCGACTCAGGCTATGAGAGACGCCGTAGTGAACGGCTCCGGAAATTTCGACCACCTGCGGTTCTTTAACGTGCACTGACATCGCACAGTACACGGGCCCCTAAAATATCGCCTTCATCGAAATTCGGTCGCCGCGGCCGGGATCGAACCCGCGTCGTTCGGCTGTGAAACAAGACATCAATTTTTTTTTTTACTCGCTGACAAGTTGTGCGGCTGGTGAACCCAGCTAGAAATTACAGCAGTGAAAAAGTCTCTTCTACGAGCTAACAGAGGAAATATGGTTTCATTGGTTAGTGGTTCTTACCTCGAGCACTCTGTCTTTCCTTGCTGTAGAACTGTTGGAGACAGAGCCAACTTCAGTCCATGCCTCAAGTTAAGTTCGTGACGTTCTAACGGCTATTTTCTGACATGAAAGCCATGCCAAAGAGCCTTGGCAGGTGGAAACCGCAAGCTAGTGGCGCCATAAAAAAAAAACAGAAAGAGGGGCATTCTGCGTTAAAGTGAACCCAAAGTGAAGCCATTTATTATCATTGCCATGGGTCAGCCTTCATCTCATGTCGTCTTCTACGCGCTCTATGACCACTCAGCATATCCTCTGTTTAGCGGCCGATGTGTTCCAGCCGGTTCAGGAGTTGGATGCTTTAAGAGCTAGAAAACGTCTTTGAAACCTGGAATGCTACAAGGGCCGGATGCTTGAGCAGAGGGGCGTTCAATTCCCTTCCAACGGCTACTATATGCGAACCTATGCTTTCGAAGGAGATGCTGTACAATTAAAGCGGTCGAACGCCGTCTCTACATTCCTGGCCAGTTCCCCACAATTGTTACGTGCCGCTCGTTCAGAGGCGTAAAAAATGCAGACATCGGACCAAGTCCGGTTCAAAGATTAAATCGAACAATGTCTATGAAGTCTCTTAGAATGGGGTGCGCTGCTTTCCAAGGCATTCAATGCTGATATTTAATGTCAGCGGCATTGTACACCGCAATTCGCACTTGTTTCTTCATTTTTAAGCGGAGCGGGTGGATCGCGGGGAAACTGAGCGGATTAAACATGACGCTAAACAACGGAGCAAATCTCAACAATAAGAGAAGGTTGGTTTAGGCATGTTGCTTGTTTTCGCAACACGCTGATGTCGCTAGTTTAGTTTTTTGTTACTTTATGTGGCCGAATATATAGCCCACAGCGTGTACGCTATGTCTAGCTCGAACCGCCTCCAAGGCTGGGAGTGAGAATCTGAAAATCTTGCGAGATCTCATTTAACGCTAATAACCCTCTGGTTTCCAAGACGCGTTTAAACTGTACCGAAATGGGAAAACAGGCTAACTGGGAAGTGTGTTACCAACGGCGCACAAGAAGGCGGCCAGAGTGCAGACATTGTTCCTTACTTAAGCACGTGGGCTCACGGCGCTGTGAATCTATTTTTCCGCCGTTCTGCTACAGATTTCGACTACTCTTAGAACATACTACGTAAGGAAAGAGAAAGATTTCAGATAGGAAACCACAGGCGGTGCAAATGGTTCAGGAGAGAGACTTCATTGCTGCTAGAATGCGTATTCTGCTTCACTGATCTCTCACGGCAAAATTGACTGCTTCATTTCTTTTCTTTTTATTTCGCGCAGTACAAAGCGTACAGGAACCATCACGCTGACTAGAAGGGTAGCTGTGGTCGGGAATGAATTCACGCGCTCACGGAAGCCTCGCGAAAGCCTAATCGCCCGTGCGTAATACCCTTTATCGCCATCGCCACCACTTCCGCCTCCATCTCTCCCTCTTCCTCCAAACGTCGAGACGCTTGAACATTGTATCCTTACTCTCCTATTTCTCCTCTCTCATCCTTTTTCCTCTCTCTCTCGGCTCAGAAGGCAGCAGCCAGCCGTATCAGTCCCTATGTGCTCGACGATGCAGACGCCATGACTCCTTTTCTCGTGCGGTAGCTTCGATTCGTTCGTTCTTGCAGATAAGAATGTGATGCAAATGTGTGCTGGCTGCCAAGTCTTCACCAAGTATCTTTGAAGACAGAAACAACAATGTTAGGTCGGATAGCTTACTAGTAAATTACGACTTGTGTGTCGTGTTTTTTTTTCGCCTTTAAGATTTAAAGTGGCAAGTGCACGTTCGTAAATGCCCGTACATAAGAAAGTGCTTAACACCATTTCTGTGTCCTCGAATTCCGAATAAAAATAATTTTTATTTTATTTTATTTTATTTAAAACATACTGCAGTCATTGAAGACCAAGCAGGAGGGCAATACAGGTCATAAGTAAACGCAATTCAGCGCCACCATTAGCAAGCAATCACAAAAAAGCAACACAAGCAATCATAAGCAATCAGAGTATAAAGCGCGCAGCATGCAGTGCAAATACAGAAAAAGAAGGAAAAAGAAATGAATCAGCAAAAGCGAAGAGTAACATCAACCCAGAGCTTTTCGTACACATTCTTCGAAAACATTTACATCATGTGCGGAAAAAACTTCTATTGGGAGTGCATTCCATTGGGAGACAGTGCGTGGAAAAAATGAGTTCTTAAATCTTTCAGTACGCGCAAAGATTGGTTCAAGGTTATAAAGATGGGAGTGCCGAGTTTGACGACCCTCACGTGGATGAATGAACAATCGCGCGTTGATACCAAGTTGGTGATTGCAGAGCCGATACAGAAACCGCAGCCTGGAAATCTTTCTTCTGCTTTCTAAGGTCAAAATGTTGTTAGCACTCATTAGAGACGAAGGGTGAATCTAATCTCCGGTATGAATTGAATATGAAACGAACTGCCTTTCTCTGTACCATTTCTAGTTCAATTACGTCTTTTTTCAAGTGAGGGTCCCATACTGTACAGCCATATTCCAGCTGAGGTCTGACAAAGGTATTTTATGCAAGCAGCTTAACATTGGAAGGGGTCGACCTTAATTTGAAACGAAGAAACCCTAGCTTCCTAAGGGCTGTTGTACAGATTTTATTAATGTGGCTGGTCCAGTTCAAGTTGTTAGTTATCGTAACACCTAAGTATTTACACTCGTTGACCTGAACTATTTGATATTCGTTGATTTTGTACAAAAACTGAGCCAGAGATTTCTTGTTTGTTACCCGAAGAAGGACAGATTTTTCTCTGTTTAATTCCATAGACCAAAGATTACACCACTGGTTCACAGCATTAAGGTTATTGTTCAAAACGATTTGGTCATTGGTACAACGGATAGTTTTGAATAGGACACAGTCATCTGCAAACAACCTTATGCTAACGGATGCGGTGTCAACTGAGGCAACGATGTCATTAATGTACAGTCGGGGACAAAAGTCTCTGGACCACGTGTTCCTCAAACGAAGCTTATAGCTCTACCGTCAGACAGCGGCTGGAGACTGGACTTAAGGAGATGAAAGAACAAAAATTTAACTTTTACCTCCACAAGTCTGGTCTCCAGCCGCCGACAAATAGCAGAGCTATCGGCTTGGTCAGAGGAACGCGTGGTCCGGAGACTTTTGTCCCCGACTGTATATGAGGAATAAAATGGGGCTAAGGACACTTCCCTGGGGGACCCCAGAGCCAACCGATAGAATTCCAAATGAGCAGCCATTGACGTGGACGAACTGTTTTCGGTTATTAAGGTAGGCTTGAATCCATTTCACAATCGGTAGAGGAAGACCAATGTTCTGGAGCTTTAAGATCAGCTTGCTGTGTGAGACGCGGTCAAATGCTTTACTGAAGTCAAGAAATATCATGTCAATTTGCTCGCCCTTATCAAGTGAGGATGCCACTTCGTGAATGCTAGTTACTAGTTGAGTAACAGTTCAAAGACGTCTCCGAAATCCCTGCTGGAAACGCGTTAAAACATTGTGTTTTTCAAGAAATGCGATTATGAAATTGGACAAGACATGTTCCATGAGTTTACACGTACTGGAGGTTAATGAAATTGGGCGATAGTTACTAACATCAAGGCAGTCACCTTTTTTGAAGATTGGAATCACTCGGGCTATTCGCCAATCGTCAGGAAGAACACACTCCCGCAATGATAACTGGAACAGATGAGTAAGAATATGGGCCAGGGGTTCCGCATAGCGGCGCAGGAATACGTTGGCTACATCATCAGGTCCTACAGAGGTCTTCACTTTAAGGTTGAGTAGCATATTAAAGACAGCTTCGTACGTAATGAAATCAGGTGACAGATCCGGGAGGGAAGAATCAAACTAAACGTCGTCGTGAGTCGTTGTGAATATTCCAAAGAGATCTATTAAGGAGCTATAAAATCAGTTTTACGTAGTATAGAACCAAGGAGCTCTACTTCCCTGTTTGCTGCCTTAACTACTGCAGTCCGCACGTGCTTTTCACTAGATTGGGGGAAGTGACGGCTACCGACATCCTGAGAGATAGTCCCAACTTCTTGCTCAAAAGTACGAATCAAAGCTCTTTATAATTTTTAATCAGAAAATTGTACAAAGGAGCCATTTCTGAGCGTGGCATTCAGAAACTAAACAGCGGAAATATGTTTACCCCCCAAAAAGAACATAAGCGCCAATAGCCTCAATAAGCCTAGCGCCCAGTGAAGCTCTCTGCCCAGATATCTACCTAGCCTTCGTTATCAAACGGCGAAAGACAGAATAAAAGTGTACATAAAATAAGCATGCACTTCAGCTCTTGGTTGTCTGCATAGGCCAGAGACCATTGTATTGAGACTTCTTTTTCAATCGTGTAAACCAAAGCTGTTATGCATGGAGTTTAAATTTATGAACTGCTTACTGAAGAGATGAGGCACAGCTGAGAAGTATTAGCGTAGATGTGTAGTGAAGCAGCAGAGTGCGAACTGTGCGCGCGCAGTGGCGAGGTCGGTCCGCGAACCTGCAACTGCGCATGAGCGTTACGCGCCCGGCTAGTTAGGTATACGTTTAAGCTAATACGTCTCTGTTGTGCGGAAAATAGCTAGTTTCATAAATAGTGCCAACCTTGCAATGGTGTGAGGGTGTCATGCTTGATGCAGAAAAAGAAAGTCGCAATCATCTTTACGTTTAATAGGTTTCAAGATGTGACATCATCAGGTTGAATCGACAGAAACAAGACACCTTTGTTCATTTCAATCCGTGTACGAGATAATGATTAATTAATGTTTAATTTTTTGCGACCGCTTTTTCATGCTTGAAACGCCCTGTCCATATATGCACTTTTAACATTCTAGTTTTATTATGTAATATTGTGTTTGCTCCTCGACTACAAAGGCACCCGATGCTTCTGCGATTCAGTAGACTCCGTTCTGCTGTACTACTTGCAAAAGCGTACTGCCCTAAAGGGCACTTGGGGTCATAACTGCGGTTTCTTTCGTCCTGCCCTGTTTTAATATTTTCAGTGTGGGGTTAGAAAAGCGAATTAAAGCAAGATGCACTTCTCGGCCGTATAACCTTTCAGGAGCTCTTCCGAAAACATTAACCCATGTGATACTACAAATATTTCCCTTTTTACATTATGCCTTTTACTATATTAAAGAAGATGCATCTTGCCTCGCTGCTATCACTTCGCTACCACTTATTCGGCTTCAATCAATTCCAGTTATCCGCTTTTTTTATTGCTTTATGGAACATGGTTGTTCTTTTGTAGCGTAAGGTTGTTCCGCCCCCACCCCCCCTCCCCCTTTCCGATGCTATATTTGAGCAGAGCAAATGGGATTAAATGCAATAAACAAGCAAACAAATATATGCACAATTATAATCGCGATAAATGCTGATTGCCGAAAAATAGCAATGTCACCAAATATGTTTATAACGGTGAAGCGACCTTTACAGAAATTCAGTTTTGAGCGCGTTGTGCTGGAGCAGTTATGCCGATGGGAATTAATTTAAAGGCTGACTGCGGCTGAATTTAATTTCTCGTTGCATGGCACTATCAGCCGCGAAAATGGGCAAACATACTAAGGCAAAAACTGGAAGGATCATTAAATGCGTCGAGAAGAATTGGGTTCACGAGTGGTCAACTACGTGGAACGTGCTATGTAATATTGCAGTAGATAAGTGTAAAGGCAATACAGATTTTCAAAACAAACAATACAACAAGTTTTGAACAAGGAGTCAGCCTAATTTTTTGTAACTGTGAAGCAAAAACCAATACTACGCAATAGTGTGGTATGTTCAAATGCTGATAAGTCAAGACTGTATTTTTGAAGTTTAGGTTCGTCTAACCACACAAGTCATACAAATGGCAGCGGTCCACATACTTGTTAAGAGCGCTCGAATGGCGCTCACTGCAGCTGCGCGTTGACGACATTCACCTCAGCCCAGCGGGCAAGATACAGCTTGCACACGTGAGGCTTTAACACGATCGATGGGAATGTGCACGAACACTAAAGTTACATTTAGAGCTGTAGGCCACCCGTACCTAAGACGAGCGTATTACGCCGTGCGACGTTAAAGCGTTCTAGGCAGATGTTGCCTAGATTGTACAGTAAAGGTATAGTCGCGATTAAAAAAAGATAACCACAATGAATTCATATTTGAGCAGCGAAAATTGTACAGCGCGGCTGGCGCGTTATCGTGCTTTTCGAACACACAACTGGCATTTTTGTTATTGGCGTGTTCGTAACCGCAGCGCCGAGCGTTGCAGTCTGCCGCTCCGTTTGACACGTCGCTACTCCTAATCGTTTTTAGCTCGGCAGTACATAGCGCTTACAAGACAATAGAATCCTCAAAACTGACCACGTTTCTGATATGGCTCCTGTAACGGGAAAAGACAAGAGTGTCAACTTCAAACACAGCATGCCATGATGGTAACGGTGAGGTGAAAGTTATGGGAGTTTCGATATCAGCCTAAAATGCAGCGATCATCTTGTCCGTGTTTTAAACAGAAGAGAAGGATTTCAAAAAGGGAACCAGAACCCAAATAAAGAAATTAGCCAATCACTCACCCAGTGTGCATAAACTCGACCGGTCTACTTAAAGCGATCCGACTCGATGAAGTTAATTTGTGTTTAAACTTTGAAAATTTCAGTTTATTACGACACCACAAAAGTTTTATGCCGAATCTCGAGTGGGAAGCACTCATATTTTCCTCTCCGAGTAACTTATTTTCTTGATAAATGCTCCTCGACGTAGGCGCACTGTTGAAAAAAACGAGAAACTGAACTTGCTTTCATGAATTCCAGTTGCAACCTCATCCTCGTATTGGAGCCTGAAGCACTCAAAATATTTTTGCAGGAATAACTCTCGTATTGCATGATAATCACCACATATTTTTCAAGCATTTATATTCTCCTCTCGAGGTAAGTAAAGGAGGGGTTAATTGGTTTGGTTTGGTTTATGGCGTTTAACGTCCCAAAGCGACTAAGGCTATGAGAGACGCCGTAGTGGAAGGCTCTGGAAATCTCGACCACCTGGGGTACTTTAACGTGCACTGACATCGCACAGTACACGGGCTTCTAGAATTTCTCCTCCAAGAAATTCAACCGCCGCGGCCGGGATCGAACCCACGTCTTACGGGTCAGCAGCCGAGCACTTGAGGGGTTAATTGAGAAAAAAAAGTCTTAGAACATTGGGCGCAAGCATGGTAGGGAGTTGTCACGCAAATAAAGAAAGACAATTTCTGCTCTCGAAAGGAGTTGCAGTGGGTTGTTCTGAAATCAGAAGAAACTGTCTACAGCAGCCGTGATAGCTCGGCAGTAGATAGAGCCTGACGACGAGCAGAAAGTGAAAATGTTTTTAAGTATCAGAGTAGCTTTTAAAGCCACATTTACTGAGATTACGGCGCCTTCCTGCGTAACAGTGCTCTTAACGCCTCGCACGAGTCAAAGTCAAACTTGCCAGCACGTGGCACCCATCGACGCCACTAAGTATTCATCGGTGATCACTACGCAAGCGGCAGAATAAAGCTGCTGGGAACCACTTCAATATAGCCTGTGCTTTAGAACCGTGACCTCGTAAAAGACAGGCCATATATAAGTTGCCAAACTGCGCACTTCAAAGCCCAGCTGATGACACTTATGTATTATGCCTAGTAAAGGCTAGACCTACCTCAGTACCCCAGGCGCCTTGTGTATTGAATCATACTAGCTGTCACTGAAAATCTCTTCACCGCAGATAAAGTAACCGTTAGTGAATCTTCCTATTCCTCTCATCACAAATATCATCGTCATCATCGAGGATACGTCTGCTGCAGTGCCAATGCATCTCCCCTTGATCTCAAATTAATTTTTTTGTACCGCTGCAGCAGGGGTAACTGTATCCTTATCTTTAAGATGTTGAGGCGCTGTACTTAAACACAGGGGCTTACAGCAAAGAATAGGGAGACGAGACACGTAACGTGTACGGGTCTCGTCTTCCTGTTCTTTCTTGTAAGCCATTGTGTTTAAGTACAGCGCGCCAACACCTTAAAGATGAAAAACCAACTAGCCACCTGTGCAGCTTTGCTTGCCATATCCTAGCAAATTCACTAATGTCATCACCTTACCTGAATCTCCGCCGGCTTTTGCAACGCATTTACTGACTTGTAATCCATTCTGCTACCCTAACGAACAGGTGGTTATCTGTTCTCTTCAATTACGTGCGTCCTAAGTTTATTTCGTAGTTTAACGCTAGGACGTTGCTCTTACGATACCACAATCTCCTTATAAGCATAGTGTATTATCTTCAAGTGAGTATGAATTTGTGCAAAGGAAAAGTACGTAAACACTGTTAGAAGCATTCTGTGATCTAATAAATTCCACACTAGATCGAAACCGGGTAGCATGGGCTTTTTTGATTTTTTTTTATTGTTTCACGGGGTTTTACATTTTTCTTGGGTCCTCTATTTTACACTGTTCATCATGATATTCTTTTACAGAAACTATCTCTGCTAGGCGTTCGTCGTTAATTTTTGCGTCTATTAACTAACCTCATGCGGAATAGACGACAGTGTGCAAAGGTGAGAAATAGTCCAATGTTTTTACCTGCGTTTGTTCTAGAGTCCCTCGGGGCTCAGTATTAAGCCCCCTGATTTAACATTTATGTAAATGATTTTTCCACTGCAGTAGGCGAATGTGTATACGAATACGCTGATGATACGGTTCTTTTATCCTGTGCAACTAATTACTCTGCTGCACTTACTTCATTACAGAATAATGAAACTAAAGCTAGGGACTGGTTCGCGACTAATTTAGTCAGCATCATTTCTTCTAAAACGCGACCTATGTTTCCATACACGTATGAAAAAAATCCTGCCCATTAAACTGTTATTCTTCCCAACATAATACTGCTACAAATTCCTATTTTAATCAATTAAATAAGCAACTTCTGTCAAGCACCTTGGTATACATTTTGGCAGTTATTTTTATATAACATGCCTTTTTCCCACTTTACCAATAGGTTGCGCGGTTTACGGTATCTGTGCAATATACGAAGTCTTATATCAATCTCCGGGGGGAAATCACTCTCCATGCTTAAGTGTAGTGTGCTGCGCTATAGCTTGGCGGTGTAGGGTCATTGTACCTTCAGATGCAGCTCCAGAATTCATTCTATTTTACCTTCACTGTTGTCAGTAATGGCATACAGATGTTTTAAGCGTTGAATTTGCCGAACATTACTTATCTGATTGTGCAAAGTGTTTTAATTAAACACTCCTGGAATAATGATTTTAAGATGTGGTATACACTAACCAGCTGCCTAAGACCGACAGAACCGTACATGATCCTCAAGACTGCGGCAAAGTACGAGAAGAAGAACCCAGCAATACTATGTTCCGGCTATATTTAATAAATTGCAAGTGCTAGTTGCAAATACGAAACGAGAAATCAAGAAACTTCATAGAATTTTTGAAGTTTAAAACAACATTTTGTATAAATTTTAATTCAGCATTTCGTTCCTAGAGCAAACTCCGCTTTAAGATTTGTGCAATTTTCTGTGACCCAACTGTCAAGCACTGCCAGTCACACCCTCAGAGGCTGTAGCAGGCCTCCTATTCGAATTTCGTCTTCCTTAAGCCCAATAAAGATTGTATTATATTGCATTTAATGACTGTCTGGTACCTAAACATACCAACACTAAATATTCGTGACCTCAAAAAGTTTGGGGAGAGAGAGAAATACGCAATGGAAAAATTTCAGAATAGCCACAGCACAAAACTATTCGTGACAAACAAAAAATATTATCCGACGCTCCTGTGTTCCTTCAAGGTAACGTCTCCCGAGAGATTCTGGCGCCAAGCCACACTTGTCTTTTTTCACAAGTGAATGCATGATACTGGCCAAATGTGTATGGCATGAGGCTGTTATTTGTTTTGCTTTTATTAAAGACAAGCAATCAGTATTTGCAAATGAGAATGATTGCCTTCCCGACTTTTCTGTGTTCCTGCCTGCCATATCTGGTCTTATTTCGGAGCGGTGTTTTCAATTTGCCCTTCAACCTGGGTGTTCATAAAAAGCCTGGATGCGATATACCAACAGCTTTTTAAAACGCTATGCGGAATGTTGTGCGAAGTATGTGTATGCTGCACTCGCCTGGTCATTACGCAATGCTTTTTGACCGAATCACTAGATGCCGGCTCAGATCAAGCCCTTGCCTAAAAATCAGCGCACATCTAAAATTACCGAGCTGTAAAACTGAGATCCTCGCAAAGTAAAATTCTGGAGCAGATAACTCATAAACCTATAATAGCTTTCTTAGAGGAGAAATTGGGCCCTACAGATATTAAACATAGTTTCAGGTGGTGGGTTTGTACGAGTATTCAATTGAGACTACACACGACTTCGCACAGTCAAATGCTAAGAGCAAGAAAAGTGGTGCTATACGGGGTGTTTCACCTAAGACTGTCCAAAATTTTTAAAAACAGGTTTTTTGAATTTAACGAATGCTGTTTTTGACCTAGAATTTTTAGCGGTGTAGTACAGCAGGATACATCTAAGACGTGCTAACTAGCAGGCTGAATATCTAACACTGAATAGTCAACTTTCTAACTATTACTTTTAAGGTCTTTAATTATTGAGAGGCGTGTAGACAACCCTAAGTAATATATATATCAGTTTATGAAATTTCAAGTTACTCTCAGCGCTGCGGCAAAATAAATTTTGGCTACATCGTGCCAAAATATATGCGCTTTCTAAACGCTTGCAGAAAAAAACAACCTCTACAGAGCTCATGACTTGTCGAAATAGCGAAAATTTGTTGCGCCACAGCGCATAGGGTAACTGCGAGGAGAAATTTCGAAAAAGTTCTTTAACGTCACGTATGAGGAAATCAACAGTCATTTCTTTGCTTAGGAGGAGTAAATTGATTCTGTAAAAAATTTTAGCAATACAGGAAGCCGCTATAGGAGGGAGGATGTGTTTCAGGTTTCAATACAGGCACAACATGCACTAAGTTGTTGTCACTATCGGTGGGACTGCAAGCTTAATGAACTACCAAACCAAGGAACTAGCAGGTGATAAGGAGGAAAATAAAACCGCCCAGATTACAGAGACGACTTTATCAGCAGCTGCTTGTAGAAGACAAAACACCGACAAATAAAAAGCTCGAAGTAGATGCTTTTTATCACCTTTTGTTATTCATCCGGCATTGTTCAGGCTCTCCGGTATAGCTCAATGACTCCCGCGACCAAAAAAAGGGCCTCTACGATGTCAGTGCCGCACGCCACCTAATGGGTCCTGTTCCTTTCCCCACACAGCTCTATTGACGAAGGAGCAGTCTATTGTTGCATTGCTAATGGCCTGTGGCGCCGGATGTCGGAAAGCCGCGGCGTTTCTATTCAGACGGTGGCTGCTCTTGCTGCCTGAAAAACCAGCAGCTATCTCGGCCTTTATCGGTGGCCTTCTTCCGTGGTTACCAGTCTTGCCTAAAATACGCGCTGCACTGAGAAAGGAAACTCTCTAACACATTGGTCAAATAATAAGAAGGAACGGAATGGAAATGATCTATTTTCACGTATGGAGTAGAATATAGTCATGCATTTAAGTGGATGCTTACGCGGCGTAAGCTTTCCATTGGAGCCTAAGAGATGGAGATATAGCGTAAAATTCAGGATTAAATGATCGACATCTATAAGCAAAGGCGTGATGCAAAACGAACGATGAAATTCTTCATTCCCGCCTTCTGCTAGTCCTGTTGTAACTCCCTCTCAGCACAATATAAATTCTTCCTTGAAGACGAATAGGGCTTTCTTAAGTCCGTGCGGTTACGAAACTTCACGGCATAGTGTGTGTGGGTTAATTATTACTCATGTTACGAAAATGTTGCACAATAGCCATAAAGAGAAGAAAATGACAAACCAAGTTTGAAACCCGAACCCTTTGCAGCACCTGTTGCAAAGAGAACGATGGAAGGTGTAAAGCTCAGCATGTTCCAACTACAAAGCTCCTGTAGCTTGGCTATGCGGTTACCGCTGCGAACGCCCTGAGATGACACCATTCGCATATCGAGTGCCAAGGCCGCCTGCAGTCACTCTGCAAGTTCAGTCTAGTAGCACAGTGGCAAAAAAATATCCGTCACTAACGAGGGGACCTAATTTTTATTTGATTTATTGGGGTTTACCGTCCCAAAGCGACTCAGGCTATGAGGGACGCCGTAGTGAAGGACTCCGGAAATTTCGACCACCTGGGGCTTTTTATTGCGAAGCAATACTACTTTAGCTACCACCTCAGCCCGTTCCAACGCGAGGCGGTTGTAGGCACCACTTGACCTTTGGCATGACGTCATACCATCTGTGTAAAAACGGGGCCCCATCGCCCCATCTCGCGCCGTCGCAGCGCGAGGCTGGTAGGCACCAACGGCGGCCTAACTCCTGCTCCTCTCACCAGGGGCGCCGCGCGCGGAGTGACGTCATACCATCTGTGTAAAAAAAAAAAAGGGGCCCCATCTCGCGCCGTCGCAGCGCGAGGCTGGTAGGCATCAACGCCGGTTCGCTTCTCTCGTCAAGCCTGTCCGATGCCGCCTTGCTTCGCAATTACCAGGCTTAACCAAGCTAAGCCACAGCCAAGTTTTAGCGTGCAATGACATCGCACAGCACACGGGCCTTCAGAAATTTGCCTCCATCGAAATTCGACAGCCGCAGCCAGGATCGAACCCGCGTCTTCCTGGTCAGCAGCCGAGCGCCATAACTACTGAACTACCGCGAGTGCGGCTAAAAGGACCTAAGTGTACTTGCAAAACACGACATGCTAATTAAACGCGGGCCATTCGTATTTTGTTGGGTTCGGTGGGCAGGACGGTGTAGTGCATAAAACGTTGACAGCCGATCACAAAACATGAAGCGGCAAAAATGCGAACGCATGGAGTTTTAGCTTTTCGGCGATGCAGTAGCTGAGGAGGAACTTGTTCCTGGCGTTGGTGTTGGCGTCAACGCCGTTGCTGTTGCAGTCGCTGAACGCAATGAGCTGCTGCCGCAGCACCGTCGCATGTGCCAAGCGATGTGGATCACGCACGTATGAACGCTTCCAAAGCATTAGAATTGAGTTGGCGCTACGCATCGGCCTATGACACAAGCTGCGATCGCGCAGCTGAGCTTGTTCAGAAGGAAGACGAAGCGCGCAAGTACCAGGTGCTCTCGTCGTACTATTCAGCACGTGAGCTTCACTTAGGTGGCGCCACAGTATCTTCCAGTCGGATATTTCTTGCATCAAGTGGGTGCGTTAGTGGCGCAGGGAGGGTGAAATTCACAGACAGCAGACGATAATTCTACCGAAAGAGGGCCATAATGTTGTCCCGTTTAAATACCAAGTAAGCCTTAAAAATTTTAATAGCCTCCATCTACTAACTTAAATTTGTTCTGCGTCGCCAGGTTTGTGATGAAACAACCCACATTTTCGCAAAAGGGGGCCGTGGCCACAAAACAAACGCCAGAAATCTATGCATTTGCGTAATGCTGATGAGAAGCGCAGTAATTCACGCGAGACACGCGAAACAGTAGTGAAAACTGCGAAGTTGGAGAGCTCTCAACACACTCTTTCTTCTGAGAAACTTATAAAATAAAACAGACGCGTATTTTCACTCCCACTCCAAAAGAGCACGCACAGTTTGCGTGCACGGTGGGGCAGCAAGATTCTTACAAACGATTCAAGAGGCGGGAACGGACGCAGACATCACTTGCATAAATTTTTTTCCCCGGAGTGGAGCTGACATGAATTATGGAGAAGTAATGCGGTGTAGCGTGCTGCAAGTGCGTGCGACAGTCGACTTGAAACGCCGCTTTTACGGCGGGCTCTTGATAACCGCAGCAAGACGTAGCGGCATTCCCAAAAGCGTTAGCTTGGCAACCATATCCATACGGTGCAAAATGTGTTCGTCAAAACAGACTTTTGTTAAGCGTCGGTTGTGCAAAAACGCTTTTGGTAGACTGTAACCTAAGTGGGCTGCATATACGGTCTCTTTGGTTTTATTGAAAGCTTCTGTTTTCTTCTAGCCTTATGACTGTTTTTGAAAAAAAAATTAAAAAATAAGAATTCACTACCCGCCTTCTTTTAAACTTTCAGGGCTTGCGTTATGTCCATGTGTTCATGGTAGCTATCAGAATATTTGCGACTGGAGAAGTTGACTCTGCGCGCCTTGCTGCAAGCACATGGTACGTTTCTTGTTCACATAAGGGCGACACATCCAGCGTATTCTTGCAATCAGTAAAGAAAGGCATACTGATTGCAGATACGAGCGTAATCACCATCTTTTAAGACAAATGCAAAATAAAATAGACCGGAAACGACATAAATACACCGAAGTTTAAAAAAAAAACAACGTTTCACATCTGTGAGCAGAGGTGGGAAATGTTTGAAGAGAACGTTTACAAAATCCACGAAAAATAAAGGTAGGGAACGCGCACAATGCTTGCAGAGATGAAGATTCCACTGAATATTTATGAAGGGCAGTTGTTGGATTCGTACAGCGCAATTAGCAGCAGAAGTAGAATCACTGGATTCCTCATTGGCGATTAAACTATAATATGGTTCATTGTTTTATGGGTAAAAATAAAAGTTTCAGAGCACTTCAATTAACTTCACATTAGATGTGTTTTGCAGGCACAGAGCACGTCTATGCTAGCGACGAGTTTTATCCTCCTCAGGTAGTGCCCATCGCCTTGTTCTTTGAACTGAGGACACATTTCTTAAAGTTGCCATCTTTAACATGTCTCGTCTGCTTTCTCTTTTGTCACTGCTGAGCGGTTGTCAATCACTGAAACATCAAACCATGAAAGCAGGAATTCAAGCCTGGGTTCAGATGTAACGTCTCAGGTTCTCGTTCGCTAATTCTTCTCATTCACCTTTTAACGTCCTAAAGAAACCGCAAGATCATTTTCGGCGAATAAGCGAAGATTTTTTATTTATGCAAATGCCTTCCAAAAAGTCACTCTTTGTTCGTTTCAAAGCGTGAAGTGCACCGGCAGCGATGAATATGCAAACGCTGACACTGCTAAAAGAGTTATACGAGCGCGCGAAAACCGCCCAGACACGCGAGCTGAAAGAATGGTGCTATATTCATGGGGTTTCAATGCAAATGAACGAGTAGGGCGCGTATGTTTGAATTGCATAAAAAGAAAAAAAAAACTGCAGTGTTGCCAAATAGCACGAATGCTTTCAACTGCCAAAGAAGCTTTTTTAAATGTGGTGTGTGCACGTCGCCAATTCTGTGCAAAGGCCCTTCCAAACTGTCTTCCCAGCGCTTTTATATTTGTGGCGTTCTAGTGCGGTCATTTCCACGTCTGACAGATTTGCTTTAATAACTGTTTTCATTTCTTAGCCTTTGCTTAGTTCCCGCGCTGTTGCTGTGAACGTGTGCAAAATCAGCATTGATAGAAAAGCAGTGCTCCCGCACTGTTCAATGCTTTATGCAACCGTTATGCGCGCTTTTCAGGCGCAAAGTTTTCGCAACAACGGCTATTGACATGGCGGCGCCCGCGTAGCTTGGACTTTCTCCTGTGGTGCTTTTGTGAGGCCAGATATGGTTTTAGAAAAAAGAGCCCTCTTTTGTTATATCGGGTGTCTTCATTAAAAGTAGCCATGCTCTTACATGAGACGTTGTGACGACCTCAAGTGAAACCAGTTGACTGCTGCTCTTAGTCGCCTGAATCAGTGAGCAACATTGTTTTTATTCTAAGCATTTGATAACTGGTAAAGACTAAGTGAACTTTTTAATTATTTCTTCAGGGACAAAGTGCCAATTAAGAAGTTGTACATCGTCTTGAAAAAACAGCTGACTGATATATTTCCACTGAGGTACCATTTACGTCGCATTTTTTTAAGACCTTTAAAACTGAGGCCGCAAAATACAGAAACTACAACGTTACAGCGGTGCTAATTCACAGCCCCAAGACATACCCAGCGAACAAAATCGGATTTTCTGGGGAGCGATGTCGTGCCAGAGACTTCCATGGTTACTGGGCGCCACAGCGGCCACATGTCAGCGCTGGTGTTTCGCGAGCTTTCTTTTAAGGCCCCTGGTTGAACTACGAAAGTGTTGCATTGGTGCAAACATTTCTGCCTAGTAGTTTTCGAGACAATCTAGAGCTTCTGAATTCACGTTCGATTCCTGAAGCCGTTATGTAAATTTTGGCTAATTAATTGTCTACTTAATTACGATTCAGCAAAGAAAAATAATGTTGCTGGCTACGGCATGCTACTTATGTGTTAAAAGGAAACAGCGCAGTCACAGGACACAAGAACGTACCGTATTTGCCAAAAGTAACCAGGCTTTATGGTTTGCTTCTAGCTTGTATTTTGGAGTTCTTGTGGCTTTCGTAAAGATGAAAACATGTTGAAAGATAGGAAGACCCCCAGTCCTTACCCTTAACGACCATTTCAGATTCAGGGAAGCTGTAAGGGCTCCACTGTACGAGCTAGAAGCAAACCATGCAGCCTGGTTACTTTTGACAAGCACTGTACGTGCAACACAAGCCTGTGTTTGCGCTGTTCTCTTTTAGCATTGTTCGACCAACTAGCCCGCAACCGCACCCTCGCTACTTAAGCGACCTATTCGAAGAAGTTTTTTCTTTGCGGGGGATTTCCAAATGTTAATTTTCGAGAAAAGCGTACGTGCAAGGAATTTTAGGGAATATCGTTGGAGACTCAAGAAGCACAAAATGCCCGCCATGCAAAACGCCTGTGCCTGGCGCTGCATTGTATGAGATCAACCACATGCTGCGGCGCGCAGTGCAGTCGGAAGTGCGGCAGCAAGAATGACTAACAGCGCGAACACCGCAGCGCTTAAAGCGGGTCACGAAGATAGATATCCACGTTGTAATCCGTTGCCTTATACACAAGTGCAGATGCTAATCATTCGCACTCAGCGTTTTACTGTTCGGTAGCTTTTACAGAGCCGCTTCCTGGGGGATCAACAAAAACGGCGTATAAGTTTAAAAGCTCTTAAAATCGATCTTTCTTGCGCAGCTGTTTTTCCTGGCCTTCCTTTTTTAAGCATCAAATGTTTCAGCTGCCATTGCCGGCGCGCCGCGGGAGGCTTTGGCACCAGGACGGAGAGCGATCGCGGAGGTGAACCGAAAGGACAACACGGAGATGAGCCTTAAAGAATTTTAGAGAACCGTTGCATCTGCCCTCTAGTGCTTACGTGCTGCCGTGCCGCCGGAGCTGCGCATGCGTTAACACAGCCTCCTCCTATTCCAGTGGTGGGCGCGGCCAGTGCGCGGCAGCTCGCGCGGCACATGGGCCGTTTAACGACGTGTGGTCGAGCCGAGAGTTCCCCGTGCGCAAGCGGTCTCCTGCGGAACCATGGCGCCATATTTTCGCGTGGCGTAGAAGCCGTTGTGAACAGTGAGAGCACAGTGAGAACAGTGAGAGCACTGTTCTCTGCAGCCCGAGCAACGCTGCGAATGAATGGCTGCGTAAGACCGAAACGAGACCTTGCTTTAATTGTAACGAATTTTTTTCAGCTTCCAGAAGAATGTACTTCGCCGGTACTGCAAAGTATTTCTTGCTTCCGTCTAGCCTCGAGCATGAGAGAGAGTGCATTTTTGGCCACTGTGTGCAGCTGCGCCTGTGGTTCTCAGCTTTATTATTATTAACGATTGCAAGGAAAACACTTGTAATACGCATACTGTACAGTTTTTTATTTGTCTTTCTTTCTTTTCAATTAATGATTTGGATTGTTGAGCTAGTTTATGCATGATCACTTAAATACAGCAGCAGAGAAGGAACAGACACAGACACAACAGACACGTTTCTGTGTTTCTTCCTTTCGTGTGTTTCTTCTCTGCCTATGGTTATTATTGATCTTTTCAGTGTTTTGTATCGGTCAGATTGAAAAAATACCAGACGTCTCGTCATAGGACCAGCTTCCACAAGTGGGCCTGAGTTTTGATGTGTCACATGCATAAAAACACGCATGTACCTATTAACTGTCAACAAATAATAATTGATGGTTTCATTGATTGATTAAAGAAGATAAGTGAGTCAGGGTAGTATAATCTCATATTATATTACAGCGGAAGGCACTTGAAGATGCTAGCCGTCAGATTCTCAAATTTGGCGGTGCTGATGACGTTACAACCCTCTTGACCAATAAGGAATATTTTTTTTTACGATGAAAGCCATCTATTTAGGAACGTCAACAGCCTCAATGCAATCACATTAAAAGCAGAAATTTGCGAATAGGTCAGGACATCAATAATAGCCAGGAAGAAGTTCGCCCTGCGAGCCTGCCGACAGTTCCCACCCAAGGGGAATAGCTCCGCTCCAAAAGACCGCTCGATACTCTTCAATGGCGTTTACATCCGATGGAACGTCAGCGTAGCTTCCTCGCCTCTTCGGAAACATCCTCGAAGCTCACCAGAACTTAACCTGTCAGCCCAAAAGCGTTCTCTCCTTTCCATTTGAGCATTCCTTCATAGCCTCCTTTGCACGAGCTCTTGTCCGCGAGGACGCGCTTGTTGCGTCCGTGTTCATTCCGTTAGCATTTTATAGTTTTTTTGTGTATTTAGCTAGTCGCGTGCATAAAGCGGCTATCGATATGCTTGCGCCAACGCTAGAGGAGTTCTCTTTTATTCCATTCTATAGCGATTTTATGTCCATTGGAGAGTAGACGAAATATAGAACGAACGCTTGCGCTGAGATGCCGATAAAAGGCGAGGAAAAGTGACGTTGCTACGTCATCGCTGCTGCTCCATGTCCGTTCGAATGTGGCATTACAAAAGGAGTGGATAACAAAAGCGAAAACATTAAACACCACGCACGCATGCCTGCAGTGGGGTAATGTAGCAGAAGGTTGGTTTTGGTTTATGGGGTTTAACGTCCCAAAGCGACTAAGGCTATGAGAGACGCCGTAGTGGAGGGCTCCGGAAATTTCGACCACCTGGGGTTCTTTAACGTGCACTGACATCGCACAGTACACGGGCCTCTAGAATTTCTCCTCCAAAGAAATTCCAGCCGCCGCGGCCGGGTTCGAACCCGCGTCTTTCGGGTCAACAGCCGAGCACCATAACCGCTAAGCCACCGCGGCGGCCCTGTAGCAGAAGGGTTGATTAGTTAGCAAAGATTCTCGCGCCACTTCTTCGTGATCAATGTGAGACACCCAGTGTAGGTCACCTCATTCACATGCGCGTGGCTCAAGGCTTTAGTTGTGTGACCTATGCCACGCTGGAATCTGGACTGTATTTCGTTCCCATTTCACGCTGTCAGGATGTCGACCAACGCGATGCATTGATGAATTTTGGGGTGATTACTGCTGTCATGTCAAACTGACATTAGCGAAAGTTTTAAACGCCCTCTGTGAGATAAGAATTCGCGGATGCTGGTCGGTTGTGTGCCGCTTTGTCTCGCTTCCACCATGAAGTCAATTCTTATGGAAAAGAGCTTGAAACGGCATTACTTAAAACTTTTTTTTTTAACGTATTGTTATAGTAGGTGGTGATAGCGGCCAACTATTCTAATTGACCACCCCGGCACAAAGTGCTGTAGCACGGCAATAAAAGCAAACATGCACCACAAGACGTGTTTGCAATATTTGCAATTCAGCCTTCATTATTGCTGCGAGCATAAAGAATTAGGGAAGAGAATAGAAAAAATTAGTGGCGGAAAACATACAGGAACTTTCCAAACTTCTGCCGCAAAAAGTACCCAAACCACAAATGAGGTCTTTTTGAGTCGCATCTAGAAACCTGTAAAGGTTCCTTATTTTAACCTTGTAACAGGAACAGACAACTAAAAAAGACATAACATATATTCGCCCACTCCCTCGCAGGTCGAAATGTCTTAAAAGTTAGAATGAGCAATAAGGACCGAAAGAAAATAAATTACACAGTTCTTGCACAAAGACAACCGCAGTACTACTCTTTGTGGACATGGAAATAGTATGAGCGCATGCCGGTATGAAGAAGTGCTGAGAAAAATCCACAGGGAAGCGTGTTCTCATGCAGGGAATGAGCATATAAGCCTCGTAGGCAAAAATTCAGATTTCATCAGAGCATGCAATCTGTCACTGTCAATGAATCAGTTGGAGTTAATAGTATTCGGTTTAGTTTGGCCTCGAATGCCTGGCCGAGTTTTTGAAAAACATTTTCGAACATGGCGGCGGCTTTGTGCGGTCCGGATTACTTTTAGTCACCAGGGTTGAGCAATCGGCGATACACCATGTGCATTTCACGCTGTACTCACTTTTATTCACTGCTTTCATGTTTTGCTTTTGGCTGCTGTGAGCCCGGATAATTTTACGATGACGTCGCCGGTAACGTTTTACTGCCGTGGACATCACTCGGGATACCCTGGAAATCTTGTATTAAAAAAAAGCGAACAAAAGTACTAAGGTCATGAAAGAAGTGCCGCCCACTTTTTTCAATGAGGTGTCGCCCACTGTCTTCGCTCTGCCTTGGAGCTGAGCCCTTTACAAAACAGCGGTCGGGGTCCCACAGTCGGTTTCTAGCTGCCATTAAAAGTTAAGGTTTCAAGCGGTAGAGACGCCATCCTGCCCTGCTTTGCGCAATGAAAACCGCTGCCAAGCATCTTATGGGAGAAGCAGGATGGTAATGGCGCAACCACGGTGATGAATATATAATGGCCAGTGGAAGCTGACACTCTGTCATAGACTTACGCGCAGCTTTCTTAGTTACAAAGCCATCCATGCCATGTGAAGTTGCTCTCCAGTCGGCATGCATCTTTAAATCAATTTCATAGCCTTCCATTAATTATAATAGGCAGTGCTACTTAATGTTGATTGATGCATTTATAACACCGGCCGATAAAAGCATCAACTGTTTTACTAAAAGCAAGAATTCGAACTTAAGGAAACCGTAAACAATCGATGGAAGAGCGTTTTTATTTGCAATCTTTATATTCGAAAATGTTGTGAACGACATGTTTTCTTGCTACCCCGTAAGGTCTCTCTGGCGGTTTATTCGAATATGGCCGAAAAATAAGTGCTAATCTCCTGTGTTTGCCCACGTTCGTGGTGTCCTTGGTAATTTATTTAAGGGCACAGGGCAAAAAAGGGGTTTGATTTGCACGATCAAAAGAGTTGCAGCATTACAAGAACGATTAGTTCATTTTTTTCCTATTTCACTATTGCGCAAATTATTAAACTAACCTTTAAACTCC
Organism: Amblyomma mixtum; assembly: GCF_055824585.1. Lineage (NCBI taxonomy): Eukaryota > Metazoa > Arthropoda > Arachnida > Ixodida > Ixodidae > Amblyomma > Amblyomma mixtum. The sequence continues at coordinate 210,249,466 of NC_143012.1, read as the reverse complement.
TAAGAATATTTTTAAAGAGTTTTACGGAGTTTTAGAGCGTAAAATAATCAAGAAATGGCGTACTTTTCCGGGCATGCTTCGTTGCGAAAGCGTTTTAGAAGCGTGAGAGATCCGAACTGTTCGCGGCATGAGTTCTGAACAAATAGCACCTGTGAGTGACAGGGCGCGTTCGAGTTAGAGGGGCCGTGGTCGAGTGACTAGAATCTGGCTCTCCTCTGCAGTTCTGTGCGCTTCATTCAAAGTGCAAAAAGCTAGTGAACAGTACAGAGCTCTAAAAAAAGCGCGTTTTAAAGTTCATTTCATATTATTATCTAAACTTCATAAGCATATAGTACTTGAAGCATTAATCAGGCAGCAGTTAGCTAACGAAAAATATTCGGATAACTAATATTTATAAAGATTACCTCAGGTGACACACTAAAACACCTAATTCTATATATTTTTAAAATAAATAACTAGTTGTGCTGGGAACCATATTAGCATGTGCTCTTTTAGGGTGCTATTAATGCTACATTTCTCTAACCTGTATAATTTTTTTTAATTTTACCCCTCTTGCAGTACATTAGCCACCATCCACTTAGGGTGGGGTACCGTATTCAAGGCAGGACATCAAATTTCGTGTCATATAGAAGAATGAGTTTAAAAATTTTAGCCAATTCACAGGACTGGACAGAATTCGCGGAAACAACGGCACTGGTGGCGCGCCAAAGTTACTTTGTTCTGTTGCAAGCCGCACATCACCCTTACGCACGGTTCTGTCCTGAAGGTACCTGGCTTGTGACAGAAAAACTCGGATAGTTTCCTGGTCCTTTGGGCGTTCGGTGCTTCCCAGTTCTGGCCGGAAGTGCACTCGACCCGGTACCACTTTACGGGCTGCAACAGCGCAGCTCTGCTCAGGAGCCGCCTCCCCCACACCTGAGGGGGTGAGTGCGTTAGACATGTCAGCGCGGGATATGTCCACAACAGCGAGCGCATATAACTCGAATAATGACGCTAATAAAAACTCAGTGTGTTTACTAGCTACGTATATCTGTAACTTCGCTAATTAAGCATGTTTTGAAGTTGAAGTTTCTGCGAGCGCCAAAATTTTTAATCTGACTTTAATGCCTCTCCGCAGCAGGGATTCATTCGAAACAACCGATTTAAAAAATCGACGCTAAAAATTCGCGCATTGATTTTTGTTGACACAGTGAAACAGCCTAGAGATCATGTCAATGCCCTCAAATATTTCGTTCAACGCACTCAGGACTGGCCGAAGCATTGGCATTGTAAACGAGAAAGCTTGCTCAGTGGGGTATGAGGTACAATGCTGCGCAAATACTCAGGTATTTGTCCTTTCGGAGCAAGAACAAAATACCTAAAAAACGTTTAAAATTTCTACTTACGTCTCAAGGACACAAAAAAGAGTATTTAAAGGTTTGTTTAGTGTAAAAGAGCTGTAGGTCTGTAGAGTAAACAAATTCATAAAAAGCTATAAGATGTAAAATGCATTATTGTAAATATATCAATTTTCTTTCGATTCTGGAAAGGCAGATAAACATGATAACCCCACCCAATTTTTTTTCCTCTTTTGTCTGCTTAGAGTTAGGCTTAATTTTATATTCACATAGAGCACCAGCGCGTTTATTGGTTTTTTGGGCACTAAAAGGGTTGCTTTAGAGAAGTAGCGCACGCATGTAAGGCTTTCTCTGTGAAAAACCAGACTCGGGGCTGGAAAACACTGCGTTTTAGTCAAGCTCGGGCATGCGATTGTTAGCGCCATTTGCTGCTGGCTGCTAAGACGTGAGAACAAAATTACGTTGTAAGAACCAACTTCGTTTTCGAAAAGACTACACTACGTTTCATGCATAACAGGTAACGCTGCCAAAGCTGGTATCCCAGTTCATTGGGCGAAGTGTGCACTCAAACAGGTGCTCGCCATACAACTGAGGTGAACAAAGGTTCATTTCGTTGGAACAAATTTTGGGTACCGTGACTGCGAACACCCTGCTCTCCACATTAACTTTTAACACATTTGCATCCTGCGGCTCATCGACAATTCGAAGAGTAAAAATGAAATCTGCCGGTATGATACGCCGTTGCCAGGTCGAATCGCTCTGGCTTCATCCGCGCCTAAAAAATTCTTCACACGCAGTGAAAATTATAGTCAGAGGCCCCAAGGGCTGAGCGCCTCACCTTTATATTCATTGCCACTGCTTCGTTTTGTATAGTTCTTTGTTTTCGGCCCAACGCTGACCGAGGCATCGTGAAGAACAAGTGATACGTGGCGGCGCAATATCGATTCACTGCCGCACTACTTCTGTAGTTTGCGCTGCTTTGCCTGCCATGTATGAAACGGAATTTAAATTCGCTTATTTATAACCGGTATTTCTTGTGGATTGCGCGGATGGGTTCAGGTTCGAAAGGAATCTGCAGTCTTACGACACTAAGCCGCTAAATGACGGCTGTATGTGCATGTTGTGTTATTATATGCTCGCAAATCTTAGAACATTGCAAGAAAGTCGTTTTATACTTTAGATGATCACATTCGCAGCGGAATCTGTATTTACAGACGATACACTGAACACTTTTGTAGAAGAAGCAAACTTGTAATAATTTAGGCTTCAGGGCTTAGGCGAACATTCTCCTTCCCTAATAACGAAATCAATTAAACGTAATTACCGTTCTCTTCTTTTTCAATATTTTTATCGTTACACAGTAAATATACATTGTTATTATTATTTGCTTCAAAATAATATTTTCAAAATAATACTATTCGGCAAGCATGATGTGCCCAAGAATAACTCCAGTAGTCTTCATGCAAGTTTTCCTGCAGATGAAAGCAGTTGTGATCACTGCCTATGTCATCAGTTGTGTTGATTCTCATGATCATTATCTGCCCGGACATTGCAACCACAAAAGAATGGTATCTGCATGAATATAGAGTTGTCTATTGCCCTCGTCTAGTAAAGCATGCAAATAACCGCACCAAATTACGTAGTTCACTCTTAAGCCATGCTTATTGGCAATTTATGCGGACGATTGCATCTTCACTATACCCATCGTTCTTTTTTCAACACTGTAGTGCATCTATGGAAAAGTACTCACTGGTTTTAGTCGCTAAACGCCTCCAAGCTCCCAAAACAAAAATTGCAGGGAACAGTTAAGCAGCGTCTTTGGTTATGACGTGATAGTGTTAATGCATTAATCCACATGCATGCACGATTCGTCACTATCTACTTTATACTTATCGATCGCAAGGAGTTCTGATACCACTCCTGGCACAAAGGTGGAGCGGTTAAGCGATGGGTTAGTGCCTTCTGATGCCAGGTGCCTCGTAGGAGGCCTGTGTTCAAAAAACTTTCCCATCACGGAACACACGTCGAGGTCTCCAGCCATCCGGCACAGGGTACCATAAGGGTAGTAGAGATCTTAGATCCCCTCCCGAAAGCAGGGTCTTCCACTTTGACCTTTCTTGACTACTACAGACCTCACTCACCCCGAGGGTGCTTCTCTCTCTACAATGCTATTGTTCTCGTACGGGAACCACTTAATGGTGTCCACACCCGAATAGCCTGTTCAACAGCTTAGAAAGAAGTATACTTTCTGCTAGCCGTCTATATTTGTACTCATTTCTCACCCGCGCCTTCTTAGGTACGGCCGACTTTTTGCCATTTTGACACTCAAGAGACGACAACAAAAGAGGGGTTGAGGTTTTTGCTAGCTATTGGTGTGTTAGCCTTGCGGACTCTGCCCGCAGTTGCTCCACCATAACGACAATTAAATGCTAAATCAGGCCAACAAATCAGGAACATACCTGAGGTCTCACTGATATACATAGCTATGAACACAATACGCTACAACAGTCAATAGTCAACTTCGTCTGTCACTATCTATAGTCAAAATCCGAGGCCTGAAGGAACTTTCAAAGAAGGCGGGAAGCCTCTTTTCTGCATGACTGTTTTCCGCGCGGGTAGACAATGTCCTGAAGGGGCTCCTGTATTTTTGAGGGAAGCGAACAATACACACTTTTCCGAGTTGTGCACAGGACAGAAGGAGCTAGACACCGCAGCGGACACGGGACAGAGAAAGAAGACGATACAGGGCGGTACTTGCAACTAAAACTTTATTTGAAACTTCATCGTTTTCTAAAGACAGAGGCACGTGTGATCTTACAATCAGGTAAAAAAGGATGAATGAAAAGCAACAGATAACAAGACCTAACTGACAACAATGCACATGAAAGATATGCGAGTCACAATCTACAGAAATCAGAAGTATTAAAACGTTATGCGATGCTCATCATGCGAGTCACAATCTACAGATATCAGAAGTGTTAAAAACCGTCGACCGCATGTGGAAGCATGAAAACCACAAGACAAAAGAAGAAAAAGAACGTCAAAAGGAAGCAACCCAACCTGTTACCTGTCAAGGCCTCTGTCTTTAAAAAGCCATGAAGTTTCAAATAAAATTTTAGTTGCAAGTACCGCCCTGTGTCTTCTTTTTTCTCTGTCCCGTGTCCGCTGCGGTGTCTAGCTCCTTCATGTCTCACCAACTGGCCTACACTTCTACCCTCCTAAGCACAAGACAGCACATGCGATAATGTCTATATCACCGCACGTACCACATGTGGAGCATAGCGGAGGCGATGAAAGACCCGTCTTATATATCCACGCAGGGGTACGAGCAAAGCCCGTCCGAATGCGATGTAGTAACGTGGCCTGAGATCTTTTTGACCCCTTGGCCACACATGGCTTGTTGGGTAAACTCCACGAGGTACGGAAATGGCTGATCCCCGTTTCTATGAAGAGTCTCTTGGCAAATTTGGGGATTTTTCTTGATAGAAGAAACGGAAGGTCTCCTGATTCTCTTATATGTTGCCAATGCGATAGGATTTGAATCTTTTGATGCCTTTGCCGGAAGTGACTGATGAAGCTTAGGAAGAAAATGTATAAAATAATTCAACACCTTGGAAAGATTCAGAACCTTGTGATATCTTTAGGAGGTGACAGATACTCGGTATGCAGAAAATGGACGTTTGTTACCAGATGGAATGCTGCGGGCATGAAATAAACACAAAAAACCCAAGGCTTCACTAACGGATTGGAAGTAAGCAAACCCTTTGTTGCATCCCGACCCAAAATGAAGGATTTGCGCATATGATATGGTTTTTTTCTATGCTTTACTGTTAGTCTCTGGTCTTTCTGGTAGATCGATGTCATGCAGGCTAGGTTTGTTTGCCCTTGAAAAAAAAATCCGGTCACAAAAGTTATTAATTTAGATTGTCTCCTACGCCGCTTTTTCATTAATTACTCGCACTGTACACCAATAAACCGAAACCGAAATGCGATGCATTTCATCCGCCGAGGTTGCTCATTGGGTTTGATGTTAGGGTGATGAGTCTAGGGTCACGAGTTCTATCCCTGCTGCGGTGACCTCATTTTAATGAAGGCATAATAGAGATATAGCATTCTGTTGTGCGATATCAGTGACGTGAAAGTCCAGGTGGTCTAAATTATTTTGTAGGCGCCCAGGACAGTGCCGCTCAGAGCCAATGTGTCCCATCAGGATGTTAAACACCAAATGCAACACACCACTTACCGTATGGCGCCTTTCATTCCCGCGATACGTTGCCGAAACTCCTTTCTTGCATTCGTATCTTTTTATACTGACTTCTCAAGACACCTGATATCTTATATCACGATGCCTGTGTTTACCTCACTCCTTTATCTGCGCATGATTAATCTTTCGCATCCATATGCAGACAAATAATTTTTACTTCCATGCATATGCGCGCTCATGTGTCGATTTATCGTACCGAATAAATAGCACTGCCCAGCTTCCTAAAACATATCACAGCCAGAAACTTTCCTTTGTAATCTTTGGTTGTACTGACCTTTCGCCAGAGGCATTATTGTGTCCTCCTGTATATTTGTGCACAACGGCGACAGGCTGGGCGGGATCTGTCTCCGGTGCCAGCAGTAACGGTGCCAGCAGTAAGTCCGAGTAATGGCCTGTGTCCACGCGGCCCCGACAGCGTCTATTCGTTGGTTCGGCAGCCGCCTTCGGGGCTGGCCCTCCGCCCTCTTCTTGCTGTGAAGGATGGGTACGACCAGGCTGGGTTGCCACCGCTTGGCATCGAGATACGCGATCTTGAGCTGGCAAAGTGCAGGCTGGGCCACGCTGCAGAAGGGAGATGGGGAACAGAGAGAGGAGAGGATGGAAGGGGACGTAAGGACCGCAGAAAGTACCACTCCTTTCAGCGTCTTACTCTCTCTGCACATCCGAGTATACACCCTAAGTAGCTACCCCAAAAACTAGTCCACTCAGTGCTTGAAGATAGTGCGAAGGGTATTCCTATATAGTGTGAGGCCCAGTCGTTGAGGGGCGCCAAAACACTGCGCAGATTTGTTGTCGCTACGCTTACCTGCTTTGAAAAGTGGCGCTGTTGTTTCTCACAGGGGCATACAAAGATGAAAGGATGGAAGCATTAGTAAATGTCTAAGTTAATGGCAGTGTTAACATTGAGAAAAAGCCTGAATATGAATCACGGAACGAGTCCTATATCTGATGAATATCCTTGCACTGCGAACGCACTGTCCACATAACTGAATATTGCCTCGCGTTTTTGTTATGAACTGTATATGAGATGTTACGCTGAGTTCGCCACTTGACAATTTAGGCGTATTAATATTCAGAGAATGTACACCTCTCAATGTCTTCTAGCTTTGCACATGACCTCTCGCGCTCCCCGAGTTACCTTGATAATGGGTATGCACGTGGGGCACACATATCGCCGATTATTGTTTGCAATGAACCTCACACATTTTGCGTTTGACACCTTCGCATATTTTGTGTCTAACTGTAATTTCCTTGGTCATAATGCTACAAAAATACAGCTTTAATGGTGACGCAATTAAAAAGCTTCAGGGAACCTTGCAGCAGATAATGCAACTCATTCACCGCATTAGTAACCGCCACTCGAGCATGAGGGAAAGCAGTACTCTTAGTACAAGCCTTTGTGATCAGCCGCATAGCTTGCATATGCCCTTATTTAACATCGCAAGGCAGCTAGAAAAGTGATAGTGGAGGCAGTAATCAGAACATAAGTCAAACGAGGAGTTAGGCTGCCCATCCACACAGCAACTGAGAAAGTGTTAGCCCTCGTTTTTCGCAACATCCAAAGTGAGGTTATTGATGCGGTCATCATGTCGCAATATCAACGGCTATCAATAACACACACTGGTAGACGCATTCTGTCCACACTAGGTATAAAATACAAACGACAAGGCACACCGGCAACTGACCTTCCCGAACATATACAACAGTTTCTCGTCATCCCACCGATACCTAGGAACACACAAACGCATTTCCACGCTGAACGTCGTGCATAGAGAGCCAAATAGTTGGGAATAGCCAAAAAGTAGTAAGATTTTCTTGATGATACCGCGGTAGTATATGTAGATGCACATTCTTCGGCTGGCATGATGGTAGCTGTGGTCACCACGGGTCGTGGTACACTCATAACTTGGGGAACTATGCACACTAAACACACACTTGAAGAGAACAACCATTGGTCAAGCCACTCCCTGGATTCCCGCCAGTCGTCATTGTAAGCGACTCAAAATTTACAATATGTAATTACACGTTGGGGGAATCTTTTCACAAGCATCACGGATTTTGCAAAAATCTAGCCCACGTGGCGCGTTCGCCTAATCTGGACTCCTGCGCATGCCACCTTTGCTGGTAATGAGGCGGTTCATAACGTAGCTCGAGAACTTTGCCGTCGAGTTGGATCATGCAGCCAATACACCTATACTCTGGCAAGGACAAGTTGCTTTCTTACAGAGAAATCCTGCAGCACTACAGGCTTACAAGACTCAGATCCCCGCCAGCAGATAAAACGCTGTCCAAAGGACGTGCCATTTTCTGGCGCAAAACTTCAAACTAACACCTATCAAAATCCCCAGTTGTGTATTCTATTCGGAAGGACTCAGACAAATTCAAAGACTGTGGCAGCAAAGCCGTTCTAATTCACATGACCATCCCTGCCCGTGAGTCACTTCATTACCCACTCTGATCATATGGAGGCTCTATTGCTCAGCCCCGACCCTGGGACACAGATCAAGCTCCTCCAGCTGGCTGAATACACCGCCGCTGCCCGAGGGATACAGGCCGTCGTTCAAGCGGGCGGCGGCTTCGGGTCACTTCTCTGTATCTGCGAGTAATAAAGTTACATCACCACCACTGTTTTGTTCCGGAGCGTGGCAACCCTTAGCCAGAGAAAATCCTGATATATGCATGTGTGTCCACCGACGTAATGCAGCTCTCTGAGTTTCAAGCAAAAATGGTCTCACACCTCAGTGTTATCCTCAGAACTCAGGAAAATTCATAAACTATATCCGCGTAACGACATATTTTGCTTTAGTTCGTTTCTTCACTTTAGCATTTGTCAATTAAAATAATGTTTGGACCAATAATGTCTCATTTAATGAACAAAGAGTATGGTTCATTTCCGGTGCCGCGTTCTAAAAGGCAAGTTAGGCAATTATATGTCATACCGATCTTATCAGACGCAGCCGCCACAAAACGGCAACGATATGATGCTGGGCATAATTTCCATGACAAGCGGCTCCGCATCGAAAAATATTTCCCAGCCTTGCCTACATTGTTTTTTTTTTTGTAAAATATCCCTATGCTCCCTCCATACACGCTGAAGCAGCCTAGCAACGCGTTGTTTTGCAAGTAACACTCGTTATGGCAGCGGTATTTGAGCACCCACATTGCAGAACGTGGTTTCATAAAAATATGCGCAAGTAGTGACCAAAACCTGAATCCTTTTCTGTGCTCGAAGGCAGCATCCGTATATTTTTCTTTCCTATTGTTTAAACCATCTTATGCTTGCACGCCACCAGACCTGCGGTAAAACCGCGTAATCTAGCTTTCCGAAGTGTGTCTTGCGGGGCTCGAACACCTGGGTGCGTTCTCACGATTCCGGCGTCTCAAGAGACGATCGGCAGCGCTGAAACGGAAGCTCGGCATGATTTGCGGCTCCCGCAGTGACAGCGAAGATTTAGTTGCGGCCGTCCCGCGATCGTTTATTTCCGCGCTTTGCCAGAGGACGCTCGAACATCTTTTCCACGCTTCTCCCAGTTAACTTGTTCTAGCCGTGCGATTTCTGTGGCGGGCTTGATTGCGACGTTGTGCGCTCTTCGACTGTCGTTTTTTGTTAAGTACTATCGCTTCCTTCTGTAAGCCTGTCTTTCGAGGACGTTTTTTGCTGGCTTATTTTTTTCCAGGAGTTGACAAACTGAAATAAAAGAAAAACAAACTTTTTCTGCTTCGTTTCTGTGGGCTTCGGTCCTTCTTTGCACAAAATAAATTTTCACGTTCATGAACCAGCACAAGTGCTACTTGTTCAAAAGAACTGAAAATATCATGATTTTTGTAGAGTACAAAATATTCACTGCGACATTACCTCGGGCAGCCAATCGCTAATTACTTGAGCCAGTTGATGCTTTTCTATACAGCAAAGGGATCGTCATGTTCGTTTTAATTTTATTTCCTTTTTTTAGAACTAGAAAATCATCCTTTATCGTAGAATTTAACCCTAGGTGCTGCTAACCAAAGACAGCATGTCCGTACTGCAAGCTGCAGTAAAACCTAGATAATTCACTCAAGTTCCTAGTAAGAGCATTACGAATATTTTTCAGAGAGACGTGAAAATCATATATATTTTGCAGTAAGCAAGTGCCCACCCCTTATTCAACGACAGGTGGTACGATTCATTTCTAGTCAGCAATATTTAAAAATGTTATGTTCTATTCCCTGTTATTCCTTCCTTCTTTTCCTTTGCTGCTTCTATAACAATAAACAGTACAGCTCCTATCATCACACCTACATGTGTGAACTAGCCTCCATTTCTTAAATTCACTGCGTACAGAGAACAGAACAGAAAAAAGCTTTTATGCTTAAGTAAAATAAAAAGAACTCAGTGCCATTCCCCAGAATGGCACAGTGAAGTAAAGATAAATTGCCGGGCATGGAATACGACACCATTCTCAGCAACACAGAGGTGTAAAAACATTAGAACAACATGGAACCCTGAGTGTGCAAATCGGCTGAGAGAGTAAGAAAATATATTAGGCAGAATTAAAAATAATATAATATGCGGCCTGTAAGCTGCGAACAAAAGAGAAAAAAAACGGATAAAAGGAAGAAAGGGGGAGAACCACACAGATATCTCGAAACTGAGCCCATTTCATGTTGCAGCAAAAGTGGGGGGCAAACCCTATTCGGATCCTTCGAAGCGCAACCTGCTCTGCACGGGTAAGAATGCGGGGATCGCTTACTACGCACAGAGGGATGAGAGCACGTGTGCGGCGTCGGAGGTCTTGCTCTCTCGTTAAAAGGAGGGCTGCATCATCCAGATTTTGCAGCCGAGGCAATGATATGGTTTGTGTTGCTTGGCGTGTCACAGGGTCTGCGCGGCTTTGGGAGCTCAGGAGGTCACGTGGAATTAATTCGATGCGAAATGGCTGAGGGATGCGTGCCCCCAGAAGATGGTTGTTGGGCGAAATTTCTGGACTGCTACTGGCGGATCAGAGTGGGCGTGTCGCTTGAAGGCGTCGATGCGGATGGCAATACAGGCCGTAGGGAGCATGGGAATGGTGGCCATATAGCAAAGCGCCTCTTGAATAGCAATAAGCTCAGGATAGAAGGTGGAGCGATGGCGACTATGCACGCAGCTTTGCTAAGGACGAAGCTTAAGTCCGACTGATAAAGCAAGAGTGGACGTAATATCCAAGGCTGTTTGTAGGGCCGCGGCTTGAGTCCGCTGATCGTAGTGAGTGCTCCAAACCATGATTTCTCCAGCGTACAGCAAAAACTTAATGTCACGGACATCATGTATGGACCATGAAAGGGGTTGGTAACAATGCCCATTTTTGAGGTACGCCCGGAAGAAAGACCTCTTGGCATCATCGCTGAGGTGTGCTGAAATTGTCTGCCTTGAAGTAAGAATCTTACAAAATTGCTTACATTACGAGAAAAATGCTGCATGTCGATTAAGCCCATGAAGACAGCATCAGGGATTTTATCGTACGCCGTTCAGGCGCCCATGAAACGGACGGTACGTACAGTCTTTGCCAGAAGTTTACAGCGCAGGGGGTTTGCTTCTGGGCCACACAGCTTTGCCCGTAATGTGTCCTCAGCGTCCCAAACCTCCTGAAGGTAAGGAGATTTTTTGTCCTGCTCCCTCCGATGCGTAGGTCTTCCACGAGTGCTACACGAGCGCGACAATAGTGCTTAGAAGCAAACTCCCTGGGCTCTAAACTTTTGACAAAGGCTGTACGTTGTGGTTGCTTTTTGATGGCAAAACTGATGACACCAAGACAGCCAACCTATCTTTCTTCTTCATTACCTATCTACGGACGGTAACCAATTTGTGCGGGATGGTAGCCTCCATGGTACCGGAGTCTTGTGGCTAACATTTGCCCTCAAATCTAGTGCGTCGTTGGCTTAAAAAGTATTAGTCAGAGGTTGCCAAGGTCTGTAGACGGCTTCGCTGGCTTTAGCATCAGAATGGCAATAGTCAATTTCGCACTTTCTGGTACGACGCCCCTAGCCTTACTTTGCTAATGGGGTCGAGGAATTGAGGGATCACAGCGCAAATCAGGTTTTTAGGTTTTTGTAAACCCGACACTGAATATTGTCCGAACCGGGAGCTCTCTTCCGATTCCGATAGCTATTCTTTTGATATAGTAGCAACCATCCAATGGAGAAATGCTGTCAGGTAAAAACGGATGTTTGCTGCCTTGAAATAAGAGCGCGGGCAAGGCTCTTCTGCATGACTATATTATTTGACACATTTTTAGCTAATGTTCGCCTCATGAAGTTCTGGTGGCTGTCGCTGTTTCGCAATAATTTTCGAGGAAATATCCGCACAAGTTGCGAATAATCACATATATTCCAATCAAATTCAATTCTTCTCATTAATTGTTTTATTTGTACTCTCTTCGGTTTTTGACTGTACTATTGGTATTCGATTCGGTAGCAAAGCAAGCCTGTTCGTAGTTTATTCGGCTTTTAAAAGGTTCTATTCGCACACCCCTAAGCAAGTTAGAATAGTGCTTGCGCAGACATTTCAAGCATTTGCAACGCGCGCTGATATCTATGAATGCCAAATTAATCAGAACACCCTAACGAAAATCCGGAATTCAAACTCAGGACAATTTCTTCACAAGTTTCGTCGCCAAACTATCCAGTTTATGCGAGCTGGCTGCCTTCAAAATTCCAGATTAGTCCTTTGCTGAAACTAAAACAGTAGACTCGTAGAAGTTTTAGCAGTGCTTAGAATCAACAAAGGGACCTGTGTCTCGTCTCGCACCGTTGATTACTGTAGGGCAGCGTTTCGAATTTCCTTCGGAAGCGACCAATCGTCAGCCTGTTCTTATTACAGATCTTGCGGCCGAAATGTCGTTTCCTTCTTGGGCGCACGGTAACGTCATGCTTACATGGATTCTTCACTCCCCTACATTTGTGCTCTTTCGCCTCAAATTGATAGCCATCGTCTCAACACAGTACTTTTAAAAGCTTTATTCTTATACGAGAAGAGATCGGACATGTGAAAAAAAAAACGGACAACGTATACGGAGTGTAATTGACATACTGGAAGAAAAATTGCGTCGTTAGCACTGCTTAATCTGGGAATCGAAAATGCGGGCATTACAAGGTACACACAGGCACTCGCTCAGTCTCGACCCTCGGCCTATTCATGCGGCGTTTCAGTGCACTTCGGCACACACTCGTGGGCCTCACTTGTACTCAGCATAGCACCTAAACATGCAAAAATATCAGCGTAACACATGACTTGTGTTTCTAAATGTCGGAACGTAACGTTATGAATACCTGATGTTTAAGTTTTCTGTATAGCACTAGCGCACAGGTCCACCGTGAATGTCTTCTTAAAAAGGAGCAACTACATGGAGAGAAAATAAATTCTTAGACACAAACGCGAAATGTCTTGCCATTGCCGCGCTATAAATTTGTGGCGCTTGTAGAGCTGAGGGTGCCAAGCTCTGCGCATTCTTCCTACATGCTGTGAATATAGGCACAAAAAAATGAAAAAAAAAATCAAGGGACGTGTGCTGATGAGACGACGCGTTAGGAGCGCGTTAGGAACTCGACGAGTGTATGTGAGATACGCCGGTTGATGATGCGGGCGCTCTGGAAAAAAAATGCGCCATAAAATGAAAACAAGCAAAACGGGAGTGTTACCGGGTCAGCACGGAAACGCGTCGCTCAGCCGCAACCTGGCGAGCTATGATCAACAAAAACACTTCCTCCCCTATACGTTTATAGTGTTCTTGTAGGCAAGCCTCTCTTTCGCATTGTCTTAGTGTTGTACTTTTCTTCATGCGCAAAAAGATAACCATGAGCAAGACTTGAATCTATCCGAGTGTAATCTGCATTTAGATTATCCCACACACTAAGGAAAAAGATGGAAGGTCGGCCGAAATGACTCCGTTGCTCGACCGCTGTTTAGATAAGCTGGGCGTGGCTTCTGCTAGCAAGAAAATGCCATTTAGATTGAAAAGTCTAAAAGAATGCAGTGCCTACCCCAGCACGGCGGCAAGGTAGCGGATGTTTGATGCAGCGCTGCAAGCAACAGTTACTGCAATCTTTCCGCATACCAGGGACTCGTGAATACTTTTTCACCACTGAGGACCAAAAAAGCTCTAGCTTTAAAAGGTTTTTATTTTTTTCCCTGCTTCATCCTGTGTGTCAAAAAGCCTTTACTTGAGCCTGGCGAGGGTCCTTGCGAGGAAATATTCGGCCGTTAGAATTCTTCCAACGCGTCCAGCTTTAGGAACTTCTGCGTTCATTATAACCTTTTATCAGTGCCGTTCGTCTTACTTGTGCTTGCCCATTATTGCTTTTCTTGAAATCCTTACAAAAGTTGCAATTGTTTTCAAATTCATATCTATTGTCAGTTGATTCATAAATTACTCTGTGTTCAGTTTACATAACAGATTTTCCACCGGGTTTCAGATGAAATTAAACTCATTCAGCTTGAAGGTTCAGTGTATTGAATTTTATCGGCCATATTTTCTTTTCGGCAAGCAATAGCTCTTTACCAAAATTACCGTTTAGCCAAGTGTGGTGCCAAGAAGTGCGGTAGAACATTTTAAAATAGAATTTATTGATGTGGGAACACACCTGTATGAGAGGGTAGACTCTTCTGGCAACCATGAAAATACACACGTCATAGCAATTTGTAAAGTGCAATTTTCTAGTGCTGAGATGATTAAAAGAAATCGGCACCTAAATGACTTTAGTTATTTGTGTCGCAGTAATGAGAAGCCCTATTTTGTCACTAATAAAATACAGGAACGTGAGCACCATTACCCTGAGAGGATGCGGCAATCAATCCAATCCCAGACGAAGCGGCGTCGCGGTGCACATGGTATCTTGTTTGACAGGCAGTATATCAAGCTTGCAGAATCTCAGTGAAGTTGAAAAGAGAATATTGTCAAGGATGAACGAACAAAACTTCGACCAACACCTTATAACCGCGGTCGCGACAGCGGAAGTGATGACGAGAGTATCGACCATCCCGACGATTTGGCGGCGCCCTTCGAAGCCGGACCTCTCCCTTCGGACTGTAGTCTCATCGTTGCTGCCTTTAAAGCATGAAATGCTTTTAGCTCCCGTTGTCCGCAGTGTGGTGACGTCACGCCAAGACCGAGAGCCAACATCCGGGCACTGAAACGAGAGCATCCGGGCACTGAATCCCACACATCCGGGAGCTGAAACGAGAGTATCCGGGCACCGTACGAGATTTAACGAGATTTAACGAGACTCTCTAAGGCCTCCTACAGGACCGGCATACAAGCGCCGGTAGCTTCGCGCCGAACGGGTGGTGGCGTTCCTGCCTTCCTGTACGGTGCGGTTCGGGTGTCCACCGAGATGACGGAATTACTGCTCGATTGCCTTTCCTCAAAAAGCGTTGCGTTCAAAGGGCAAGGCATCGCGCCGAACGGGTGGTGGCGTTCCTCCCTTCCTTTACGGTGCGGTTCGGGTGTCCACCGAGATGACAGAGAATTACTGCGCCATTTCCTTTCCTCAAAAATCCTTGCGTTCAAAGGGCAAGGCATCGCGCCGAACGGGTGGTGGCGTTCCTCCCTTCCTGTACGGTGCGGTTCGGGTGTCCACCGAGATGACAGAGAATTACTGCGTAATTTCCTTTCCTCAAAAAGCGTCGCGTTCAAAGGCAAGGCATCGCGCCGAACGGGTGGTGGCGTTCCGTGGACTGCCTGGCAGCGCTACAACACGCAGTCGCGTTCCTCTCCTAAAGGCGAAGCTTAAGCGTCATTAATTAGCAGGTAATTAGTATTTAGTCATTAATCAGTAATGAGTCACTAATTACTAATTTGTCATTACTTGGTCATCAATTATGTGTGACGTAATTCAGTGGTGACGTCACCAGTGTCACATAGGCAAAGTGGTACAAATAACCGAGGAATGAAAACAACGATCACAAAGATGAAAGGCAAACAGAAACCGGATACAGCTGACGAGGCAGAGCGGAAGAGATTCCCAAGAGACTCACAGGAAACGATCGCGTCCACATGGACCAGTGCACAGTATGTGTGGTGTGGTGTGGTGAGGTGTGGTGTCGTGTGGTGTGATGAACACTAGACCCATTTCAAGATTTTCATTAGTACCATCTACAACCAATGTGTTATGCCCATAAACATTTCATGCTTACTCTACTCTCGGCTACGCGAGAGGCAGAGATTTTTTCAGTAGGTTCTCTGGTCATAAATGGAGCACCGGGCTTTCCCTTCATCTCACCTCGTCTATAAGAAAACGTATAATGATAAATTTGCTTTATTTTTTTAATTGGGGTAACGATTCTGCCGCTTCTAGGCTTAACAGAAGAGTCGCTTGGTTTACAGTAATGGTTCCCGTCCTGACAGCCAGATGGCGCCACTATAGGCTGAGTTTATTGTTGCGTCTCTGCTAGCATACGCGTATCTAAAAGTGGGAATTCCCCTGCTTTTAGCGTACGCATAACTATAAATATTCATGTGATTTACAGAAAAAGCGAGCGGTACGCCTTCTACAGTTGACTAGAACAAAACGTATGTTCCTTTGACATTGGGGAACACTAACGAAACGTAGTATAATCACTAGTGCTTCTACAAAAAAAGTCTACCACCTGGTGCAACAAAATGAATGTTTGGGGTTGCCATCATGCATTTTTACGCGACTTTTAACACCAAATTAGAGTATAAATTCCAGGCTAAACCAGGAGCAGATCCCTCGTTATTGACGTCATAGGGTGCCAACTACCAGAATATGCCATCATTTATACACTCATCTCCGTGAGTAGACCGACCCTTTAATACATCCCGGTAAAAAAACCTTAAATTAAAAATTTCGGAGGTCTTGCATAGCTATGCACAAAACTTTGTACGAAAGCACAATATTTTGCAGATGGGCACCACAACCACGTACCTTAGAGTGTGATTAAGGTGTCCACGGCCCAGGGAGCCAGTAATTCGCGTCTTGAAGCTTTTCGACGTCAATACAAACTCACCGAATGCACGCCGGCTCCCTATGGTCCAGAGCCGAGTTTACTCAGCTACGCTGTCAACGCAAATGCATATTGCTCTAGTGCCTTGCCTCCGCAAAACTTTCTCCGTTCAGACGCATGCAGCGCCCACCTCTCTGTCATTACCGCCACAAAGCACAAAGCATGAATATAAGTTTGATAGTAGCATTAGTTGATGATGAAGACTATGTGCAATGCACAGCGTGCGAGTTTGTTGCCACTTAACCCGAAGCTTGTTCGGGTATTGCCGTCTTTGCAGTACACTAAAGACAATTGATCATTGTTTTGTTCTGTGCATTGATGTTGTGTTCTTACGGAACATATTACAAGGAACAATTAAGAAGGACGTTGATATCACACCCTACAGCATGCATCCGTTTTTTTTTGCCTGTAGAGAAACACTGTGCGCTGGGTTAAGATCTATTTATGTTGCTGGGACTATTTAGTCTCCGGAAGAGCCGCATGATGGACCGCCACGCCGAATCACCACGGTCGTCGAAATCTGTGTTTCGTGAACAATGCGCTTTGGTGCGGGGAGTATATATATGCTGCCCTGCAAGAGCCGCCTAGCTGGCTGCCCTATCTTGATGCATGCGGGTGCCTCCCAAACTTTTGATATCCTGCAAGTTGGGGTAATGCAGGGGTATTGTGGCCTGGTGTTTTCTGGCGATATTTCTTTCCGGCACTATTTCCATGCAGTAACGAAAAAAAAAACTGCGCAGATAGCCTAGCACTCGCTCGCAGTGACCAGCGAAACATCTTTCCGCGCCGCTGCTGGTTCGAATCCCTGTTGCGGATATTTATTTCGTTTATTTTTCTTTTTTTCTTTTACTCGTCACAAGCTCACAAACATCACAATCTTGCTGGGTGTTCTTCCAAGTGCTGTGGCACTGAAAAAGTGTTAAATTCTTTGGGTAAATATTTTAACCTTTCTGACACCCACCAAACCAAAAAACCAAAAACATGCTAAAGCGTCCTGCCACCACGCCGTAAATTGTAAATTACAAGGTGATGAAAACGAAATTTGAACAAAGCAAAAGCATGCGGCACCCACGCATTCACCTTCCCTAAACCTTTGTGCTGCAGCCTACATAGTGGCTGTGAAGGGCACACAACCTAGTACGAAATTTTTAATAAGCAAACATTTCGAAAAGTATTAATGCTCCAATGGCGTAATCTGTGGTGGGAAAAAAGCAAAAGCTCTAACTCCACAGTTAACCTAGTTGAAGTCAGTCCTTACTAAGCGAACTGCGGAGAAAATGCATAGTTAAGTTCATGAAATTGACTCTTGATGATAGACCTGTCCGGAAAGTTTTTCTTTTTTTTTTCGCGCCGCAGCACTATAGCACTGCTTGTAATAAATGTTTTCATAAGCATTGCTAGAGCGTTCTGCCTGTCAAAGTGAGGGTGAGAACTGGGCCGTAGGCAATCGCTCGCATTTGAATTGAATTTAGATACAATTCACTCGCAAGGCGATAAATACCAGATTAGTCAATTTACAACGGCACCACAGCGGCACCTAGCTGATTGCAGGCAATTAGCCTCCTGTTGATCTGGCTAAGAAGATAATGTTTTCACGTTTTAATCAAGGAGTTTAATAATACGTGTATTTGTGTTTCCATTCAACTGTTATAGACTCCTAAAGAAAGCAATGAAGCCACTTGATACTCACTGTGTAATTCTGTAAAGGCGGAGGTATGTATACTAGCCGCGTTTAAGCGGCATTATCCAGAGTATCCAACAATGTTATTCTACGAAATTCTAGCCGCTGTCACATTGCTCTTATAAACATTTTTGTCAAGCATGCATAAGTAGAAGTGTCTCTCCTGGGTAGGTGATAGTATTCCTAGTTAGGAAAATGGAACCGGGCCGCACGCAGGAACAACGGCTGCTATCCAGAGACGTCAGGTCGCATCAGAAACCGTGCTTTCGTAAAAAAAAAATGCTTAGCGATCATTTCCATTTCCAACATCGGGGTTCCGCTTCGCTAATCTCTGTAATCAAGGGGACGCGCTGACAGCAGATGGCCGCGCCATTTTCTCCCATGCAGCATGCATAATCGTATTCAGCCCCGTGCTCTCTCCGCCGGCCAGCTCAAAGAGGCGCTTATGAGCATCGAAGTGAAAGTAAAAAACTGAAAAACATAATCGCACTTTCCTCTGGAGGAACTACAGGCACCACCGCCAGAGGCATTGCTGTGCACTCCAGCAAGGTGCCGGGCAATGGTCCCCTAGATTTCTCTGGACAAGACTAACAAGCACACTTATATTCGTAGCCGTAGTTAGCAAGGTTAGTAGCATCCCCTTCTACATGTCCAAACAGCTGTCTGCTGTTGGCCGTCAGGCACGTTTTCGCACTGGCAACTCAGAAAAAATTTAAATGCGCGCGTAATAATTACATACATTGCCAGTGAACGAATGACAGGTGTAGAGCTGGGGTGGGGTGATATTCAGGATGAATGCGCCGCGTGAGCGAGAAACGCTGTCAGTATGGGTGGTGTTTCTGTGTTCGCACGGTCGGAGGCAATCAGCACGGTGTGGCACGTCCGCACAGAAAGTTCGGAAGCTTGTAATAATTCCGCTACATTAGGTAAAGGCGTTCCTTTTAGGTAACGGTGAAATGAGCTGCACAGAAGCACATCATATTCCGGCTGTAGAGCCAACATCCCATGTTTGCAGAGAATGAATATTATTGCAAGAGAGCCCCTTTCCATTCGTCACAGCTGATTATTCGCAAACATGCGCAAAAATTCTGGAGCAATAACTATTTCAACGGCAAAAAGTTTATGAGCCAAATTTTTTCATATATTGCAAGCTTTTACAGTAACAATCAATATCTCCGCAGATCTCCCGTCGGCAGGCTTGCATTTTTTTGCTATTATTACCGTTTTTTTTTCGTCACGAGCGTTCCCCATTGGTTTTCTATGGCAGTCTTAAATGCTCGATGCGAGCGATGGAAAGTGCAGCTACATTCCTTCGGCGGGCGCAAGGCTGCGCGCAGTCACGTGTTGGGTACAGTAACTCCTTATTTGGTTGTCGCGTCGTCTAGTCATGTAACTGGGGAGGAAGCATGGAAGACAGTCGCATGATGCTTTGCGTGATCTAGCAGCGCTCAGCGAGCGTCGTCATAGATTTTCTCGCTGCGCCGGCGAGAAATGTAGACAGGGAGCAGCAACCGCGGGTGCCGCTGAGACTCGAGAGGAGGAGGGTGGAGCGCTGACTTGGGAGCCGAGGGCAATAAAAATCTACTGGGACACATACTTTCAATATAATATAGGTTTGCAGTAAGATAGCATTACAAGCTGTTTACGCATTTACAGTAAGTGATCGCATTTCCCTCCTGCGATGAGAGTGTGGTAGTCTGGTGACGACACTTAACTCCAGTGATTGGGCAGAATATTATGACTTACATCGCATTTTAGCCCCTAGAAGTTGCAAAGCGAGCAGTGATAGTTCCTGACTTGAGCGAATTCAAGCAGGGAGTTCCCGCAGCCGGTTCCTGGCAAGATATCATATAAAAGACCAAGAAACGGCCACGAGACCCCCACTCGCCAACTAGAAGGGCCGAGTGTTAGGTGCCTAATGAGACTATTGGTAAAACCGAGGGCCAGGATCTTGATTTAGCTTTGATACATCTCCAACAGGCCCCCTAAACGCCAGCGGCACATCCGGTGGTAACAATACGCATCACTAAACGACGCCTCACGGATGATCAGTCCTTAAGAGAGTGACAGTCTTGGTCAAGGTGTTGGACGGCCGAAGCTGAAGCCATGAGTGATGCACTGCAGAAAAAACTCAAGCCGACTCCAATAACACTTCTTTAAGCATGTTTTCCGAAAATTATTATTTATTTATTTATTTATTTATTTTACAGGTACTGCCAACCTTATGCAAGGTCTTGGGCAGGAGTGGGTGGCCGTGACCGTACAGAATATATGCACATGACAAGAAAACGCACTTCAAGATAACAGATGGTCAACAGCGACAAATTCGCACGGTTCTTTGTACAGAGTTTGATTGTGGCCGGGGAAAAAAAAAGAGAAAAAAAGAAAAAAGAAAAAGAGAAAAACAAAGAAAATGTCTCGAGAGCGTAAGAGGTGAACACGGGGCACAAGAACAGGTTCAGAGCAAGTTATTATACATTTCGTTGTTTACTCAGGAGCGCGTCTGTGAACGCATCAAGAGTGGGGCATTCAACAGTTTGGGCATCCAGCACATTCCAGATACGTGTCGTCCTTGGGAAAAAAGAGTTCTTGAACACATTGGTTTTGCACGGGAAATCCTTTACCTTTCTGTTGTGGAATGATCGGGTCGCACGCGCATTTGCGGGTTGAATATATCGGTTTTTGTCTATTCGAGTTTTTTCGTGGTACAGTAAATAATAAAACTTTAATCTTTCATGATACCGGCGTGATTCCAGTGCTTCTAAGTTAGCAGTCCGTAAGAGACAGGTGGGGGACATGCGCCGACTATAGCAGTTGTAAATGAACCTCGCTGATTTACGCTGAACGTTTTCTAGTTTCGTTATGTTTGTTGTTGTGAAAGGGTCCCATACGATGGCTGCGTATTCCAAAATCGGTCTAATGTATGTCTTGTAGGCTAGTAGTTTTATTTCAGGTGGGGATTTTCCGAGGGTTCTTCTTAGATATCCCAGTCGCTGCATTGCTTTATTTTTAATGTAGTCTATGTGCTGGTTCCAACTAAGGTCAGGCGTGATTATGATTCCCAGGTACTTAAAACTTGACACTCTTGTTAGATAATGATCTCCGATTTGGTATTTAAAAGTTAGCGGTTCTCTCTTTCGCGTTACAGTCATTGCAACTGTTTTTTTGGTGTTCATAGCCATTTGCCGCGTGGAACACCAGATTTGTAATTTAGCGATGTAATTTGTTGTCTCAAGTAATGCTTTAAAACCTGCCAAAAGATATCCAGTCCTCTGATTGGCGAACGTTATCCTGAGTTACTTCTTCTTCATTGAACGAAACGCAGTTCACGTACGCGTGTAGTTTTGCCGTCTGTCATGCACAAACCTTGTAATATGACAACGACAAAACCTCCAAGAATACTCTTACACAGCTAATGCTTGAAAACGATGAGAGTGACCACCTGCATGTGAGTTTAGGGTCTCTAACCAAAAGTAATCAAGTTCGCAAGGAATCACGTCAACTGCATTTCTGCTCCGAAGGAGTTTCCTTTCATCGAATGATATTTTTCTTGTTTATACTTGTTTGATACTTATGTCCTCACTATAGTGTAGTCATATTTATGCCTTGCTTTCATTTTTGTTTCTTGTTATAGTTTATGATCACCCGTTATTCGGCAGCTTATCTCTAATACTCTTTTATTTTGGAGGCTAACAGCAAGAAAAAGCATGCACGAACAAAAAGCACGAATAAATAAACAGCATCATTAATGAATATTTCAACCAATGGTTTCCAATATTTGGATTTGAAAAAAAGCAAATGGGGCAGAATGACAGGCTGTGAAAACTTATTTTGCGCAGTTAAAGGGTCATAGCCAATAAGAACGGAAGGCTTTTTGAATGGAGCACTCGGTTTGTACGGTGCTGCGACCCCCGCCTGACCAACATCCGGAGAGCAGCATTGAGTTTATGCTTCCTATCATCCTCTGTTCGTCAACTTTAGTAACACTCATGCAAAATGATGAAAACATTAGGTTTGGTTTAGGTTTATTGGGGTTTAACGTCCCAAAGCGACTCAGGCTATGAGTGACGCCGTAGTGAAGGGCTCTGGAAATTTCGATCAGCTGGGGTTCTTAACGTGCACTCACATCGCACAGTACACGGGCCTCTAGAATATCACCTCCATCGAAATTCAGTCGCCGCGGCCGGGATCGAAGCCGCGTCTTTCGGGCCAGCAGCCGAGCACTGAAAACATTAGGATTGGTTGACTAACGTCAAAAGTTATCTGCGTTGTTTTTTTTCATCTGCGTTATATCTAAGATCACATGTTCGTGATATGGAGTACTCTGGTCGATGAAGAATTATGTTCGTGTTCCTGTGAAGTTTTCGCCAACGGATAAGCCCGTCATTTTCTGCCTATGAATCGAATGAATAATATGGAAAGGTAATATGTTTAGTGTTCAACGCCTTGAAGACCTACATCTGCTTTGGGACAAGTGGTGAGGTCAACAGAATCATTTCGACCACCTAAAATTCTGTATCCCTCACAGAGATCAGAGACTTCACGGGCGTATTTCTGCACTGTGCCTGCATTGGAAAGTGGTCCCCGCAGCCGGAATTCGGTCTAGTGAGCTGACGTTCAGGATCAGAATGCCGTGGCCGAGAAACATGTGCTTAATTTCAAAGCACACTGGGAACAGTACCACGCTCTCTGCTTGAGCGGAACGCGAAAAATTATGAAGCATTGCACACTCTTTGAAAGACTGCCTCCGGTACTGTGCTACCACTCTAATTTAAAACAGTGATATGCTTAACCAGATACGTTCATTAACATTGCATTCATAGAGTCCGCCCTGCTACTTTTCGGCGTTAAACATTGCTAGGAACGCCTGAGTGATGTGGCACAAAGGCATCAGCATGATATTTTGGCTTTTCAATGTGTGGAAACCGATGAAAGCGAACACTTGCGGTATGTGTCGTTAATGCTTAAATTGTAGTTTCGTCATGAAGTGTGGGCATAGCGACTGCATTAGCAATCTGTGGAACGGACTTCGCAGGCGACGCAAATTCAGGCAGGCATTCAAATTGCTTCGGCTTAGTGTGCCACCAAGGCATCTTCTCCTTCGAGACTCTCCGTCCTAGTCGTCAAACTCTAGCCAGGTGGAAAGTGGAGAGGACGAGCGTGTTCAATTGTGAGCCATTCTTGGTCCATTCGGAGCATTCCCCGACTCCTCCTTAGATTTGTTTTATAAAGCGCTAGTATCAGGTCATGTGCGTTTCTCCTTTACATTTCGCCGAAATATCGTTCAAGGGCCTGCCATGCTGCGGCTAATAGCGTCCACTGCACCGCGCGAACAGCACGCTACAGGTTAAATTTTAGAATAGGGGCGTAGGCGCTGCAAGTACTTCTGGTGGTGCACCTCACAGCATTTTACGGCTCTGTATTCCTTTACTACTTGCCCCCCAGAGAGCTTAAAGGTATATATGTCGTGGTACCGCGCTACCAAGATGACGACATCGCAGCCATCACAGTTCTGCATGTGGTCTTTCTTTGCATTCTTTCTCATGCCGACGGCCTTGTCTCAGAACACAGCAGAAAGCTGGGTTAATACGGGACGCAAAGCCTAATTCTGTGCCCTACTTATCAGTTATCCTCTTGCAGCTCCAAGTTATCAACGCTTTGCGGCACCAGAATAACACCTTTAAGGCTGAAATACTAAGAAGAGAGAAATATATCTGAGGCAATAGCACGAAACCATTTGGGCGAGTACTGATCACTGAGGAAAAAACAAAGCTCTATGTGTTCTTTCTAGAAACACGAGTCGAGGTTACTATGGTACGAAGAGTTTGACAAAGCTTAAATGAAAGGGAACAGGTCATTAAACTTGAATGCTTCACCTTTAGCGCACTTTTTGCCCTTCTTTTAGTTTCCGTGGCCCATGATTTTAGGGCGCGGGGTTTTCTTTTTCGATAGCTACGTTCACATATTGTCTTGTTTCTTGCAGGGAATGTGATATGATCTTAATCGGGTTAAGATGAAAGGAGCTGCCAATATCGCTTTTGGATGTTGTTGCTTATCTACCCTCTCCAAACATAGTTCTGCCTCCGTGCAACAAAGTGTTCAGGGTTAGAGTTCAATTTAAAGCCCTCAATTATTTTCAGGATAACATTGTGCGGACTCCGGGATACGATGTGAAAATCGGGCGAACATTACAGACAACCGCTTGTAGAATTAAGACGTGCCTTTCCCAACGGCAAGGCGATGAATTGTCCACACATTTTTACAGAAGCCGAAACAATTAACACGCTTTTGATGAAGGCATTAGGGTAGCAAAAATGAACATCCTGCCGGTAACAACAGTGGAAGTTTAGGATTAAAGTCTTACAAGCAATCCAAACGGGCAACTCTTTGATAGAGGCTCCTGTTTGTGGCAGAACTTCTGAATGATACAGAATACATTCTGCCAGGGAACCTTGTCACTCGGTGTGCGTAATCCTCACAGCGTGGAGCATACCTGAATTAGAATGAAGGCTGACGTTATCTTAATTTAAAGGTAAGTGATCAATAGGGCTAAAAACTTGCATACTGAGAAGGTTACTATCCATTTTTTACGAAGTACTTGCTGAGTTAGTCGCTGATAGCTTCAGAGCAGCCATAGATTTCAGCCAACCACAGGAACCAGGCTGGTTTTCGAAAAGGCTTAGCTACAATAAACCATAATGCCACCATCAGTCGAGGGATAGCAAAATGTGTAGCACATTACACCTCTCTAAATAGCGACCATGTATTACGAGAAATCATGTGGCTCAGTCGATACACCATCACACATGCAGGCATTTTGCAATCAGGTTTTGGAAAGGGCGCAAGCAGATATACTGGAAATTATCTATAGGGGCTGAACAGCGACCATAGTTCCTACACGTGGAAGTGTTAAAATTGCAATTATAAAAGGTCTACTATTTAGATTGCGTTTACACGAAGTATTAAGATTATTTAATGGCGAAGAAAAAGAGCTCAAATTAAACGGAGAATAGCTTGGTAAACTCAGATATGTTGAGGTCGTGACCTCATAAGTCACCAGGGAATCGAATTTCGCACCAAACATGGGAATCTAAACAAGCAAAGCGGAAACCTCGTTCCATGAAGAAATATACAGTAATGGTCAAGAGTTTGAGAAGGTAATGGCTTTCGTGAAAGGAGGTAAAGTTTAGAAATGCTAAGAGAATGTATCTGGCTCGGGCAAGTTGTCGCCTTAGATTCCGACTTCGAGAATGAAGCGAAACTATGGCGACACTTAATTATCGTTATGCGATGACAATGCAGTGGCATCGCATCTTATTCTTGCTTAAAGAACTAATATTGTCGGTTCAGCGCATGAACCAGCGAATGCTAACTGCCATTGGCTGATTGGCCCTTCGCCTTCCACAGTAGCCGCCCGTGGGGTTGTTCCCGTGAAAAACCCCACACATGTTGCGCATTACGTCACTTACGTCAGAACCTCCTCCGTTCCGGGTAGCCACTCCCTGGGTTCTTCCCATGGCAACCGCTTCCGGCCGCTCTTTTCTCTCCTCTACAAATAGAGAGGGCAGATAGGTATCTCCCTCTCACCACTTCGCCACCTGCCAACATTGCGAAGTGACAGGTGGTTCTCGGAGGCTTCAGAGAACACCAGACAAAGGATAATTTTTACCCGGCATGGGGTTTCTATGCAATCACAATAAATATTGCAGCATGTTTGCAGCAATCATGTGCTGAGGCCCGGATGCAGTAGTGCACTGCTTTGGTAAAACACTTATGAACTTGAATTACAATGTGATTAAACTCGCTGAACTTGTGGGGAGAATGGGAGCGTTAATATTTTTTTCACTCTAAATGTTCGTTCAGGTGACTTTCGTTTACCTCTAAATTAGTACGCGGATACACAAAAAAACATCAAGAGGTGATACGTAGCTATGCAAGTAGAGGTGGTCGCCGAAGTTTTCAAAACAGAAAACGTACAATAGCTTTCAGACTGCTTCTCTACGGGACATGCACCATGCACCCCCATAAGATCTAGATTTTATTTGCGTTTCCTGCACGAAACCTCAAGCTCCCGAATATACGTAGCCGCATAAGAACATCGTCATGGAGTTTTCTTTTATATGTTGCATGATTAATTCGGCTTCGAGCACTGGCGCACTCACTCGGCCACTGGCTGACGCTAATGCTTGAAAGGGGCTGCAAGTGGAAGGCGGAAGGTGTGATATAGTGTGCAGACGTACTGAGCGAATAGCCTCGGCAAGTCAGTAAGCAGTAACTTAGATGAATGCAAGTAAAACAAGCCAATAAAAAACAATGTCACATACTTTCCTGTCGCAGTAACAGTACAAAGCGTGTAACGGGGAACGGGGCAAACGAAGGCCCAGCCCCGTAACAGCCCCACTGGATTTAGCCCAGCACCAAGGCACCCTCTTCCCCAGCGGTATCCTCGTGCCAGAAGAGGCTCATAGCCAAATGTTTTCCTCTCTGCACTTAGGTCCCCATTCGCAGTCCTCCACAACGCAAGGAGCTAGGCGCTAGAGAAGAATATGCTTCCTGCTTCCTGGGACCAGTTCAAAGCGTTTTTCTTTCTGCCTTCTCAAGCACAAACGTGGGCCTGCGCCGGCGCGATAAAACCGCCACGGCAGACTGAGTTGTGCAGCGGTAGCGATTGGGAAGAGAGGAGACGCGTCCCTGGTGGCAAGTTATATTCAAGACCATCCTACCAGGAAACGCCCTGTGGATTGCGCCGTGTGGCGGCCTTGTAACCATAGGCAAGGTGATATCGAATTAGCGGAGCATGCAGTCGCAAAACCAGTAATTCATCAGAGCCGCCGCGGTGGCTCAATGGTTAAGGCAGTCGCCTACTGAGCCGCAGTACCTGGGTTAGAACACCACCGCGGCGGCCGGGTTTCAGTGGAGGCGAAATGATAAAGACTGTTTTTTACTGTGCTTTTCTTGTTGCGACTGAATGAAGGATGAAAAAGAAAATGCACAGGCCTACCCTCTGGCTGTAGCTGAGCCCCAATCGCTGTCACGTGCAGACAGAAGATAGCTGAAAGACATGAGAGGAA
Source organism: Amblyomma mixtum (assembly GCF_055824585.1). Classification (NCBI taxonomy): domain Eukaryota; kingdom Metazoa; phylum Arthropoda; class Arachnida; order Ixodida; family Ixodidae; genus Amblyomma; species Amblyomma mixtum. The sequence continues at coordinate 210,222,132 of NC_143012.1, read as the reverse complement.
AGTTAGAACGAACAGACACGCGTCGAAACAACCGCTTGCACCGAAGCGACGACGCAGATTGCAAATGCCTCCTTATCACCTCGCCCCCCCCCCCCCCCCCCCGCCCCCTACTTCGCCCTCGCCGTCAGTACACGTTAAATATCCCCAGGTAGTCGAAATTGTTCTGTTGATTTCCACTACAGCACCGCTTTCTTTGTTTCTTCTTTCCCTCTTTCTTTATCCCTTCCCTTACGGTTTGGTTCGGGTGAACACCGAGTTACGAAGATGATGATGTACTCAGACCGAGATATGTGAGAGGGTTACTGCGTCACTTTCTTTACTCAAAACCAATTTTCATTTTTAAATTCGTCGTAATATTTAGGACAATATTTTGCGCTTATAATATCTGTTTAGAGTGTGCTTCAACATGATAGTGCGGTGGACCGGTGTTTCGTGTGTTTATGGCAATGGTTCTGTAGAAACGGCGCATCATAAGGAAACGCCTGAACAATGCAAGCAAGCTTGCGCAGCACAAGACGTCAGTGCAGCACTGAAAAGGGGCGCATTCACAGGCGTAGCGAGGGCGACGTTTATTTGTTGAGAATTCTTGCCGCTGGACTTTAGCAATGCCACCAACATGAAAAGTGGCAGCCCATCCGCGCACCTAAATTTAATTACTCACCACTTTATTAGGCATGTGCACAGTTCAAAGGTTGCATATTGTCGCCGTTCTAAATGTGGCTGCCTCAGAGCACTCTTAAATGTGCTGAAAAAGAAAATTTTTGTCTTGACGAAGCATAAGATCCTGATGCGAATGAGGAGTGTCGGTCGAGTGCAGCAGAGCTTATGTTTGACTAGAACAAGAAAAGCGCCAACATTTATTGAGGCTGCACGGCGCACGGCAGCAGCGCAATGACGAGAAGTAAGCGCGGATTTAAAACGTTGCTGCAGTTCGCCTTCGGGCTAAATTCTCAGCGCAGAAGTTCCTTAGTTCGCCAGTTTCCTGTGCTGCTTTTTTGTGGTGTTACTAGGTGGTTATAGGACATAATACATGCCACAGTATTTGCATTTACTTTGCGTAGGCTGGAGCTAATTCATCAGAAGAGGAGTCGTCCTGAAACAGTTGACAGCCTTTTTGTTTACAGACATTTAAAATGAGAACACGAAGCTTTATTTTACTACAGTGTTGTGTTCCGCTTGCGCACTCTTAACGCTTTCCGCCTAGTTACAGAAACTACGTTTTTTTTACGCTATTTGTTGGTTCTCAGAAGCGCGTAAATGTTCATTAAGTCCCCTGCTGGCTGTCAGATATGCAGGGCGTCTTAAGCCAACCGGTCGAATGGTTTAATAAACAGGAGGAGAAGCAATTGTATTTACAAGGTGAAAATATATTCAAGTAATACTTATTATCCAATTAACCAAGATTACTTAGATGACTCTTAAGCTTTAGTTCTTAGGCAAATATTTCAACGCAAACTTGACAGAACTAGTTCTGAAATCTGCATTTCAGCTTTTCCGTTCTAAAGGACTTTAGCGTGATTTCTTTTTGGAAATTATAGTTCGGTATATATAAAAGTTAACATACCGCCCTAAGCTCGCATGCCGCAACGTTAACATCCCAAATTTGCTCACAAATAAGGAAAGAAGGTATTCAATACGGCAACAAGCACGGTATGGTCCTGGGACGAGCGCGAGAGTTTCATTTTGTCAGAATCGTGATACTGCAACATGTTTGGAACTCTGTTAGATGTGCCACGCGTCTGCTTTAGATAGAAAGAAACCACCTTTACCCTAGCGTGAACTACCGATGCGATGGTCGTGTTTGTGGTGAGCATCATGATTCCGACAAAACGAAGAGCCCGCATTCCTTCCGAAACCACCTCTGCGGCTCGAAGCCTGTTCATTCATAGCGACTTTGAGTAACCCGCTTTCTTTAGTAGGGCGTCATTTAAGGGCTCCAACATCGCGACTAGTGAGCGCATATTCACGTGACAATTTAAATCTCTCGGGCTTTACTGTTAGCTCGGAAAAACTAAACAAGGTGAAGTGACTTTGAAGAAAACAACTCATATTGTTTGGCATTTTAAACTAGGTCTACAAGATTTGTTCTTAAAATTTGGCTGTGTGGGTGGAATCAAAATTTAGCTCATTCAGTTTTTTTAACTACAAAATTAGGAATATACAGGTATTCGAACGCGTCCAACGTGATGCTTATAAAGATATACTAGGTGAATCTTAGTAGCGAAGTCCCTTCGTCACTACTGATGAGGCGTTTCCAGCATGTTGCGAGTGCACCGTGAGCTTAAAAAGAATTAGCCCTGGTCAACGCGACTACGCTCACATCCGCTCCAGCGTCCATGACGAAAGGACCGCCGCAAATCTTGATGGTTACCATAGAAAGACGGCCGCGTTACCGGGCTAGAGCTGGTAGAATTTCGGATGCGCATGCTACCAGAATTATCTTAATGCGGACAACGCACTTTCAAGAGAAAACCTGACTGCGTGGCACATAACCTGGCAGGCGCTAGAGGAGATAAGCGGTGGCCTTTTAACAGAACACAGAAGAATGGGCTTAGCCGCATTACCATCTGCCAGCACGCACCCAGTGGTGCTTTATTTCTCAGTTGGGCAGGAATTATCGCCAGGTACCGCTACCAACCGTTTGTTGCGAAAAAATGCTGCCGGCAATAAAAATAATCCAGGATATTTTTCGCTATGCTAGGGTGGATTGCGACTACTTTATACCACCTCTACCCGCCATAGCTGTGAGCTATGGTGGGTGGCATGTTATGCTGAGCATAACATTCACACATCAACGCAGAAAATGTCCCGCCAGCTGACAAGACCCCAACTACTTTTCACTTTTTTTTTTTTGGAACGCCCACCGCCTCTTGTCACATGAGTGGTTCGAGGCTATTTTTCTCGCTCTTTCGTGTTCTCTTACAAAGTGCACAATACTACAGTTCGAGGAAGCCGTGGAATTTGTTAATTGCTGAAGTAAATGAGTTTCACACATCGCGAGAAAATAGTGGAGGCTTGATCGATAATGAAAACATGAGACCTGGCCCTCTTCCACCCGGGCATCTTTCAAGTGATCAGGTGAACACACGCACACATACGGACACATATAAGCGCGCACGCATGCACACCGATGCATACAGAATAACAGAAACTGCACAAGATGTATGGGCACCCGCCTCAACTTCGGGAGGTGGTGGGTTCGACTCCCGCCGCCGGCCGGGTACCCACCGGTTTTTTCAAAATGGGTGCAAGCTATGCCCCGGCCTGGTGCTCGACTTCATAGCGTTGCATTGCTTGGAAAAGGAGCCTGCGCCTTCAAATCCCGTCACTGTGGACTTGAAAACAGTCACACCGGTCACTCTTTACGTACAGTAAACACTTCTTTTCGGAAGAGAGTTGCGTGTCATTCCACCCAGTGTTCCCTAATGGAGCAACATGTGAAGTAAAGCTCTTACAAAGAACAACCCCGTCACACATCGTGGAAACGAAGCGATGTAGGCAAAAGGAAAAAAATAAAAAATAACATCTGCTACCGTCATGACCTTCGGCTGGCAATAGCCACGTTTGTAAACATTTTTTCTGCCTTCTTTTCCAACTTTTTGCGACTGCGGTGTACTCAGCAACGCAGATGCAAACGAATGTCATCGCGGCATTGCGGAGTCCCTCGTCCTAGGGCAAGGAATTATGGTAATGTGACAGCGCCTCGCCGCATTTCCCATTCATACGCCAACGAAAGTTTGCGAAAGCATGCGAAGAAAGCCATGGCAGAAACTAATTTATTCTTGGGTCAGGGGGGGCAAAACGCGAACACAGGAAGTAGAATTACAACGAAGCCGCGACATCCTACGAAAGCGTACACCAGATCCTGCGGAATGGCATGTTGTCACGCGCTTCTAAGGCTTAGCAACAGAGTAAGACGACGATGAATGACTCCTAAACGAATCGCACTAGGTAATTTATTCAGATTTGTCTCTCGCCACAGCGAGAAAGAGGCGCCCTTGGACTGGCATTAGAGGGGCGGAAGATTATGTGTGTCACTAGTAAAGGTCGTCCAGACCAAAACGCTTGGGCCTCAAAGCACGATGTAATGCGTTGTCGTGTCATTTGAAATACGTACCGCACGACCCGCCCCTTCCACGCATCCACACTTTTAGAACGTCAAGAAAAGAACAATGGAAAAGTAAAATTATGGCACACTTAGGCTGCGCCTTAAGGATATAAGGCGAAATAATTGGTTATTTGCTACTTTCTTCATTAATTGGTACCTGTCTGTAATTCCACACATTCATTAGTATACTAGAAATTGTGATGTGCCACAAGACACACAACGTCTTCATTTTACCAAGCTGAATGAGAGAGAGAGAGAAAGAGAAACAAGAGGATGGAGAGGCAGGGAGATTAACCAGACGATGCCCAGCAGGCTACCCTACACATGAGGAGAGGAACAAAGGGTTATAGGTTCCCTTCAGAACTTATTACCCCAGTTTTATTTTCAGCGCAATCATTTATTTTATAACTTTATATGTCATTAAAAACAAGATTCTTTGCGAAGCATGCACGCACAGAACCGCTCACTTGCGTGAATATAACCGAGTGGTACAAAATATTACCACGAAAGATTTGCACCAACCCACAAAACCCTCAGTAGGGCCGTCTCGATAGCCTGGCGACAGCTCCAGGCTGTTAAGTACCGTAACATTTTTCACAAGGATCTTTCCTTTTCACTCAATACCCAGAATGCTGTCTGCAGTGCAGCAATCAAGACCTAATATTCTATCACGCTGTACGGCAGTGCCCGAAGCCACCAGGAAACGAAACACCCATTTCCCACCCGTCATTCTCCTCCTGAGAGGCTGCCCTGTCCGACTCTGATCCAAGCAAATATTAATCGCGGATTGAGCGGGCGCGCCTTATTCCTTCAGCCATCGGTGCAATGCACTCAGGACTCTGTCCATTACTGATAGCTGTAATTAACCCTAAAGGGTACCGGTGCAATCTCTGTTAAGCTTAGACTGTCTTAATGCCGAGATGCACGCGTGCTTACTACTGCTTCGTAGCCGTAAAGGAAGAACGGTTTCTGAAAAAATATACTTTTCATAAAATATATACTTGCTAACACTTCTGCTCTAATGCAGTCGTGTTAAAAACTGACCTCTTTTGGCGGCAATAGGTATATTAGGCTACAAAGCTATTTTGTGGAAACTGCGGAATTTGGATACTTCGTTGAGGACCGTAGACTAGACCTACGTAGTTAAGCGCTCTCTGATCTACTGGAAAGCAAACGAGTTTTACTTTATTGCTGCGATAGGATCAATACTGTCGTCCTGCAAAAAAATTTCTGCCTTCTCCGGAACGAAATTCTCTGACGTCATCACTGCCTACCCAACATGGCAGGTGGCAACGTGTCTACTGGAATGTGTGCAAACTACAATTGCCATCTGCGCATAAAGGAGCTGGGCATGAGCTGTTTGGTTGCTCAGGAAGAGCACTCTTGTCTCACAATCCACACAGGTGTCACTGTTAGAAACAGCCACTAGCCGGGGCAGTAGCGCATAGCGTAACCGCTGAAGCCCTGAGTAGGAAGACTCCCCGCGATCTATGAATTCAACTGAGAGAGCCCTTTTGTAATCAACTCCACATGATCACCAGTTGACCAAAAAAAGGGCGCTACCAAATTGAATAATGTGAAGACGTTGGCCCGCACCTAAAATTCCAAAGGAACCCAAACTTTGTGAGCAGGCCCAGCCCGGAAAATGGATTATGGTGGAGTATAGAGGTTGTCATGGAGATAGGGGTGGATTAATAGGTTCGATTAGTACAATCTCATATAATAATCCAATCTTCGGTACTCGAATATTCTATATCATGATTCACGCATACCATGCAAGGGCAATTAAACTGTTTCCAATCAGAGTTTTTGCGAGAAAATCGCAAGAACATCAGACACACACTGTAGACATCACAGCAGGATACCTAAATGATATCACATTTTCTTCTTTAAGAATGTGGTTATTAAGGCCTGAATTTTCTTTCTGTTTCTCTAATTAACTCACCTAAGGGTTACCGTCTGCGACAGTCAACATCATCAATATGGGGGGCTGAGTTAACGCTGGCCTGGACCGCGGTGACGAATTCGTAATTTCTCTACAGCATTCGCACAAATTTTTCGAGACTCACTCTAGTTTGAAACTGGATAGCCTCCGAAAAATTTCAATTTTCTAATGTCAATACAATACGCAGGCTTAGCTTTAAATATGCAGTGGAATGCTGAATAATGGTACACATGTGCCTTTGTTAACAACACCTATTTTATTTGTTATGCTGCGCAATGTTAGATTTTAGAATTCTTATGTAACCTTGTGAATAGCTTTAAGATTTAACCAGTTGTGGCCCACCGCTCGCGATCGAAGCCTATAACGCTAAAAGCATGATTCAGGCAAGCAAGGTCATGAGTTAAAACATAAGCTCTATTGATGAGAACAGTATGACTGGACTCATGGAAATATGAGGTCGCAGTTCACTTTCTTCATCGCGATGTAAGCATTTACGGAGAGTACAGCGCGAAGTTTTTGATGTGGCGCGATTGTTTCTGCTCTATACACTTGAAAGTCATTCAAAGTTCAAAATTATGACAAAAAATTACATGTATACAGTGCTAATAAGAATCGTTTTAAAAAAGAATATCAGCTGATGATGGCGCTTAAGTGGAATCCTCCGCAAAGCACTGTGTACTGTTCAGAAAAAGAAGCGGGTCATAGTCGCGTGCCGCTCCTTTCAGAACGCATCTTTCGGCCCCTTTCGGACAAGCTTGACCACTAATTCAATTTGGCCATACAAATTTGGAATCCCAGCTTCCATTTGTTACCTTTTCCTATATTCGCTGCAACGAACTACCCGTTACTCTTTTTTTTTCTTGTACATTGCCGCACTTCTACCTTCGTCATAGAAGCATCTTACATTGCTCTTCCCGTCCGCTCTTCAGCACCCGACCACGAACAATTTACTTCCCGCAGCACCCACTGCCGTAAACGTGCGCGATTCAACATAGCTATCCAGGACTTCTGGAAACCACGTTATGACCTCACACACCGTGCAGTTTCTTTTTCTCCTGGTCATGGGTTGTTACTCTTGGCGCCCGTGTTCCCACCAAGGTTGCACGAAAAAGAAAACTGGAGCGTACGCTTAAGCTTCGCCTCAAGGGCATGTCACGGTAGCTTAATCACTTAATGCCGATGTATATGGAGGACCGTTCAATCTACACTTAACATTCTAGATCCCTTGGAGGCCCCGTACCACTCCTGGCGCTGTGGTGCAGCGGTTAAATGATGCGCCACTGCCCTGCGATGGCAGGCGCCGCCACCGGTGGGGATTGCGTGACCCAGGTTGCTCTTGCCGAGCAACCTCTCGCGGCCTCTCACTATTTTAACTGCCACCTGCCACAGTGCGCAGTTTGCTGACAATACGATGGGCAGGTTGTCATGACGCCACAAGGTTACGTGACCTAGATTGCCCAACTGCCCCCTAGTTTGCTTCTCCGTGGATTATTCGTGAATATCTTGCTCACGGTCAACGACACCGACTGCGACGCCGGGTTTGCTGCGACACCATCTCCTTAACGCTATCGCGTTAGAATTTATGAGCCATTATATCGGGCCCTATAAAGTGCATGAACAAACGTCCCTCATTAATTATGCTGTCGCAGCACCTTCACCTTTTAAGGACCGTCGCTTTCATGGAATCGAGGTCGTACACGTGTCGCGCCTCAACCATTTTTCCGATGGCCGTTATCACTGGAGCTCGCAACCAGGATGGTAACTTTCGTATCGTGGAGGACGAGGCGGGGGGGGGGGGGGGGGGGGGGCAGTTAGTGCAAGCACTGTGCGTCAACTTCATGTTGCTTTGTGAATAGTCTCTTCTTCGTGGGAAGTGCCACACCTTCCATACAAACACCTTGTAGGTTGCGATGTCGCCCCAAGGTCACCTGAACTAGGTGGTGGGTGATCCGGTGTGAAAGCCGTGTCCACGTTCTTTACGGAGCTTAAGACTGTGCTTGCAACCTTAGGTGAGACGAATTGGCCGACCGAACGCAGAAAAAAATGCTGAGTAGAGTACCGAATAAATGTGCGTGACCGTAAAATATGCTCGTTTCGCATTTGCATGACAGCTAGAAGATACACAACCGCAATCACCTTAGCAGAGCAATGTTGAACTACGCAGAAATTGCGAAGCACACCGCGCTATCGCAGATATTCGGATTCTCTCTAACTACGCATATCGGCGGCCATTTTTAAATCGTTTTTTGTCCAATTGTTTTGTTTTGGAGGTGGCACCCGTGCAAGTGGGATGAATTAGAAGCCATACATAATTCAAGTACTGCGTCAAGCCAGGGGTTCTGGTCCTGCAGATATCTCCTGACAAGAGAACGCTCAATTTTTTCCGGTTTATACGTACTTTTATTCACATATACAACGGCTCCCGCACATTTCATAATGTCACTTAGAGCAGCACTTCCTGAATGCATTTAAAGCACACTAAAAAGCACAGTAAAAATGCATTTAAAGCACGCGCTATTCCCGGGCTGAGAATAGCGCGTGAGGTATTGAGGCGTGCAGGATTATGTTAGTTAGTCGCGTTTCGGTGCCCGGAAATTAAACTGGGACGGTTCCTCATGATGATGGCTGCAAAGGAAATGGGGGCGACATTTTATTTTCTGAAGATTTATAATGTGGCGCGTACCTGTTATCAATGACTGGCTGGATGTGCCACGAAGTGGCGGTACTTTTATGTCTATAGGCGCTGGAGAATGAGATCCGTGTGGAATGCCCGGATAGGATTGACTGCCAAATAAAATGTAATAAAATTTACGAATTCATCAAGAACAAGTGACGGAGATCTACGGCGTTGGAAATGAATATTTGCAGTTTTGTCACAGTCATTTGTATAGGAACCTCTAGAAAACACACGTCGTTCTGCATAGTCTCACGTCTGATTCGCAATGTATCATTTGTCTTTTCTTGTTAAGCATATTGAAAATGAATTGCAATCTACGTTTACGCCGAGCAGCTCGTCCAGCCTTCCATCAGATATACAATCCAAAAACTGTAGAACCTATTGAACGACAGCGGATGACGGCTATGCGCTCAGCAATAGTGTCAGACTGCCTGTATTTTTCATTGAACCTCGTCAGATCGCCCGGAGAGCAACGGCTGCAAAAGGCGCACGGGAGGCCTTATTTTTTCCGACAGGCGCTAGTGTGACATTGTCAGGGCAATTATTGCATCAGATTATTTCTTTCAGAGGAAAACAGTTTCTGCCAACTGACATCTCTAACGCTTAGAAGACCACAGTGACGAGTGAGTTAATGAAACGATGCTCGTTTACCGCACATGCTGTCTGCAGCCGTTTATCTAAGTGGGAACATGCTGCACACCCGCTCTAACAGGAGCTGCTTACTGCAGTTGCTACAGTAATGGGGACCCGCATTTCCTCCTTCCGGTTGGCGCTCTTTCGGTGAGCGTTGAAAAATGGCAGACCGGAAAACGAAGCGTCGCGCCGTCTTTCCCTAACTTTCAATGATCTGTGCCACATCCGGTTACACGTCAACAGTAAAGGGAAATTCTATTTTGTGGTTAAATTAAACTGTTCATTCAGGAACATGGCACACTATACAGAAAAAGAAAGATAGGACTCTCAGGCTGCATTTAATTACGGCTTGTTACCTCAAGAGGATAAAAACAGAACTTGAAATAAAAGGATTGGCCACCGTGCTCTTAAGTGGCTGGGACGTGCTCGTAATTCTGTCGCGATGGGGCTTGGTCGGCAAGTTCGCCGAGACGAGACGACTAAAAAGAAAAGCGGAGCTCATGGCTAGCACGCAGAATATGGTACAGTTATAAAGTTTTCTTGAGGAGAAATCTGATTTCACGAAAGCCCTAGTGTACTGTAGCCGACTCCATAGGTGGTCCAATCCGTACTCGGGTGCTGGTCATGCCTTTTTGGCGCTTAACATGTCGCTGCCTTCCTCCATTTAGGTTCATCGAGCTAGACAGAGCGCGTACACCATGTCTGCTTTCGCGGCTTTACGAGTGTTCGCCATCATCTGGCTTTCATAATTCTGCAGCACAGTGGGGTTGCTTAATGGCTTTTGGTGTTTTAATTGCCACCACGTTGAACATTCTTTTCTTGTAGAGGTGGATAGTGTGCGCTCTGCGGTACTCTCTGCTTTCTTTAGCAACATTGACGAAATTTTTCTACGTAGCACCAAAGCATGACCGAGTGCGAGTCAGCACCTTTTTTTTTTTCTAGTGATGGACAATGTATGCTCTGCGTTGCTCTCTGCTTTCTTCACCCAAATTAGCGATTTTCTCTACGCAGAAGAAAAACATGAACGAGTATAAAGACAACAGATTTCGACAAGCACAGTGAGAGGCAAGTTATTGTTCAGTTATAATATTGTACGACTAGACGGGCTAAAAGCAGAGTGGTACTCCCTCCCGGCGGCATGTTCATTCTTGGCTTGCTTATTGTGATTTGTTGCCTTGAAGTTTGGTTTGGTTTGGTTTATTGGGGTTTAACGTCCCAAAGCGACTCAGGCTATGAGGGACGCCGTAGTGAAGGGCTCCGGAAATTTCGACCACCTGGGGTTCTTTAACGTGCACTGACATTGCACAGTACACGGGCCTCTAGAATTTCGCCTTCATAGAAATTCAGCCGCCGCAGCCGGGATCGAACCCGCGTCTTTCGGGTCAGCAGCCGAGCGCCCTAACCGCTGAGCCACCGCGGCGGGGCTTTTTTTTTTTTCTCTACCGACTGAGCTAGCCGAGCCTTGAAGTGTCTGGCTTTAGGATGATAATCATACTACATGTTGAAGGGTTTGTACACAGCTCATGTTCGTGGAATTATATATCACTGTTGTATATGTCATGTTCGAAAACGCGGTGATGACTGAGTACAACGAAGCGTCAAAGAAACCATCCTGCTCTGTTAGTGCCGGTGCTCTTTCGTATTCAACTCAAGGCGGATGTTTTCTCCTGCGGGCTACTAGGACGGAAACGTTCGGAAGTTTTTGTATACGGATGCCATCTTTGACTACAAGTTCGCAGAAGTTTCCGCTCAACGTTTGACTGATTTTCCAGAGAACGGTAGCTAATGAATTGAATCCTTTAAACTCTCCTGGTTCTCGACCGGCTTTGCGCTGCACGACCTAAGCTTCAGCATGTTCGTGATTTGTGTAACTTTTCGATCTGTGGGGACCATTACAACGATAAATGTACCTCAGGTAAAGCATGCGTATTCATGAAGGTGGCATGAAATTAAGAACATAGTTATCTGATTATTGGCGTCAGGCCGACGATGCAGTCTCTTTCTTACTTTCACTGTGGAAGTAAAAAAACAAGCAGAAAAGGCTCGAAGGTAGACAAGATACCCGCTTTTCTCACCCGTACTGTATCTGCGATTAAAAATTAAAACGTCAATTCTGCTCTTCCCGCGCAATGGTCACTCTGCACAGCTTGATATAAAAATCCTGTGGTTATTCATTCTTTATTAATTTCAAGCCGTTTTTTAGTATACGTAAGGTGTGTTATTCTTTTACAGCCTGCGCAGACATTGTGTTTACTTCTATAACCGGTTGCCTGATGTTCTATTGGCGGTAGTAGAAGAAACGGAAAATTATTCAAGCGAGGGCTCGAATCCAAGGAAGGAAGGAAGGAAGGCAAAAGTGCTCCTTTAAGCTGCAGTCTAGGAGGCAGTATAGCGTGCATTTTCTGAAAACGGACTGGATATATTCATATATTCCTGGAAGTTGCTTGGACGCGTAAAGCTGAGACGATCCTTGTTTTCATTTTGGAGCGATAAGTAGCTACATGCTAGACTGAGCCCGAAAAAGGTATGATAAGAACCAATTGAAAAGTGCGAACAACTCCCACTCATTTTGGCGTGGATACCGTCCATTTTGCCGGCGCGCTTCATACTACAGTTTTCATTTTCTACGCTTCATTTAGAACTCTAAGCTCCCGCCTCACGCCTATATATGATGTCGTCAGCCCCGCCCACTTTATCATAAAAGAAAAACACAAGTTGACCTTCACCACTATATTAGTTACGTTACCAGGCGAAATGAACAAATTTTTTTAGTTTTTTATTACGAGTTTTCAGCAAAGATCGAGAGACCCTGAATCTAAAGCTTTATTTTAGTAGGAATTGTTTTATAAATATTTTTCTTTCTTTGCAAAAAAGTCTAAGAAAGACAGAAACAGATGAAGGTTTAGTGTAAGAAGGACTCCCGATATAGAGGAGGTTTCATACGCATAGGATCCGCCTACATACAAAATAAGGCTCTCCGGAAACAGCTGGCGAAAATATAAGAAGTGAAACACAAACTTTACACACAAAAGCAAAAAGCAATTCAGTGCTTGAGTGCTGACTTATGTACCTCGTACAAGTGCTGCATCCTCGCGATGTGCTGCGACATTATACTTAACTGGTCTACTATTACTGTTGGTATCACGTAAATCAATAACAAAAAATTAGAGGGGACACTTCAGCTACGCCTAAAAAGTATGACGCGAAAGCTTAATGGCTTAATTTGTATATATGCAGAACGTCATGTTCTCATTGACACTCATAGGTCTCTGGGAGCCCTCATACCCCTCCTGGTGTGCAGTGGTGGACGGGTAAGCTGGTACTACCATGCGATGGCAGGTGCTCCCAGCGCTGGGGCTTGTGCAGCCGAGGTTGCTCTTCCCGAGCGACCAATCATTAATTTCACTCCTACCTTCCACGGTGGACAGTTTTCTCACTATGCAGTGCGTAGGTCGCGATGACACCGCTCGGTCACAAAACCTAGGTGGCCCACCGGCCTTATTTCTGTGCACCGCCTTCCATAGTCGTGCTCGTGATTTTTTTGCTCATAACACCGACACCGACATCATCGACACCGGATTTCTAGACAACGGGACCTTCAACGCTCTCGCGCTAAAACTAAGACTATTAAACTATTAGGCATATTGAGTTAAAGGCTAAAATTTGAGCACATTGGTGCTGATTCATTGTTAAACCGCGTCTGTCCGGTCTTCCCTCCCTGTTCAACAATGGATCGGTAATTGTAACTACACTCTCTATCGGCGTTAGGAAAACATGATAAACAATACGGCATGACGTGGGCATGTACCTGATAAACAAGCTTCTCAAGGTTACTGTTGTGCTTCGGGGATACGTCGTTGAGCTATACTCGCTTTTAAGCCACAGCGTATAGAGATCATTCGGTCGAAATGCCGTCGGAGTAGTAGTCGGCACCACATCTCGGAAGTAAATGGTGGCTGCGTAAAAACAATCAAATCATGCCAGCCGGTTACTGCAAAATGTTCCAGATACTCTCATACGATTCAGCGGTTCGTGCAGCACAAACTTACTATTTTAAATTAGAACCTAGCTTGTGGCAGGGATTCGAACTAGCGAGCTATAATCGGGGGCTGCGTAACAAAAATCGTCGCATGCGCGGTTCGGGTGTCCGTCAAGGTAAGTGAGACATTTACTGCGTCATTTCCTTTCCTCAAAATAGCAATTTTCGATTTCTCCATCGGGATTTGCCTCGCGCCGAACGGGCGGTGACGTTCCGTGGACTCCCTGGCAGCGCTGCAACACGCTGTCGCGTTTCACTCTCAAACGCGAAGCTTGCGAGTCCTCCAATTTTTTTATGCGTCTTGTGGTGAGTTGGCTTTAATTGCACATAAGCACCTAAGAATTTATTGTAGAGATAGCTACATTACGCCAGGTTTTCGCCTGTTCGCCGTCGCCGCACTTTGAGCCGTGATCACACTGTGACGCCACAGCACGGCCCTCTATTCTCCAGCAACTCGGCTAGTCGCGGTCGCCGCATGGCCACCGCTCGCGCCGTTGGGCGCTCGCCGCGCCCTCTGTGTGACGACGCACCACGGGCCTCGATCCTTCCGCAACTCGGATCGTCGCGGTCGCCGCGCGGCCACTGCCACGGCCGTTGCCAGAGGGGCTTTAGCCGTTGGGCGCTCGCTGCGCCCTCTGTATAACATCACACCCAGCGCTACGCAGCTGTGACAACCGGGAGTATAGAAGGGGAGAGCTCGCGTCGCCGCAGCCATAGTTGAGGCCGCAGTATGGATGGTTAATAACACCATGTCTAACTACAAGCGACGAATAAGCGCAGCCGGGGGTCTGTAGCTATCGCTACTCGACTAGGTTTAACCAGAGCTAAACCATACCCAATTTTTTATGCATCAGGTGGGAACGAAAACAGATTTCACATACACATTTTGCTCTTATATCGTCTGATTTGGCTTCTTCGCAGTATCTTTTACAACGGTTGTGTCTAACCCTTGGAAAAGCATGGCTCTTGTCACTGCTATCATGTAGCCTGAACCATTTGACCCAGCTGCGTTTCTCTTGTGAGGAAAGAAAAGGCGCACTGACTGTTCCACTACTCTGTATGGGAAGAAAGGTAGGAGGAAGTGACAGAAGACAGAAAGACACGCATCCCTCAGTTCAGAATTTTTCTACATGACTAACAGTTCTGTAATATTTTTTTTTTATTTCTCATCCTTCAAAATTCTTTCATTTTTTTTCTTCACGTACTTTTGTAGCGAGAGCTACATTACCCGTATCCTCGCCGTTTCGCTGTGGGCCTTCGGCACCACTTGTGCGCATGCGCGAGGAGCCGAGTGACGCCACAGCCTCGCAGCTGGTGCGCCGCGCTCCGCGCCGCTAGCCTCCGATCGAGAGGAGCTGCCGAGTGACGTCATAGCTGCCGGCGCCGCGCGCCGACGCCGCTAGCCCCCGACTGAGAGAGAGACTGCGCATACAGGGCACGCAGCTGGCGCCCGTTCTCTACTGCGCACTGGCTGCAAGGAAGGAGGAGGGTCGCGGTGTATAAATGATGGTGATGCGGCGGTGGAAAAAAACACACCGTCATGGCGGCCAAGGAGAGCGAGGCTGACGCTGTGAGGCGTAGGAGACGGGACCAGGGATATAACGTACATCTCGCTACGTATATCCTGGCATAGCTGTGGTAAGCCACTGCCAATATTTTACGTTTTCGGTCAATTCACTTTGCTATATGTCGTTCTCATGGCTCTCTGTTCCTCATAGTCGTCTATGTGTTTTTACTTGGTATTCCCCCCATCCCCTGGCCAATCCCCATTCGTAGATATGTGCCATGGCTCCTGATGTCAACTAGAACAGCAAGAGTGGACGGCTGTGGTGGCTGTGGAGAGCAGAACACATAAAGCCCGCCTTTGAGACCCTGCCCTCTAACCCGCTGCCCACAGACATCCGCACGTCCTAGTCACACAATTCATAAGCAAAAATCGAAAGCGATTCCGCCATACTCGAGCTGGAGCGAAAAGACATTGCAGTATCGCTCGCTCTCGCTCGTGACGCGGCATACCTTATTTCTAGCATAGCTCGATGCATAGCGTAGTTCATGAAGCTAGGTCAAAACTAGGGCGTGTTTTTTTTATCAGTATGAATGATAACTAGCGGTTGTAGTTTTCAGTTGAAAACTAAGACCTAGAACCACTCAGTATAAGCGGAATTATTTTTCTGCAATTCGGCTTTATGCAAGAAATGTCAGTATCACTGAGAGGTCCTATTTGGGACAAAAGTAACTCCCCGTGCCTCCAAGTTTCCAACCGTGCCACTCTGCATTGTTAGACAGCTACACCCACTGCATGCGAGCGCCACCTAATGATGCAGAACCGCACGGTTTGGAACTTGGAGGAAAGAGGCCAGTTTATTGTGTCCACAATATTACACAAAACCTTGCGATTATCGCGAGTTACAAAGCGTCAGAGCAGAAAATTAAGAATGCGTGCACGCCAGCAGTGCGATGGGACTATGGCATCATTGGATCGAGGGTTCAGTCGTAGGTTCTGATGCACTGGTCCGCCACCTACGACGCACACCGACCACAGTCCCAGACGTTCCCCGGCGTCGTCAAGTTTAGTCTCCTAAGCATACAGCGCTTTCTCGTGAAAGTATGACACCACCTTACTGGAGCTGTTACTTGGTGATAGGCATCTCAGGACATGTACAAGGTTAGCCGTCAGCTTAATGTGATGCACAACAGTTTCCACAGAGTGTCATGTTCTTACTTACATCGCTGCCTTCACCATGCGAACTGCATTCTCCGATGTTCTATGGCTCCTTCTGGCTTTCTGTAGCATCCAATTTTCTTTTACTCAAATTTAAACACCGCTAAATTTTCAGACGAATACACAGATAGACATGACAAGACGGGCGCCGTCCGCCCGTCCTGTCATGTCTATCTGTATATGCGTCTGAAAATTTAGCACTGTTTAAATTTGAAGAAAACAAAATGCATCACGAATTAGCCCCTCAACGTGTTTTACTAATGTTGCATCTAATTCTGTTCCTTTAGAACATGAATATTTTTTGGGAACCCTTTGCTTCTTTTGCGATTGTCTCAATGAATTAAAGAGTGAGCAATGAGTCGCAGGCACGTAAACAGTTGCCTTTATTTCATAACCAAAAAAACTCGATATAACTGCGGTAACCCGCATGGGAGTATTGCGAAAGCACCGAGGCTTCCTCTTTTCAAGTTGATGTTTTTGATTTTAATTGGTTGCTTAATTACCCACTTCATTCACATATAATTCACCTTAATTCTTATTAATTCACAATTATTTCACAGTTAATTCAATTGATTCCCCGAAATTCTCCTCAATGTACCATTACTTCATATTTAAATTACATGAATTCGCCTTAATAATAGTTGAATGACCGCTATTTGCAATTAATATACCCTAATTAATCTTAGTTAACTCTTGACGCTTTCTATAATCAATAATTATATATTGGAGTTTGATTAACTGCACATTTTCCCTCGTTTCATCTCAGTATTAATCCCGTGCTTTCAAATTTGGCGCCACGCGTTGTTTCCGCCCACACTTCCGGTCACGTGGCCTCACATTTCCGGCATTTTCAAATTTGGCGGCGCTTTGCTTTTGTCCCGCCCACTTTTTGAACCTTTTTGCTCTATATAATTAACTATTCATTCCATTTCAAAATTTTTTGGCGGAGCATCCTCACATCATCCTCTTTCGATTACAACCACGCGTTTGACGCAACCTCTTCTGAATTGCCCACAACTGCTGCCGACACATTTTGCTGACATGACCCCGCCGATATAGCCTAGTAATGCTTTCACCTTATAAAGTCAATACGACGCGAAGGCGACTAGGCAGGAAGGGCAGGTTCCAGTTGTCTCAGCAATGTCAGTGTATGTATCCGTTGGTCATCTTGTTGCCTTCGCATTCCTTTTGCTTATTTGATGTTTCCATAAGCTTATTTTCTGTAGATATGCTGTAGATATGGCCAAATCACTTAAATTTTTCACTGTTTTGTTTCTTACGATGACAGCCTTCAATATTACCGTCGTTGCTCTAAGCTCGACCATACGTGTGCTATTTACTGGTACGTGAATATTTCTTACGTGAAAAGAAGACATACGGGAGTTCTAATCACACAGAGGTGGCATATTTGGCACTGAAAAAACTGGAAACTCTTGCGCGCGTAACAATACCCACCGAGAAAAAAACGCACGTTGCGTTTTTAAATCAATCCAGAAAAACATCACCGTATTTTAAACAAATAAAAAAACTCCCACTCCTTTTTATAAGCAGTTATAAAGAAAGCCGTGGTAGCTTTTTCACATTAGGTACTAAACGCAAGTCCCGTGCATTAAAGAACGGGTTTAGGGAAGGCGTGAAAAAGGCAGCCATTTAGAAAAACTAAAAAAGTTTACGCTAGCTATCACGGAATTTCACGGTTTGCGCAGTAATCGTACACATTATGAGGTTCTTTTTTTATTGTCTGATATGGTTCGCTAGAACCGGTGTGTTACTTGTGTTTAATAGCCTCTGCACAGACATGCTTGTGCAGTCACTTTGTTCCTGAGAAGCGTGCTCTGCCGTGGGCCGGGACACTACGGAAGCAGCCAGCTTCACAGGAACAACGATCCTTATAAAAGCCGTCGGAGAAATATTATTCGTGAGCTCTTCCGTGTAAGAGCTAGACCGTGTAAGACCTCTAGCTCTTCCGTGTAAGAGCTAGAGGTCTCCTCTCAGAAGGCCCCTCAGAAAAAAATATTCTTCACTGTTTCATCATCCTCCTCGGAAAATTAACACCGATAGATCTACGAAGTGCCGCCTGTTCCACTTAACCAGATCGCCCAATTCAAACACACTATACGGGAGGCTCGCCTTTCTCAAATGACAGAGGGGTGCACATTCCGGAGGATACATACTCTGATAATGGTCGATCTAAATGCTCAGCAATTGAACGCTAATAATGTCCGGCGCAATATAGTACTATATAAACGCGCACACTTACACCAGTGCTATATACCCAAAAGATCCTATTTAAACTCCAGCTAAAATTTCGGCATTCCTCGAATGAGTATTATTTTTATGCGCCTCAGATTTCATGGCCTCTGATGTGACTCATAATTGTTGCAGAATGACACTAGAAAAAATTACACTTCAAAAAACATGACATTTCTTCCTTTTGTATACATTAATTTCTGTAGAAGTGGAGTGCCGGCTCCGACAACGGATGCGAGACCTCCGATATTTCCACCGAAATAAAAACTTAAAGACATAAAGAAATTGAAGAAAAGAAACAGCCTTACTTCACAGACGGTTCCAGTAATAAATTAGGCGCACTTTCGAACCAGATAATATCTTCTGCATCACGATACAATGTGATAGCGCGTATTCACCACAACGATACTCCCTATTCTTTCTATAAAAAAGCAATCTCATAACAAGTAACCGAGCAGAATCGCTGTTGCTACAATGTGTGACTGGCCCGGTCTTGCTGTTTACTGGCCAAGTGCGAAAAATTATGTGAGGTATCTATATTGCAGAAGCTACCAACAACCAAGAATAAAGATAGGAACACGTAGCTCAATAAAATTTCTGTTTATTTCGTTACTGATATAAGTTGTACCTAAAATGAATTCCAGGAACAACGTTTGACTGCTCCAAGAAGATGGTAGGCGGTTTCGGGGATCGGGCATTTACGCGCGCCTTGGCTGCTGGTCATAGCACCACCTTCTTTCTCCCTGTTATGCTTCTCTAGATGGGCACCTTGCATGGGCTCTCTGGACGGTTATGGCTTAATTTAGGTTTTTGAGGAAACGAAATGGCACAGTAGCTGTCTCACATCTCGGCGGATACCCAAACCGCGCCACATGGAAGGGAAAGGAAAGGAGGGAGTGAAAAAAAAAAAGAGGTGCCGTAGTGGACGGCTCCGGAATAGTATTGGCCACCAGGGTGTCTTTTTATGTGCACTCACATCGCACAGAACAAGGACGGCTTCTGCGTTTTGCCTCAATCGAATCGCAGTCGCAGCGGCCGGGTTCGAGCCCAGGAACTCCGGCTCAGTAGCCGAGCGCCCTCGGTTTTGAGAAGCCACTCCTGTCACTGTGAGAGTAAAGTCTGCCTTCTGTTTCGAATGTATACTCTTTCATTCAGCCCCTGCAATTTGGGGTAAAATTGAAATGTTCGGCGTTGTTACGCAACCAATGTGCTTGTTTTATTTTTTATGAATTATACAGTTGCGTGATGCACAAAACGGCCACCATAAAAGAATTAAATGGCAAGACGCTCAAGCCACGGCCGGCCTTACTGGGGAGAACTCCAAATTTCACTGCACACGTAAGGACGGTTCATTCCGCTTCTCAAGCAACGGCTGCACCACACATGAGTAATTTAAGAGGACAAATATATTTTCCCCCCAACGCTAAATAAGTACACAACTATTATTACTCTCATTGTGAAACTCCTAGTCAAATATCATAAATGCGTCCCCATCTTGGTGCATGCGTCAGTGCGCGCTTGTTTTTTTTTTTGCACATTACTGACGCGATCAACAGAGGTTCTTCCTCGGTTAACTACTGTTGGGTGCAATAATCTGAACACTTATTAGCAGAAAGGACAACAACAACTAGCTCAAGAGTGGTCGCCGGTCGGAGACTTCCCCTTACGCCCTAGGTTCTTACCCCGTAAATTTTGTGGCAGCAGTGCCTTCCTGGATCGCGTTTTCACGTGGTGCGCTGGAATGAATGCGCCAGCTGGAGCGGCGGAAGTCCTCTGCCATGCACCGGGACGGCCGGGCTCTGTGGCCCCTGTGATGTCGCACTGAGCGATCGACGTCTCAAACCACGTTTTCACTGGGCCCGTGCCGCTATCCACTGACACAGCCTCCGGTACCCCAGCGGCTTTCATGGAACGGTTTTTTGGCCCGAGTGACCATTTTCGACGGCTCCGCACCCTGGGACGCGCACCGGTGTTGGCTTGTCGCCATCGCCGGGCAAATGGCTGGCGCGACCTCATAAATGCCAAGCCACTTCTCGTGAAGTTGCGCGTGCCAGCGACAGAGCTGCTGTTGTAACTGCCCTGCAAATTTTGGCACGTACGCATTGCCGGCGAGCGTGCTGCGCGAGAACTACGGCGCCTCTGGACGCCCACGAGTGTAGAAGTAGCTGGCTAATCGGCTAACCAGGTGGTTAAGGGTCGACTACGTTAGACACGTTTAAGTCGTGTAAAGCTATGCCTGTCCGCCTCTCTCAGGACACCCGCACGCCAGAGTCGGGTACGTGAGGGGCGCCGGCCAACCAGCCCCAGCGAATGAACAACGTGGCTGTCACAGCCTCCTCGGCGGAACACAGTGGCGAGAGCTCTCTGCACAACAGCCGCTGCAGCAAGACGTTCACGCGATCATCGCCTTGCCGGTACGGGCTCCGGGCCTGTCACTCGACAGTGCTGAAGGACTCTAGTCTGGGCGGCAAGCAGGACGCCCGTGGTGCATCTGAACAAGGTGACAAGCCTGTTCTGTTGGGCGCCGAATGAGTCCCTCCACAAAGTGCAACGCGCCGTTGGCCAACGCAGCTGGATCTGCACCAAGGCGCACAAAGAGTGACCCACGAGGCAGTGACATCATTCTCATTTCTGATGTGGCTGTTCGACCTCTCCAGAGGCATATGTTAGGCCTGGGGGAAGAGCCACGCCCTCCTCGAGACATAACGGAGCATCAAAGCAATATATATATATATATATATATATATATATATATATATATATATATATATATATATATATATATATATATATATATATATATATATATATACATATATATATATATATATATATATAAGCGCTTACAACCTATTTCTTACCCTTCTAACTATTCCCTGCCGCTCTTTCCTTTATGCCGCCGTCGCTCATCCTCGAGCGAATAAAGCCATCGGGTGTGAGCGAGGACAAGTAGAACCGCTTCACAATTGGAACGTGATGAAAAATTGTCTAGTTCGGCGGTTATCATTTTTCTTTCAGTCAGTGGCCGTTAGCTTCGTGGAATTTTCAACGGGAGAGAATCAATGATCGAAAAGCAAGAGTGATTGAGTGAAGAATGAAAGAAAATAGGCTGCCTCACTTATCTTTGCTTCGGTGGTCTCGGATGCGAGCTGCTGAAAACCTATCCGAGCTATTCGTCTTATGCGCAGGCTCCCATGCAATGCGAGGCAGACGCGGAATACTTTAATCTTTCGTACGCAGCCGCCGCTTTTTTTTGGCGCTCACTTGTCGAGCCTTTCCTATTTATTAGAGAAGCCAACAGCCGCAGAAACCAAGGGGCACAGGGGATTTTTAATTTTACTTGTTTATTTTGTGGTGTTGATCAATTTATATTACTGAATATGTTATCGCTTAAAGCTAATTGATTAGAAAAGCAGAAGAAAAAACAACCACATGCCGCCGGTGGGATCCGAACCCACGACCTCCGAATTACGCGTCCGGTGCTCTACCGCTGAGCTACGGCGACGGCTGTCAAACCTTCTTCTTTCGGGGGTATTTATGTTTACAAATAACCTAACCTTGGGAGTGTTCACCAGCGCCACCCACGTTCTTAAGCGGCGGACGTAGCACGTCCTGAGTTACCGCTGATGTGACGTAGAACGTCATCGAACGGCGAGGGTGGAAGCTGTGTGAGAACCCTCTTATGCTTCCTAAGGCATCAAGGCTGCCAGAACCGAGGCCCTCGTTAAGCAATTAAGCAGACGAGGAAAGAGGAATCAGGGGCTCGTTATAAATATGAGAGAAGCCAACAGCCACAGAAACCAAGGGGCACAGGAGATTTTTAATTTTACTTATTTATTTTGTGGTGTTGATCAATTTATATTACTGAATATGTTATCGCTTAAAGGTAATTGATTAGAAAAGCAGAAGAAAAAACAACCGCATGCCACCGGTGGGATCAGAACCCACGACCTCCGAATTACGCGTCCGATGCTCTACCGCTGAGCTACGGCGACGGCTGTCAAACCTTCTGCTTTCGGGGGTATTTATGTTTACAAATAACCTAACCTTGGGAGTGTTCACCAGCGCCACCCACGTTCTTAAGCGGCGGACGTAGCACGTCCTGAGTTACCGCTGATGTGACGTAGAACGTCATCGAACGGTGAGGGTGGAAACTGTGTATTTATGACTGTCTACGAATGGTTTTACCCACCTTGTTTTAGATTACTCATGCGTATGACTAATTTCTAATCAGCTTGTGGTTTTCTCGAGAGTAAATTTGCAAAGATTTCTGAATTCTCCATCACACATTTTACGTCGTTTTACGGGTTTTGTGATGTTTTGGTGTGCTGTATGATGTGCTTTGCCATTTTACTTCGCAGCTTATTGCGCAGTGTTGTGTTAGAGGTCCTTGAAGACAGCATATTTTTTCTAGGAGCGGTAAATAAATTTTCTAGGAAGCTGTGCGCACTTTAGAAACTCCTTTAATGCAAAAACCAACTTGGTTTGGGCGTACACCGATAGAGCGAATCCGAAGGAAATGGAAGAGTGCGCACGCGCGCACACACAAGCATACACGTACATGCACGCAAACACAACACACACGCACACACACGCATCATTGCGCCAACTAACATGACTTAACTTTGGGAGACTTTCTCCAAAGCAGTCGATTTGCAAGCTACGGTCGGTAGCAGCCACTGCGAAGATGATTGCCGTCATTTGAGTACTGCACATGCTGAAGCGCGAGTAGAAATTGTACATTTGGATGGTGTCGTTACTGTCTTCGTGCTTGTTCTTTTTCGGGTATTTACATGTCCAAAAAGGCAGCTGGGAACAGTTCATGATAACGAAATGATTACGATTGTTTGTGGAAATCAATTACAGCTCTTTTCGATTGGCATACGCTTTGAACTTTGGGCACAGAAATCAATATGAAGAAGACAGCATTGCTGCCATGAAGTCGGGAAATGGAAAGTGGTTTATTTTGTAAGTGCAAATGAACGCAATAATATCTGTTGTTGAAAAATAGAAGTACACATTCAGGTGTCTTATTAATAAAGAAACTCACTGGGTCAAATCATATTTCCCTTACATGTTGAGCAGATTTGTTCACGATGTGGTTCCATTGAGGAAACTTAAAAACGCACGTGTAAATACCAACATTTATAAGCAGTGGCAGTAGTAGGCCCTCAAATTAAAGGAGATATACTGAAATTAGAGCGTGTCAAAAAAGAAAGCCATTACATTTGCATGTCCAATATGCAAAAAAGAAGCTTCCCAGTCTTTAAAGATACGGAATAAAATTAGTGCATTAGAGCACAGGCGTCAAGTTAGCTGTCTCTAGTTTTTATATACAATTATAGATTAAAGTCGCACATTAGCTGCCTCATCATGTAGAGCATCCTCGTAAACGAAAAACACGACACACCTTTCCCTTCCGTCAATATTTTCTTAATAAAAATGTCACATCAATAGTTTTCTGTGTACTATAAACAAATAGAAATATACCCCTCTTGGGGCATTACTATCAAAGCGCTTTTCACAAGAGTTGCATCAATTGTCAGGAAATAGAACTTGGAAAGAAAGACCCTAAGTTAATTTTCTATTTCCCTTACAAAACATTCTTACGTCCGTTGGAGTACGCTTTTGTCGTCTGGAGACCCCACCCCAAAGTTAGAAAAGGCGAATTAGAAAGAATATATAGACTCGGTAACGACAGTGCTACATTCATGTGGGCTTGAATTATTGCAACATGAAAGCAAAAAGCCAGTCTAAGATTTTTTTCAGAACCTTCAAGAGTAATCAAAGATAAAGAAAGGAGATATATGTTTATTTCCCTGGAAAATGCTGCGCAAGAAAACAAAACGACGGAACAATCAGGCCTTGTTGCACATGTGCTGACGTTTTTTCTTATTCTTTTTTTCGTAACGTCAATGAAATCTGGAACACTTTGCCTGGGGATGTTTATGAAACAGCTGTGCATAAATTCGAATGTTTCTTTGATATTTTGTGTCCTGGGCTTCTAGCTTGATAATTTGAAATGTCGTAATTAATCTGGTTCTATTGTGTTGTGTTGTACTTCGTTCTTGTAACTACCCTCAAGACAAAGTTAAAGGTGTCGGTAAAATAAAACAAAATAAAAAAATATAAACTGCCTGAACGTTAAGGCATTTTGCAATTCACTGCCTTGGTTTCACGTCAAATATCCGCATTTTATGGTGCTTAAGCTACTTTCTGTAGTTTGGCATAGCGATTTGCCTATTGTGTGCAACTTCATATCTGCGGTCCTTCATATTTTTTTGTTAGTTAACTGGCTAGGGCAAGAATCTACAAGTTTTAACAACACTGCTACAGTCTTTGTCCAATTCGTGTTGTTACTTATGCGTTTTGCTTTGCAATGCCTTGTCACTCCATTGCTTCTCTGGCTTCGGCCACTATTTTTGCCTGCAGTATCAATAAACAAATAAAATAATTACTAAAAATCCACGCAGCTGTCCCCTCTTACGGCCAGAATGATTTGCTACATTGAGTCGCTAGTTTGAGTCTGTATGCTCGGGTCTGCAGACATGCACTTGCAGAAAGGAAAAATGTCAATGTGTTTCACACGAAACGCGTACCGACTTAAGTATGAAGCAGACTACATGCCGGAAGGTAATACTCCTAATACTAGGCTTTCTCATCATTACGTGTTTTTACGAAAGCGACAGCAAACAGTGGGGACAGCCACCTTCAGCGCCCCGACTGTAAGCTGCCCGGACGGGGATATTCGGGTGCAGACCATTTTGTTATACCTTGGGTCATTCCGACGCTAGGATCAGTGCATCAGGAATAGAAAATTCGAAGCGAAGAAAAGGCAGGTCGGCAGCAGAACCATCTAAGTTGTAGATTTAATCACGTAGCGCATTTCTTTGGGGTTCATTGCTTCTCTTAAGGAACAATGAGCATTGAAATGTCTCTAAAAAGAACTGAGAGCCAAACTCGCAGAACCCCACAAGCTGTTCCCTTTGAAAGGCGTGGCGCACTAGTTTTTTTTTTTTTTTACCTCTTGAGCACCTAATATTAGTAATGTGCGCTTTCTTCATGAAAGATGTTGTGTGTCTTTTTCAATAAATACTCTCCGGGGCATGTTGGTTCATAGCTGGCAAGAATTAAAGCGCACCAAGACGGCACAAAGTAGCGCCTGTCCTTTCGTTTCTTTTTCCTACTTTGTGCCATTTTGTTGTGCTTTAATTCTTGCAGAGGTGTACAGGCCATGTATTCATTCTTTTATTGTTCTACTCTAGCACAACTTACTCCATATATCATGTGTTAAAATATTCTCTTTATCACAAAGATATTTTTACCGATAAAGTACGTTCTTTCTCAAGTTTACTCAACACAATCTTTTTTTCTTTCTTTTTGCACCTGATTACCTGGACTTGATGCAAACCTACGTTTGTTAGAGACTACAGCCCATCGCGAAAAATACATAAAGCCATAGACGTTACTATTGAAGTCGAGTCGCGCTAGTTGCTTCAACGAAAGTTCCCTGGAGAAGACAGTGGTGACAGTGGTTTACAGGAGCGCTCTGCAAGCACATTCATTTTTTTTCTTTTCCGTTGGGTGCATGGAGTTACACCTAAGTGTTCACCAGCTCTTGCTGTTTAGTTCACTCTATGAGTACAGCGCCCTAGACGCAAAAGACAATGGGCCATCGACTCCTGTCAGCATATTCAAATACGAACAAACGGTAGAGGTATAGTTAGTAGATTTCGACAGTATCTTCTCCGTTCGGTTGCAATTTGCGCCGGGTAGCCGCGGAAAGCTCCATGCTAGCGTGGCCTGTTACCGGTGCAGCAAAAAGTAAGCAACAAAGAGCTGCGCAGCGCATAACTTAACCTACCCAGTTAATCTGCTAGTATTTAACCTACCAGTAAAGTTGATTCAATTATCGCCAGCAATAAAGTAAAGAACACCAACTTTCATGTTTGTATGCGCTTTGGTGTTTGCACCTGCCGCTTGAGCGAACGCAAACGAAAATGAATCCAGAAATTTGAGGCTTCGGAGCTTCTATAATTGCGTTAGGAGACTATGCTCACTTAAACAGTTTTCTGCGATGATATACTGAAAAATGCAATTTACCGAGCAAAACAGTGGTTTCTTTCTGGTTACGTGAGTCTGCTTCATTTTAGTCGCTACCATTACGCTTTCGGATCTGCCCATAAAGTGCGCCGAATCATTTGACAAGTCGGCAGTCCTTCGCCCAAAAGTCTCTAGGGTTGACCCTTTCGATGCCGACAACCGGACATGGTCACTCTCATTTATTTCTGAGGCGAACACGCCGCACACTTTCTCCAGGGGTACACGACGCAACCAGTTCTTCCATTCCACGCTGGAGAGCAGTATTGGCTAGCTGGCGGATTTCGCGTCTTATTTTTTAGACCTTCGTAGATTTTTTTGGATCTGTTGCCGTCTCGATGCCATCGAGGTCTTTCAGGCTAATGCGCCACACTTTCTCTTGGTCAAAAAGGAACATCGCTGGCAAAGCAAAAATGGTAGTAATTTTCAACGCTTTCCTTAGTTTTCTTTACAGAGCTGAAGAAAAGCGGCTGTTCAAGATTTGAGAGCTCAGTGCCTCCATTTGCCCTTCTCTAAATGAAATTAGAGAATGGCAGAAATGGCCGGCTCCACCAGACCACTGCTCTCTACGGACGGTCACATAGTCTGGAACTTCTCGGGCGGCGTGTTCCGTGATTTCATTTGTCCTGATCCTTTCTGTGACATTACTTTCCGTCCATTTTGCCCTGTCTCTCTTTACAGTTAATCGAGCTCACAGATATCCATTTCTTCTACTTTCTATTACAGAAAGCAGGCACGCAGAGAATAACCGATCGCTGTAGAAAAATTTCCTCATCGTGATAAAGGCTAATCGACCCGCTTTTTGGAACACAGAAAAAAAATAGACGTCAATTTTTAGAGGACACCAGTATTATTTCACCTATTGCTGCTGCTTTAAGACATGTAGTAGTTGCCTCACACCATTTAAACTCCGAAAGGCTTTGACGTCGTCAGTCGAAAGCTCCTCTTCTGTTGTTCTATCTCTCACATACTTTTCTGCTAGTTTGCTTCAGTGTGACACACTGCGCACTCTGGTCGCTCAAACACTAACCTTTCTTCTACAATATGCACTGTCGTATGAATTTCTCTGAGGTGTATAGGTCGTATGTATCCCTTCCTTGCGTACCTGTCTTGACACGTCGTAACAAATAACCTCCGCATTGAGGTTAATTGATTGAGATAAGCTCAGGAGCACTATCTGTGACGGCGAGGAAGGTTTTAGTTTTTGGCACGAATTCTCGACTGTTAGAATGGGAAAGATTTTCCTCTTTCTTTTTGCTTGGAGTTAAACTGGTGATTTTCTTTTTTAAAATCATTATCCAGAGAATTATGAACTTGTCTCCTGGCTTGAAAAAAAAATATATGTTTTAAGCACATAGAAGGTTTTTATCTTGACAAGGATATAACTTTGTATAATGTGAGCGCATTGTGTTCGCATCTGCCCAAAAAATTTTCTGATCGGCACCCACTGAAGATGTTCACTCACTTGAACAGAATGTAAAAGCTGTTATGATCAGCCATGCTCGCAGCCGCAGCCACGTGGAGTGACTGTGCTGTTGTTCTTTGGAGTCAGAGAAGTCAGATATCGCTGGATGACGCTCTACTTTTCAAACTGCCGCATCCGGTGATTGATGGGGCCGTTCCTCTGTTATCGTAGAATGATTTAAGCCTGTAGGTGACACAGCAGCACCTGCTTTCTAGGCATGCAAAAATAAAAATGTGACCTTCGCAAATAGTGGCGACAAAGAAGTTCCAATAGGCTGATAGCGGTCACCAGTTCTTGCCACTTTTTTTCGGCAGGAGCAGGTGTTTCCTGGAGTCATGACTTTCTCACGGGGTAGCTTTTGGTGTCAAAAAGGAGGATTTGTCGGAATAGTCAGCTTCTTTCTGAAATCGACCGCTACATCTCCCTAGGGGAAGCGAGGTAGTGCATTTACTCTCCCAATGTGACCAATTTGCTGAGGTCGCACTGACGGTCTAGTTGGTCACACATGTGTATTTGACCACAGCGCACAATAAAAGAAGGACCGACAAAGTAGAACCCACATAGTGCTGACTGGAACTAGTTTATTGCCATGCAAAAGGTCTGCAAATAATAAGTTCAACGAATGCTTGGGCGCAGATAAAAATAGCAAAAACAAGACCACACGTCAAGCCCTTCCTCGACAGCGGTGAAGAATCTCCGGCGAAACAAATACAAGAAAGCAGCAAAACAAAAACTGAAAGCAGTACTGCACTTCGAATGAACTCAGCCGAGCAAGTCAACACATGAACCGGCAGCATTGAAGCAACCGTTACCGGGTCACTATGCCTAAGGAAAAGCGCTCCTTAACATTTACGATACCAATGGCGTGCTGCCGCAATCGTCTTTAAGGGGAGATGGTACCGCACATGGTCTCGCAACAATTTTTTTTTTGTTCCTGAGGTTCTGTTTTGATCAACAACATGAAACTTGTCTGGATGTTTGATCAATGTTTGTGTGAAGCACACTAATTGGTATTAAGACAATTTGAGTCGATTTCAAGTTAAAAAAAACGATATCCATCCTGTAGCATTTTCAGAAAGGTCGCACATTAACAAAATAACTGTTGCCATCAGAGTCCCGAAAATATACATCAGTGTTCGTAAACTTATGCATATCTACAAAACTAGGATAATTACGCATGGACATTTATTTTGCAATAAATGTAGTTCTGAGTATTGGCAATCAATTTATTACACCTTCAGTGATAAAAACATTCATTTAAAAAAAATATTTCTTCGTATCCAGGTTTTTCCACCTCAGAAGATGGAAAAAGAGTACATTTCAGAACGCTGAGTTTTATTGGAAGTTCTTAAACGCTGGCGCGAAAATGCTTTTTAAATGCACAAAAAAGCGATTTCTGATATTTATGTTTAAACATTGTTCCCGCAGTGGCAATCCTAAAATATGCCTGTCGCCCAGGTTTTGAGCGTCATTTCTTTCAAGTGGTTTAAAAACTGTTCCAGGCACATTTCTTTATCTTCTATCTGTTTTTCAATTCGGCAGAGTCGCGAGAGTATGCCCTTGTTATGAACCTGTTTCCATGTCCTTTAGCGCCTGGATACAAAATACATCTACGTAGTATTGCACACAGATTTGCTCTAAACGGGCACTTCTAACTCTGAATTGGAAAAGAAAAGAGGCATTACTATCTTTGCAATGTATTCAGAAAGCAGCAAGCAGCTGGCAGGTTCTATAAACTTCGAGAAACTAGGCTTAACGGCTAGCAAAACGAATATTGGTGCTTCAGGACTAACAAGCCGTGCCAGTGGAACAAAAAAAAATAGCTAGTTGAATGTTCTTTTTTCCTACTATGTTCTGTCAACTTTATGAAAGGAAGACACGCTTTATGAGATCTTTTACTTATTTCGAAACAAATGAAACGTCTCGAACGTATCTTGCCGCAAATCATGCTTCATTTAAACTGTGAATAGAAATTATTGGAACCATTTCAAAAAATCTTTCATTGCTCATATGAGCACGTTGTTTGGAGCGCATATTCCTTCAAAATCCTGGAATTTTATAATACAATCTCAAGTTCTGTTTTTTTTTTTTTTTGGGGGGGGGGGGGTCAACTTTTCCTACCATTCCCTCTTATATTTTGCATTTCACCAGTTTCCATTATTTCCCTCGTAGTCTTCTCGGCACACCTGCACACAATTGCAGTCGTGATCAAAGAAGGGCCGCTGTTCATTGCAGCGTTCGCCGTCTCAGAACTGTACGCCTGGGAGTCTATAGGCCACAGCCACGTTGGTGTCGTGCTTACTGAGCCTCTTGTTTGAATATCTGCCAGTCTGATTGAAGTTGGCTCTGTCCCAGGGCTAAAGAATCGAGTAGGCAACGCTTTGTGTGCACGAAACAACTCAACGACGGTGCCTAATGGTGCAGTTTATATTCTTACTGATGGAAGAAATGACCTTCTTGCCTTCCATAGTGTGAGGCATGATCAGAGATCTCGGACGCTTAGCTACCAACAGAAACGTTGATTGGAAATCTCATAGGAAAAACATAGCATTGATTGTCTACCTGCATGCTATCTCGCGCAAGCTC
Source organism: Amblyomma mixtum (assembly GCF_055824585.1). Lineage (NCBI taxonomy): Eukaryota > Metazoa > Arthropoda > Arachnida > Ixodida > Ixodidae > Amblyomma > Amblyomma mixtum. Next base: position 210,191,607 of record NC_143012.1, on the reverse strand, counting down.
ACAAAAACGGTCAACCGAGCAGGAATGGATGTGGTCTTTTCAGCATCAGACAAGTAATCCCAACTACATCAGAGGTCAATTCTTCTGTCAGTCAGAATAGAAACTGCCCCATTAGGCACCAGCGGCGGTTTGTCCCATGTACACAAAAAGGTTGTCTGATAGATTCCCTTCCACTATAGCGAAGACTACTTCAGCCAGACTGGCACATGTTTAAATAAGACGCTCAGTGAGCACCGCAGCAACGTCGCTGTCCCCTCTAGACACCTGAGCATACTTTGCTGAGACTGAAAGCGCTGCAAGGAATATGGGCCATTATTTGAGCAGACCGCATTTATACGCAGGTGCGCCTAAAAGTTTCGAGCGAATAATCGAAGTTTGCGAAGTTGCAAAACTTAAACAGGAAATGCGTCAGCACACTATGAGTATTTCTAAGAGATAATGAGCTCCTTTTCTTAGGCATGGTGACACAGTGAGGGTTGTTTCAAAGCTGCCGGCTCAGAAATTTATTCGGTGAGCTGAATCCTGTCTAAGTGATGTATTTTTTTATTTTTGTTTCGTTTTTTCGTGGCTTTGTTTCACACGAGATTCTTCGCCACTATATAGGAAGGGCTCGACGTATCGCCTTGAGTTTGTGTTTTTCTGCGTTGGCATATGCGTTGAGATGTATATATGCTGGCGCTTTGAGTGGCAATGAACTAGTTGCAGTCAGCGCTTTGTGGTGTCTGCTCTGCCGGTCCTTGATCTCCATTGGTGCGCTTTGAAGAAAAAGACTCAATGTAAACTCAATGACGAACGTTCCACCAAGACGAGCCGGAGCGCACTGTAGACACAGCCTTTCAAACCATACTGAACCACTCGAACTTACACACTTTGAGGCCACTACCGACCATTTGCATATAGTTCCAGAACCTCTTCAGTAACTCTAGAAATTGTTTTCTGTAAATAGGTACCATGCTAGCAACCAATATATGAGGCGTTATAAACCAGATTTCTTAGTGCATCGCCGGAACAATCTTCCTTCGTCATCTCCTCTCCCTCGTGACTTTGAGGTAAGGTCACTATGGAGCTACACTGGACCTTGCTGACTCAGCAGTCGAAAAGGACCAGACTGGCTGAAATGAAAACTAATACAAAAAACAAGTCTACTTTCTAAGAGTAGATAGAAACGCCTCGCAGAATTTGAAAACAGGTCAGTTGTGGCAAGCAGATAGTGGTAAATCGGAGAAATCAAGAGGAACTTCAGGTCTTTCGGAGCGCGTCCGCACTCATTCATAGAGTCATCTGAGTGCCCTTGGACTCAGATCATGTGGTAGCAGCAGGCGGACGCGACAAGTGCGAGACGCCTACTCGGGCAATGGTGAGGTTTAGCCTGCCTTGTAGCAAGTGCATGAACGCTTACTTCGAGTCTGTAAAGATTATGACCGGTTTATTAGTTATATTTGTTTGTCTGAAGTGTGGGGCATGGTTTACAGCTATAAATATGACTAGCTCCTGGAGGTGCACGGCTGTTGTTTCATGAAGTTCAGGAGCACCGAATGCCGGAGAGCTATCGGTCTCAGCGACCTCATGGTTATTCCCTGATACATTGGCAGCAGGTATGCGTCTAGGGATGCAAGCTTCTCGGAGTCGTCTTGTCGGACGTAGTGCTTCCGAATCCTGCATGCGTGGAGTTGCTTTCAGGCCCCATGTCTGTCTGGGTGCATACTTCTCGGTATTAGTAAGTTTTACAGGCTACAGGGAGTGCCACTAATAATTCGTCATAGCTGCCTGAGAGATTATTAGGTATACGTGCTAGCTAGCCTCGTGCTACATTAAGCGGTGGATTCTCGTGCGCTCACCTTCGTATGCATTATGTGCCACATTGGCGTAATTAGCACGAGGGTGAATTGCCTTGCTAAATGCGAAAAACCTCTCAATGTTTGCCATAATCTGTGCTGGTCAGAAAACATGCACGATATAGTTCGTCGCCGCCCAAGGCCTTCGTGTGAACGTTACAACAGCGATATAAACTGGTCGACACTGGTGTGTTTGGCGTGGCACGGCCGAACATTGATGCAGCATGTGCGGCAGGCCCAAACGTGGCTGTAAGTGGCCGTCGCTTTTTTCTTGTATTGGAAAGAAATCAATAAACAATAAATCAATCAAAAAAGAAACGCCCAGTGAAACGTGCTACACATGCGCAGATCAAAGAAAAGGGCCCCAGCACTGAAGATAGGGAACGCTTTTGATATGAAACCTGCAGAGTTTTGCTGTCGTGATTTGTAGAACCGCAGCAAGTAGACTAAGTGGTGCGGGAGACTGGCTAGAAAGAAACACCAAAACTAGAGAAAAGGACCCTGACAGAACCAAGTTCTTGTTTATCGATTTGAGATGATACTGTGGAGATGGCCACCGTGATTTCTTCTCTCTTTACATCGCATCACCGCCGAGAAAACACAGATGGCGCAAAAATTTTCAACGCTTGTTCAATCCTACAGTAATCGAGAACTCAGCATTTCTATTTGTTGCAAAGTGCACATTCATGCCGGAAATTAGTGCTCGCTGAACTCACGGCCACTGTCAAATTCTACATCTTGCTTGCGAACATACGCCGTCACATTTGGCTGCCTCGAAAAGGACAACACAAAGAAATGGGACAGGACACAAGAAATTACGACGTCAGGGTAGCAGTGAAGGTCTCCGTGATTTTACTTGAAGCAGAACCGATGGGCAAAGTTTGTAATTCACATATGTCGCGAGAATAAGGCCTGTCGGAAACATTTTTAGAAGTGATTTCTGGAGTTCACTAGGCGTGGCTTGTCATTCTTAACTGCTGATGAGGTGCCGGCACCACCTGCGGAATTAGCACTGCGTCTTCATAGGGTTTTGTTCGTAGTCCCAGTTTATTGTGAATGCTGCAGCTACTGATTGCAAGCGTTTCCCAGAATAAACTGCGAAGTAAACACATATTTTCGTTCTTTTCTGAAAAAGTACCAGTATGGTCATGTGGTCGCTGCTTCCAGGTGGTGCTTCAGAGGTGAACGGGGCTCAAATGCGCAAATGAAACCGTCATAGCTTTCGCCACGCGCCCTCTACTTACTGTTTACTGTTACTGTAGTTTACTGTACTGTAGTTTATTGTAGATAAAACGAGTCTTGTCCAGAGCGTAGCTGAAGCGAGAAGGTGAAGCAAGAGGTGCTCTATTTGGCTCATTCTGCGCGGGTTTAAGCTTTCATCCAAAGCGTTGTGCACGCCTAGAGAAAGACTCACAGGCAATGGGCACCTCCTGGTGATTGTGAAAAAATTTGCCTGCTTCGAGAAGGCTACAGCAGCAAAAACTTTTCTGAATGCTCAGTGAAAGCCTGCAAAAAGAAGGCTGGCTAATGGCGAAATTGCGAGCGGGTCATCCTCGCCTTATGATAAGAAATGCGGCAAGCAATGCTGCTGGACTATCTGCGAAAGTGATTCCCTGATTACTCTTTATAAGTTCGCCTTAGGTTAGACCTCTGGCACTGACTTTGTTGTTCACTTGTAGCAGCGGTGTCTGCTGTCCGTGCACTTCACTTCCTTCGCTTTTTTTCTTTGTGGCAGGTACTTACCAATTACCGTAGCGGCTGCAAGGGTTTACAAAAAGTGTTCTCTATGTACAAAGGAAGAATACGAATATCCGCATTGATTGTTGGTCAAACTCTCATTACCAGATATTTTATTTTCTCTGTAGCTGCACAGAGGGGCCTTCAGAGCATTGATAGTTGTTTCTAATTTTGTATGTCATAACCAGATACGAGGTCCCAGAAGTGACACACTTTAACTACAATGCTAGCGAAAGGGATTCAGGTGTGTGCGGGGGGGGGGTGGGGGGGGGGGGGGGGCAAAGCTGTAACTCAACGCGGTGCATTTTGGAAAAACCTGGAAAGCGCAAACATGAATGATGTGTGCAGACTGCTAAAAATGGTCATATATTTTTCAGACGTGGCAAAATGTATTATAGATGCGCATATCAGATTGCAAAAAGGCTCGTCAGTACCCTTGCGCCAAGTGGACCTCCCTTACAGGTTGGCTGATATCTTAAGCAAAGAAGTGGTGCAGTTATGGTGTCATTGCTTCAAACAAAAATATTTTTCCAAATACCATATTGATTTCATGGTGTCTGAGTGCCTAGAGGCAGCGTGTTGACACCGCCATGTTTAGTGGAGGGAAGCATAGAAGACTTGCGCGCTCTTTCGTTGCTTTGAGTGGGAGTATCATCGTTCTGAAACGGGGCTCTACTGTAACTCTAAGATTGCTCAAAATCATCTCGCACGCTTGCCCCGTTGGCTTGAGTTGCCGAACTGAAGACCTAACCTGGCGCACCTGACTAGACGGTCCTATGGCACGTGTCGCGACACTCGTTGCCTTTGGATTCTTCAAAGTTTAACAAAAAGTAAGGATATACAAGGCGAATAGATTCAGGACCACATTTTTTTTTTTAAACATAAACTCGATATACGATAGAAACGCAGGATGAAGTGCGAGTCAGACAGCGTGGTGTCGCCTTAAGGGTGCGAGCTCTGACAGTTTTCAAAACACACCCGAGACCAACGTGTCAAGTTCGCGCCCTGGACTGTCCCGGCTAGCGCCTATAATCTTTTTGTCAAGGCTACTTCTTTTACCGTCACGCACACTCCGTCTGTGCTCCATCATCCGTGATGACGTTGCAAAGCTCGGCTGCCAATACCCGGAGGCGTTGCTCAGATTTCCTGGTTCGGAAGGCGTAAGCCTGTATGGCTCGTCTTAGCACACAGCGTAGAACTCCTATGCCTGAGCCATCTCCTTTTCCTGCAGCTCTAGTTCGAAAACACATTTCTTTCCTTGCGTCCTGGAGACCTTCTCTACTGCTCTCATCTTCTTGACCTTTGCGCTTTGCTAACATCAAAAAACGTACAAAGTCAAAACGCACACGGCATCAACGTGACAGATTGGTAGTCCGTTGCGAGCAATCCAGCGTAAGAGGTTCGACGAGCTGCCGGAAAATCACACGAGCCGTCTGAGAAACACGTCCGGCAATAAGCTTCTCTGGCGGGCTGCCCTTCGTCTACGCCGTCGTGCGTAACAGACATATATCGACGCAAAATAAAACAGGACAGCAGACTAGTGGTGTTGGAATAAGGACATCTCAAGTGCTTTCCAGCATTTCCGCATAAGTTTTTATTTTCTCACTCACTATGTCGACACGTGTTTTGATATGCATTATCACTTTTTTTCATATTTACCTGTCTCCTGTATGTAGGTATTGTAATATTTTCATATTTCTGGTTTATCGAGTCCTTTTGCGACCCCAAGCTAGTGCAAAAGTTTGACGCCTTGGCCCTGATATTGGTGTTTTTTTTATGTCAAAATGAAACACCGTGGTGAAAGCTTCACATTGCGGCGTCACCGAGAAACATTTGTCGAATTTTCATAGATTTTTGTTTTAGAGGTCGAAAACTTTCGGCACGCCCTTTAATCAAGTTTGTTTAGCAATACATATTACAGATTCACGCCTTTGTAGCCTTTCGAACTTAGTCCTTCTTTCGCGTTTAATTATAACTTCATCCTTTGTATACCTGTGGCCACATCTGTGACAAAGCACTACCATGCATTTCCCATTCTAGCGACTGACGTGAGGCTCCTAAAGTGCAGTTAAGCATTCGCACCACACGGACCGCTCAACGAATTCTCCCCAGGTGGGAGTAGATGCTGCAAAAACGGCCGCAGAATGCAGGAAGCAAGGCGTTCTCCAGAAGTCGTAGCGAGAGGTACACACCTACATTGTTATAAAATGCTTTACGAATTTTCAAAATTTAGTTACTTTCCTCTATCCTAACACAAATAATAGACGCCCTCGGTCATATCCAAGTTTTGTTGCAATATGTGCCGCAGTAGTTTTGCTAGGGAAGTGATTATCGGTGCGTCTGCGCGTGTTATCTTAAGGCCTGTGCGTTACATCGGTATGTGAGGTTGGCACGTCATTTACCAGCAAAGGGTTTGAAAACGGCTACGAAAATAAGCTTCAGGAGTTTAAAACACAAGTTGCTCTTGGGACATGAGTGCAAAAACGTGACAGGAGATGAAGAACCGAAGCGAAACTCCACCGCCACTGTGTCCAACAGAGCGTCCATCACTCCAGATACAATTACGTACGATAGTGTGAACGTACCTAGGGAAAGTGCCTAGAAACACTGCCTCCCGTACCAATACGGCATCATTCAATCGGTAAAAAATGTTGCAACGCAAGAAGCACTGTGTGCGTTTGGATTGGAGAAAATGGAACTGCATTTGCTTATTAATATTTTATTATTACTGTTTCTAAGCCACGTAATGTACTGATGAATAGTAGTCTACAGGTATGCCTCACAATTCTTGGCCATTCCCCCACACAATTCTTGGCCATCCCCCATTGTGGATATGGGCCTTCTTTTAGGTGGAAAACAGCAACAACAACAGAAGTAACCCAGTATTCCTAGCCCACACAAGTTTACACTCAATTGAGATACAGTCACATAGTTTTAATGGCAGTGGTGACGACCTAGTGATGAAAGTCAGGAGACACCGAAAAGTTATTTTTAACGAAAACTGTTTTTCGGCCCATCTGCGCCCCGAAATAACTCAGTCACTCGGTGGCGGCGTAGCAACAAGCGTGCTCGGTGGTCTTCGAGCAGAATGTTCGCCGTTCTGGGCTGTGCTAAATTTAAAGCTGATAGCGACCTTTCAATATACGGCGTGCAAAGTTACCACAACAGTCTGGAACAACTCGATTTGTCTCCATTGATCGTATCCAGGTGGAGCTGATTCTACGTTGTTCCAAAATGTTCTAGTAACTTTGCACGCTTTGTTTCGAATGTTCGCTATCAGCTTTAAATTAAGCATGGCCGATAGCAACGGTCTCTTTGTTCGAGGACCGCCGAGCATGCCTGTTGCTACGCCGCCGCAGAAGCGTTCAGTTCTATGCAGGCGCAAGTCAGCCCAAATAAATTTCATTTAGAAGTTATTCTCGCTGTTTACTACTCGCCGGACTGCAGTCACCACTACGTGAAAGTATTAGGCGAAGGAGAGGATCGCGTCGACATCGTTTACTAGCCATGATTTTTTCTGATGATTAAAGGCTTTTTCATTCACTCACTCACTCAGCTAAGTAGGAAGTAGGCTGGAATATATTTCTGTAGGAGTTAGAGGCGTTTTTTTCCTGCGTGAATTCGTTTTTTTACTTCTTTTTGTTTTTATAATTTTTTAATTTTGTTTACGTCTCACTTACGTTTTGCCAGATCTGCGGTCGTACGCTAGAAATTCTCAGCGATTTATAAAAGTGAGGCATGCTATATGCCGAAAAAAAGCGTTGCATTTGCAAGCAAGTCCTGTCTCTCTCTTTACTATCGCATGTTCATGGAAGACACCCCCGTGCTGCAGCATGAGCGGCAGGCGCAGCCCGGGAGCTACACGTCTCTCAGGCTTCGGCTTATCATCTTCTGCTGATCACATGGCCTCTCGAAGATGCACCCATGTCCGAGCCCTAACACGTTCATATTGGCAACTACACCAGCGAGTGTAGTCTTAGTGAATTTTTGCTGAGACGCCACATGTTGTTTGATAACTCCGTGACAGCACCAGCCACCCTAGTGTTCGGATTGATCCATTTTCTTACGAACTCAATATGTAGTGATAGGATGGTATATTTCAATGTTTATTTGTGTGCACATTTACAGTATTTAGACAGCTAGCTGAACTTGCCTAATATATCTTGGAAAGTCGCCAAACCCAGTGTTGCAAAGCATTCGGAAGAAACCTCGAAGCATATGTAAGTGTTACTTCCATTATTATTACTCGCTGCTACAACATAAGAGGTAGTAAGTAATCCGCGTTGCATTGTAGTTGCTACTACAAATAACGGGCGCTAACCGTGAATGGCGAAATTTTATCTTGCAAATTCTTTTGCAGTGTTCTTGTTTTGCACACTTAATCACTTCCTGACACCAGCACTTGCAAAAGAATCTCAGTGCCATTCTTGAAGGTTACTGGAGAAATCACTGCACAGTGATAGTCGACGTAACTTTCAAAATCGATGATTGCTTGTTTGCGCAGCTTCGAGAATTTCACTAAGCAAACTAGAGCTGATTATATTGCTTAGCAGTCGCGGTAATTTATCATTAATTAGCTTACAGAAATGATATGATATCTATATTTTTTTGCAAAGTGGCAGTGCAGGATCGACCGTTATATAGGGGGGAATAATACTGCAACTTCCCCTTTGAAGAGTACACTGTATTCCTCTCTCTTTATGTTCGGCTGAACGGAGGAAACAGCTGGATTCTTTTCGCTAAATATCCGTTCATCTACCGGTCGCAGGTGCATGTCTTGCTGTATAGTTGTGAAACACCGATAGTGTTTACGTTGAAATTTGACCTCATAGTGCACACCACTGTAAATTCTTTCAATTGTCGCTGCTTGCTAATTGTTTAACATATTTGTTTGAAAATGGGGAAGCGTTTGCGGGGAAGCCAAGAAACAACCTAGCCAAAAAATTCAAACTTCATTGACAGAAAGAAGTCGGGTGTTTGCGCCAATCTCTAGACAAAAGTTCTCCCAAAAACACTGTTTTGTCCCCCAGCTCAATTTCTCACCTAATCTGGGAGTATCAAGGAGCAATATGAGAGTGCCTCAGAACTTAAGCAAATGTCATGTTTTTAACGCCTGATCTACTCTGAATTTCTGTACAGCAATGTCGCAACTTTGCAGAGGGAGTGATATTTCTGTTTGTGGTTTGTTTTTTTCTTGCTTTAATGTCCCCTTTGTTCTCTCTGTCCAATCACCAATGTCCAACGGCCGTGAGAGGGCAGCTTCAAAAGTGCCAGTGGGGCGTGATTGAAGACTTGTAGCCAGAAAATATCTCTTCTTTTCTCAGTCATCATCTTTCATTAATATAGCCTGAAAACAATTATCTGCCGTTCCTGATCGCCGGCTGTTACTCGACCTCTGCAACGCATTGTTTGACTGACGTTCTGCTGCCTCTCGCTCAACTCGCTAAGGCCATTTTTATTTCAAGCTCGCTTTGTTTTCTTTTCTTTTCTTCTCCGTGATTAAAAAGGCGCAAATAACACCTCGCTGGGCTTTGTTTCCTGCCACCGTACCGCCGTCATCACCTGCTTCACCGGGACCAAAGTGCAGTAAATCACAGCTTAGAAAAAGGTACAGAAAAATCGCTTTCACCTGAGTAAATTTTAAGTCATGTGAGGTGGTAGTTACAGATGATCGATCCGTGATGAAAAATAAACCAAAATTTTCTCTTTCATCAGGCCACCGCACCTAAGGAATTTTCTTCACCTCATGACTCCTTTTTAAAGCACTTTTCGGAATTCAGTAGAGGCAACCTGGAAGAAAACAAACCCTATAAATATTTCTTCTCGACTGGTAACGATAAATGCTCACACCTAGGTGCTTTGGACCAAACTAAACTTAATTGTGTAAAAAATGTGAGCATTGTAATAAAAGCCCCTTTATACTCCTCCTAACAGCTCGAAAAACAAAGGCGGATGAAAAATAAAGAACGGGCAAGGGTAGTATATATATTTTTTTCATACGAAGAGTTGCCGAGTGGCATAAATGCAAGTTGTTAATAACCTAGATTAGGCCGTGGTGTCTATTCTCGCCAAGAAACCTTGACTCCGGCTCTTAGCGTTTTCCCTTAATCACAAGGATAGGTGTTTCTCTTTCGCAGCTGTAAGTCGAACTTCCAGTAATCGTCGTTTTCTTGAGTCCTTTCCTGGACAATTTCTTCACACCTTTTGAACGGTATTTTATTATTAGAACTCCTTAATGCACACAATACTACCTTTTCCATTTTTTTCTCTTCCTTTTTTTTAAGAAGGCTTTCTTATGCATGCATTGATTCCTAAAATGACACCATTGCTCCAACGATTGTACGTAAGGGTGTGCTACTTTTCTAGCCAGCGTTCCTGCTGGCTCTTTCACCCCGCTCTAAGCATCATGCGCGATGCTGAATAAAGGGAAGGTGGCGAAGACTGGCGGCAGGCATGGAAAACTCGGTACATGTGCTAAGCACTTCATCTTCTTGAGAGCCCCAGCGGCATGTCACCGACAGAGTAAAGGCCGCGCCAGCCCTTATCGCTCTAAAAGGTGCCTCCTCCAATCTCATTAAGTTATGAGGGAGGAGGTAAGTGAGCGGGTTAATTAAAGCACATGTACTCATTGCACTTGATGGGAATTAAGAATAGAACGGGGGTTAAAAGAGAGTCTAGTGGGCGACGCATTCGTATTTGGGGTTTCGTGTCTAAGGACCTCTGATGTCTTTTGGTGTCTAAAGATGTTTTCTTTCCTCTGGGGAACATTCTGATCGTCTTCTTGTGTCTTATATATGTGGATGCGTTTCTTCATTTTGCATAGTGTGTTTGTAACTCTTTTCAGTTGTTTAATAGCTGCTAAGGAGTAGCTGTGGATCTTCGCTTTTCTTATAGATGGTACGTTTCTATAGACTCCATGGCATCACGGAAATGCGTAGAGATCCATTACAAATGTCTCCGGGTGGTGGGAAACGCATTTCCTAGGTTTGATTGACTCAGAATATGTGCGACTTGTAGTAGGCGTTCTTCCGCCCTTTCCTATGGCCGATGCTCGTGTATAAGTTATACACCTAACTGGATTTATATCAACCTCCAGTTGATTTGTGGTCATTCCTTCAGGACGGAGCTTGGTCGTCTTGTTTGTGGTTATTGTGCTTTCCCGCGGAGTGGGGTTCTATGATACACGATTGCTGGGCAGTCACCTCAATGTATAAAGCTGCAAAGGTCGCCAGATAGTTTTTGTCGAAATGTCTAACTCCCTCTCGCCCTTGAATAAGCTGAGTCAGTTTCTGTAACTCTGCATATCTCTGGAAAATTTGGATGGAAGTAAGTTTTGGAAAGACCGTGATTGTGCGCTTTGCGTTCTTGAATGCAACGCGCCAGTTTAACTTTGGAATACCTACCAATTCTCTTGGATAGTAGCTACTCATGTGTGGCAGGCTTAACCTCCTGCTAGATCTGAGGACCCTGAACGCACACTATCATGGGATCTTCAACGGAAATTCGCTACTATGGTTTTGAATATGTTGTAGCTCTGTTCGACATGTATCGGCCAAGACACTCATGCCCAGCCACTTTTTCTTCGCCTCGTGTAAAGAAAGTAACCAGCAGCATACTTCTGCACCAGTCATCTGCACCATCCCTCGAGTAGAAATCCGTTCCTTTTTTGCTTATGATCTAATTTCACCCGCTAAACTAAGCTGTAATCTTTCCATAAGTAAAAAAAAAAACGTGACATACTGACAACCTTCACGGCTTGTTTCCTTTTACGAAGTTGTTGAAACTGCGAAATACTGAGCAGAGTACCCAGGAAATCATTGAAATGATGAGCTGGCCATAGGATTCGTTGACAACAGACACAGGACACGATTACGGTAAAAGTGGCACAAATGAAACCAAGGACTTCTAATTCACGTACTTGGAAAAGTTGCCTATCCGCGAGTAGGAAAAAATGCGCCATTGAAAAGAATGTTTAATAAATTTCTTTAATAGTAAGCTGGTACTATTTCTTCATTAAGCAGCACCCAAATTTTCTTGCACATGCCTATGAATTTCATTCTTGTAGATTCTGCGTCAAACAAAACATCGATAACGTTTTGTGGAGACTTATAGAACCTCTTTCTGCTGCAAGTACGAATGTTACCTCTCCCTTACGTGAGAAAGAAGGCTCTTTTAAACGTCTCGCAGAACCCTGCATGCGAGTCAGTGACGTACGAGGTCTGTTAGAAAAGTATCCGACTTTATTTTTTTTTTTGCGAACACCTGATGGATATGAGACAAGCGCGCTTGCATCAGGCGACCTTGAACCTTCGTGCGCATGCATGAATTTTTTCCCGCCTGCCGATAGCGTCAGTCGCTGGGAAGCAGCGTTTGAGTGAGGCAGTGTGCAGTGCTCTCATCGGTTTTTTATTGCAAGGAAAATGGCGGAGTGAAAGGAGCAGCGCTACCGCAACAAATTTTGCCATAAACTTGGCGACAGCCGAGTGGAAACCATTCGAAATATTCAGACGGCTTTCGGTGAAGATGCTATGAGCAGCACACAGTTTAAGCCGTGTTACAATTGTTTTAAAGATGGCCGCACATCGGTGGAGAACGAGCCGCGCTCCAATCGGCCATCAACATGCCAAAATGACCAGGTCATTGCCGAACTGAACGCTATGGTGATGCGGGACTGTCGCGTGATTATCCGCGAAATTTAGGAAGAGGTGGACATGAGCAATTTCTCCGCACATTCCATTATCACCGAAGATTTGGCCATGGAGAGAGTTGCGGCGAAATTCGTGCCGAAGCTGCTCACGGTGGAGCAAAAGCAGCTTTGTGTTGAAGTCTCACAGGACATGCTGGATTCCGCAAACAGTGACCCCGACTTCATCAACATCATAATCACTAGTGACGAGTCTTGGGTGTACAGGTACGACCCGGAAACCAGATCCCAGTCGTCAGAGTGGAAGCATTCCACGTCACCAAGACTTAAGAAGGCGCGCCAATTGCGCAGCAATGTGAAAGTGATGCTGACTGCTTTCTTTGACACCCTCTGTGTGGCAGACCACGAGTACGCACTCTACAGGGTCAAACAATGACCAAAGAGTACTACAGGGATGTCCTCCGTTGCCTACGTGATGCTGTGCGGCGCAAGAACCCGGAGCTGAAGTCAACAGGAAATTGGCGCACCCATTGCGCCAATGCTCCTGCACATTCCTCGCACTCGAATCAAATTTTTCGGTGAAAAACCAGACTCCTGTAGTTCAACAGACTCCTTACTGTCCTGATATGGCCCCTGCGATTTCTGGCTGGTTCCCAAAATCAAAAGGCCATTGAAAGGAGCGCGATTTCATACAAGGAAGAACATTATGGCTGCAACGACAGCTGAGCTAAACTCCATTCCGAAAAGGGCCTTTTCGGAATACTTCCCACAATGGCAGCACCGCTGGGAGAAGAGTGTGGAGTCCCAAGTAGACTACTTTAAAGATGACTAGGTTTGCAACGCTCCAGTTATGCAAGTTTTTTTTCAACGGCCAAAGGTCGGATACTTTTCTAACAGACCTCGTACATAAGAGCTGCGAGGTTCCCAACAACCCGTAGGGAGCTCTGTGTATGAGTGGTAGAATTGTCGAACCTACAGTTCTAGTAGGCTTTACTATTGCAGCCGCTTCATTTACCAAATATTTAACAAGCACGTCTTGTCTATGCCAAAGGACACAAGGCAACAGAGTTTGTTTCTCAGGTGTGTGGTTGCTTTCTCAGCCTTAATCTAAGGTAAGCAGAAACAGTCTAAGGTAAGTGTAAAGGGAAGAAGCAGTGAAAAGTAAAAGCAACTTAAGGTAAGCAGAACCCGTATCCATGCCTTCGGAGGGCTTTTGATTCGTATGGATGGCATAAGTGCTCTGCTATACGGCTGAGAACCAAATTTCGCCGCCTGGTTTCTTTGCAAGCACGATACCTACTGCTGCACATACATGCTCGTCCTGTCCTTAGTACCATGCTTTTTTTTTGTATTTTCTAGACAGAGGGACAGGATAAAAAGTCTCGTGAGAGGGCTTGATAAGTTTGTTTTTTATTTTACGCTCTTCTTAGGCAAATCTCCCTCCTTCAAACCGAATCAACCCGAAGTCGCTAATAACATGAATGTACCAAAAGCAGGGAGCAAATGCTGTTGCACTTTACACGGTAATTGCATTCTTTGAAGCATCTAGTAATTAGCCGACAGATGATTTGGCTGGCCGAAGAGCAAAACTTTGATCACAACTAACATTGGTTTCTTCCTTGTACTTCACCAGTGTTGTTTACTGCTAGCTGTGAATAAGCGCCACAGATGCCCTTGCACGAATTCATATTCCTAACTTCGGGTAAAATTCTTGTATAGAAAGAAAAAAGATCTGACGCCTCCTTCTAACCAGCAATATTTTCTTATCTTCTTTTTGTTTTTGTTACAAAATTTTTGTTCGGAATACTTTAGCACCCGTGTTTATCTGACACTCCGTCAAAGCCCAAAAGAGCTCCATTTGTTCCCGTCAATTTTGCCTTTGGCGCGACAGCTGCCAGCTAAGTGGCGTGATATTGGGAAAACGTTCACTTCGCTCCCCTCCCGCATTCGCCTGGGCGCCATTAATGAGGCAATTGCTTGAGTTCCTTGCAGCGTCTGGTTCTTTTTTCGCGCTGATCATGCGAGTCATTAGCAGCCGATGGAAGCTTTCGTTCGCGCTGCTTAAACGCTTCGAAGTCTCTGTACCCGTGTACGGAGGTTACGGAGGGGTAATGAGCGACTTATGAGCTCAGCTCGGTTCCGTACTCTTTGCTTTGCTCCTAGGCGGAAAATAAAGGTCTTGACGCTTTTACTTCTAGATGTCAATTAGGGGCTCCCTAATGCGTTGTCGTCTTCTGGTTAGCGCTCAGATGAAAGAAGCGAAACTGCAGTTTGGTATTTGTAATTCTTTCTCTTGCAAGCTGCCCTGATTATCCGTAATTCACGCCGATCCTACTTACACCGGGTGTCCTGAGGGTTGAAAAATATAAAAGGAGAGAGTCAAGAGGCCGGACGTTAAGTTTAGTTACACCAAAATGCACAAGAAATCTGGCATTCATACGTAAGATTCTTCACATCCCGTATAACTTAATGGCGGCTTTGACAATCCTTTTCAAGTTAAAACGCACTAGTAAAATCCTAAAAGCTTGCCCTTAAACAAGCCTGGCGTGAATGAAAGGAACCAAAAGCTCGCATTTTTTATGTGTACTTCAGAAGAAACTACGCAGGGAACTTGCTTCTTCAAACTCATAGCGCCGGCCAAACATCGCAAATGAATTGAACATTTATATTCCGCACATCAGTAAAAATAAGACGTTCATTAATCCAAGCGAAGAAATGCAAACATCAAAGGTGATAACTGCGCGCGATAAATTCGGTGCAAAAGATTTCGTGCTTAAATCGCGAATATCTTTACAGCATTGATTATGATGACAAACATTCAGAGATTGAGACTAGGGCTGTTTATGTCTGGTCCTCGGTTATGCTACGCCAGTCGATCTGAGTGCATCTTGCTGGATCCTACGTTTGGTAAAGAAAGCGCAATAATTTGTAAGATATATATGGCAAAAGCTTCATCCCGTTTTTGGAAGCTTCAAATATGTTCTGCGCTGTGATATTTAGCAGACGTAGCCAAAAGGTAAAGCAGCCTTTGAGGCTACCTTTAGTGACCTATTGAGACTACCTTTGATGAAGGTTATATCAGACACTTTGGGCCTTTTCCTTTCCAACCTTTCTATAAATTTTACACATTCTGCATAAAGCTTCTATAGTCTTCAAAAAGGACAGGCTCTGTCTGAAACGTCGACTCCCAATACATGTTTACTTAAAAGAAGCGTTTCTCAATTTCGCATCGTATATATATATATATATATATATATATATATATATATATATATATATATATATATATATATATATATATATATATATATATATATATAATAAGTTGGGGAAGTCACATTGAAAAACTTAGCAGATTTATTCAACGTTTCGACCAGGGACTGGTCTTTTTCAAGAATGATCATACAGTGCACGGACGCATCTTCTTATAGCAGTGAACTTGGCACACAGAGGGCTTGAAAAAGAAAAAAATATCAGCAAATAAAGAAAGATAAAAAATTAAAGAAATGAAAAAAAAATCAAAGGGAAAAGAGGAACACAGCCGAGAAAGGAAACCCAAACGACAAGATATGGTCCAGCAAAGGCGCCGCTTGAAAGAGGTGAAAGAGGGAGGCGGGCCTGGGCGGGCACGCGAATATTTCGGAAGAGGGAAGAAACGTGGGGGTGATTAACAAAAGAAGGTAAGTGCCTGCCAATTGTTTGCAGGCAATGGCTTCTAGCCGCGTCTGTGTGGCCCCGCGCGACTTTAGAAGATAGCACGAGCACGCACAGGTTGCGGCTGCGCTTAAGTGTCTCCACAAGGTGGCACGTGAGCCCCGTGTGGTTCGCATATGGTGACCACATGGAAAGGTTCCTCGTTTGCAGGAGTGAAAAAAAAGGAAGAAAAGAATAAATAAATACAGAAATACGCCCGTGCGCGTAGGCGCTTCACGTGTACGGCTCGGAAGTGTCAATCGAGGTGGGGCTTTAGGTGGATGGTTTGTGGATGGCGCTCTTAGAAAATTAAGGGTGATCGGGGCGTTGTGGCAGGTGGGTGGGCAGCGCCCTATATCTCAGGGTGGCAGCGGAAAGGTGGTTAGGGAGCAGTGCTTGTAAATGGAGAGTTTGGGGGCTCCTCGCTTGGGCTTCAAGGTTCACTTCTGATTTCCGGGGAGGCGAGGTGCAGCTGGACTGCTTTCGTAGCTTAAAGTTAGCGTTACACTCATGGTCCGTGCGCAATATGCAAGTTCAGCAAATAAGTTATTTTTCTAGTGAACATCGCAGAAGTCCAATATGTGAAAAAGGAATGACATGCTCGAATTTGTACCCCATTAGGACATAGGAAGATGTAAAGTTACTTTCAAGATTGACAGGACACAAAAACAGGATAATTATGAGAAGCAAAACGTTCCTTAGGATTCTTTACCGTACAGATTTGAGGGTATAGAAAGTCGTCGCTTAGACCCGACAACACCCTTACGTATCTTTGAATATAAAGCAAATTTTAAGAACAGAACTCACGTTAATATTTTATGCGGAAGCATTATAAAATGGGTACATAGTCATTAATTATAAATTTTATACGCATTTTTCTATGGTTAGGGACAGCTCCACCAACTCCTTGGTTCTTGCACAAAGTTACTATTTAAAAAGAATAAATAATGCAGTCTGATAACCAGATTGTTCTTACTGCTAGTTTATTAGAGTTAAGGTTGTTTGTTTATGAGGCATTGTTTTTTTACTAGCAACTAGATATTGCGCTTGCATCACAATACATCTAGCAAACATTACTGAATAAATCCCCAATCACCAGTTAACTATGTTATCACAATTGAAGAGATAGCAAGTGGTCATTCCCGTCTGTGAGTGGCTGACAGCCCAGTGCACAACCTGACTGGCCACTCTGGATAGCTGTATATTGGGGCTTTACAGGTTAGAAATTAAGTTTTAATAAAAAAAAGATATCAGTCCAGCCAGTTATGCAGGCGGAATATAGGTATCCTGTCCTTCTTTGGTGGCCGCCAGCTGCACTGGGGCAATTACACTTGCATATCCTCAAAATCGGCTGCCTCTGCCAACTACACCGAGCCCCTGGTGTTGAAAGGTGAGTGGAAGTTGCCCTCTCACAAGTGTTTCTCTAAAAAACTGTCGCTGAAACGTATCTTCTCAGTGTACGAAACTGGTGAGCTTCTATGTGGGCTGGTTATAGGGCGGGTTAACGGATTAACCTCACGTCTGTTGCGGCTCGCATACTAACGGTCCACCCAATCAGCCAATAAATCAGAAATGTCGTGCAGTTAAAATGTCGCGAAACTGGCAGGAGATTCAGTCTAATCATTAAACTTGTCGTTAGGTTTCCCATTTCCTATAGTGATCACGGCGACTGCATTCCATATGACGGCAACAGCGGGCTACACTCAGCACTTAATAAATATAGAATTCATGTCAAACTTGTGACATCTTTCTTGTTAAGTTGAGGTAAGTGGTCTGCTGAGATATATATCTTGCATACACAACTTTCAAAGCCGCAAGCGCCATATGTGCTCCAGTGTTTTCTACAGAAACTCTTTTTGGTCAATAGCTCCAATCTAGCTATTGACCAAAAACCAAAGGTGCAGGTGTTAGGGCAAGAGGCATTGATGTGTGTGCCCTGCGCGGTCACGTAATCCGTGTATGGTTCGTTTATAAAAGTGAAGGAAAGAGGCGCACCTGGCAATGTATCTTTTCATGTAATGAATACGGACTGAAGCAGCGGTATTCGTACCCTTCGTCGAAATGCTTCGCCTTGTAAGCTTAGCGTTCAACGCAAACTTGAGGGGCTCAGCACCTGTGCTGAAAACACTGGCTTTCTTTCCTCTTGGTACGCTAGTGTGTTGAGCTCCAACCAGCGTTTCTTGTTCGCAGCAGAGCACATTTCATACTGATTGCATTGTGAGTACAGGGCCGGCTTGCACCACACAAATAAGACCGGCTTATTTCCAGTCTAATCTTATTCGCGGTCTAAAAGCTCTCTCGATTTTGAGAAAAGAAAATGCGCATAGGTGGTTCACTTTGTCGGTGAGTGCCTCAAGTGCGCACGACGCCGACTAAAACATTGAGTTACCGAACTTTCAGTCGGAGTTCGTGGTGCATTTGAGGTGTCCACTGACAAAATGAACCAGCTATGCGCCTTTCCTTTCTTCAAAACAGAGAGAGCTTTTAGACCGCGAATAAGATTAGACTGGAAATAAGCCGGTCTTATTTGTTTCGTGCAAGCCGGCCCAGGTGATCGCGGCGGGTCTGTCTTAAAGGGACACTGAGGAGAGCTCTATTAATATTTTTTTATAGCAAAATCCGATAGTTCGGCATTTCCTGGCTTTGTTGCCACTTGGCCGGCAGCGAAAGATGCCTTTATTTCTAAGAAATTTGGATTCGAAGTTGAAAAAGTTTTTCCTGCCGCTCTGATTCAAACTTGGGATTCTCCTATGACGACACAGGACTAAGTGACGTGAAACATGACGTGCACATGACGTAACGCAGACTCCGTGATTTCTGGCAGCCAGCAGTGCGGCCCAGCAGCAGCCGAAAAGAAAGCTACCGCCGGCCGCACGTTTCATTTCATTTCATTTATTTTACCCTCAAGGCCCGAGGGCATTGAAGAGGGGAGTGATTGTATACAGGGGTTTAGTACAAGGCGTTTGATTTCTAATTATACAGTGATAGCTAAGGCGGAACAAAAACGCTGATGGTCGATGATGGAGGCTGTACTTCCGGGAAGGTGGTTCCAGTCCTGTGCTGTTCGTGGAAGGAAAGACTCAGCTGCGGATTTTGTTTTAAAGAAAGGAATGCCGATTTTATGCGCATGGTCAACTCGTGATGAAACATGACGGAGGAAGTATAAGATCGCGGTGCAGTCTGGGGTTATGATACATTATTTTATGAATTAAGCAAAGGCGAGCGTGCTTCCTACGGCTAGCAAGAGATGGTAACTGTAATTTATTCTTCATAGAGGTTACGCTAGCGGTACGGTTATAGTTCTGAAGGATGAAACGTGCCGAGTTATTCTGAATTATTTCGAGGGAACTGATCAGGTTTTCCGTGAAGGGATCCCAAATGGACGCAGCATATTCAAATTTACTACGAACGACAGATTTATAGAGGAGAAGTTTCAATGAAGTGGGGGCAGAGAAAAAGTTACGGCGAAGGTAGCCGAGGGCACGGTTGGCGTTGTTAATCATTGAATTGATGTGAAAAGACCAAGTTAGATCACTTGTTATGTCAACGCCTAAATAACGGTATGAAGACACTTGTTCTAGTTCGATGTTATCTAGATGATAAGAGGTGGGGTGTGTAGAAATGCGTGACACACGTAGTACTTTACATTTGGTTTTGTTTAGTTCCATTGACCACGTTTTACACCACTCAAGAATTCTATTAATGTCTTTTTGCAAAAGAAGAGTGTCGTTAGAGTCGTTAATTTCACGAAATATTACGCAGTCATCTGCAAATAAATGAATGTGGGAGGTGACGGAAATAGGAAGGTCATTAATATATATCAGGAACAAAAGGGGCCCAAGGACGAACCCCTGTGGGACCCCAGAATGCACGGAAGTGAATGGAGAACAAATGTTATTAGCCATTACAAACTGTGTTCTATTACAAAGGAAATATTCTAACCATGCTAAAACATTTGGGAGAAGATTTAGCTTGCTAAGTTTAAAAAGAAGTAGTTTGTGACAAACCTTTTCGAAAGCCTTGGCGAAGTCTTGAAAGATACAGTCCACGCATGAACGACGATCCAGAATAGTGTGAAGTTTGTGCGTGAAGGTAAGTAACTGCGTCTCGCACGGGAATGATTTGCGAAAGCCGTGTTGAGCGTCAGTGAAGAAGGAGTTAGATTCGAGAAAGGTAACTAAGTTAGTGCATAGAATGTGCTCAAAAATTTTGCATGGTATGCTGGTTAGTGATATTGGGCGGTAATTAAGAGGGGAATTACTACTACCTGACTTGTGCAACGGAACCACCTTCCCGATCGTCCCGTCCGCTGGAAGCACTGACGTCTCAAGTGACTGCTGGAAAATTTTGGAAAGGATGATTGAGGAATAAAGTTTGGTACTCTTCAAGAACTTCGCGTTAATTAAATCTGTTCCAGGGCTTGTATAGGTCTTAAGATTTTCTATTAATTTTTCTATTCCTAGGGGCTCGATGGATATTGCATCCATGATTGAGAATTGGCAGTCCTCCACTGTAGGAAACGTGACGTTGGAAAAAAGAACAAAATTGCGACAAAATGTTTCATTTAAAATTTAGGACAATCAGCATCAGCGATAGTTGAACCGTTTTCATCTAACAATTTAATTGAATGATTTCTATTGGGATGAATGGCACGCCAAAATTTTTTGGGATCATTTGTGAGCATGTTGGGCAGTGTGTGCTGTAGGAAATGAGCTTTTGCGTTTTTCATTGACGATACATACATGCTATTTGCCGCTTGATAAGCTTCCCAATTAGAAACTGAGTTACATTTTTTTGCGTTTCGGTAAAAGCGTTTTTTTCTGTTACAAAGCCTTCTATGTGAGCGTTGTACCACAGTGCATTTTTATGAGTTGTAATGGTGCGTAGGGGGGGGGGTAATCTTTTCGTTAATTCGTTAACCTTAGCAATGAAAATGTTCCAGTTCACCTGCGCCTCCCGGCTATCAAAATCTGTTAGAAATGCATCGAGAAATGAAGATAGTTCTTCATTGACAGCCTGAAAGTCAGCTCTGCTATAATCACGGATACGCTTAACTTTGTTGTCAGCGTTATTGGAAGGAATGCAGAAATTAAACGAGACTAGGAAGTGGTCACTTATGCCGGGCATGCAGGTCAAGTCTGAAACAAGATCAGAATGGGATGTCAACACTAAGTGTAATGTTAGCAGTGGTGTCTGATAGACGGGTTGGTTGGGATACTAGCTGAGAAAGAGAAAAGAGTGGACAAAGGTTCACGAACTCATTGCTTTGAGACAATGGGGATGATTTAGGAGTTATTTCCGAAGACCATGTCAGCTCAGGAAAGTTAAAATCGCCTAACAAAGTAATGGGTGCTGCAGGGTGCCGTGTAACAACAAAGTCAAGCACATCATGCAATTCTGATGTGAACGTGGAAGGATGATTTGGAAGTCGATAACATACACCAAAAACGTATTTTTGATGGTTTAGTTCTACGCAGGCCCAAACGGATTCTAGGTTAGTTTGCACAGGAATGTGATAGGACTATATTGTTTTCGATATAGCAAGCAAGACACCACCGCCTGGCCGCTGAGTGCGATCGCGTCGGTAAACTTAAAAGCGGGATGAATCGTCAAATATCTCACTGACATGTACGTTAGGACGAAGCCAGGTTTCTGTTATTGCGATGATATCAGCCTCGCACGTGTCGACAGCGGGTGAAACGATTCACGTTTATTAAGAATGCTTCTAGCGTTAGCCAGTAGAATGGATGCGCGAGGAGGTGATAAAGCCAGACCGCTTCCCCTCGTTCCATGCTATGGGTTATCTTCTTCGCTTTCCGAAATATTGCTTACCTCAAGGGGAGCGGGACGGCTCTGCTCGCTTTCGACAAAAGATTGGACTTGCAGCTCCTCAATGGTATCGGTATCAGCGTTAAAGATGTAGCACTTGCGATTAACCACCAACTTGTTATATCGCAGGCGGTACTTGGGAGATCGCGCCAGTTTTTTCGCGAATTCTGTTAGTTTTTTGCGGGCAAAACGAGTGGCGGGGGAAAAATCTTCAGACACGGAAAGTTGTTTGCCACTTAGTTTAGTACCGACGTCTAACACTTTCATTCTGTCTTTGAAGGAGGAAAATTTGATGATAATAGGGCGACATTTTGAGGGTGAAAAAGTGCCGAGACGATGAGCACGTTCAATGCTTAGCTGTGTGGAATCGTCGTCAAGTACTTCCGACAACGCAGCAAGCGTTTTCTTTTCAGTCTCATTCCATGATTCGCCGCCGCGGTGGCTCAGTGGCTATGGTGCTCGGCTGCTGACCCGAAAGACGCGGGTTCGATCCCGGCCGCGGCGGTTGAATTTCTTTGGAGGAGAAATTCTAGAGGCCCGTGTACTGTGCGATGTCAGTGCACGTTAAAGAACCCCAGGTGGTCGAAATTTCCGGAGCCCTCCACTACGGCGTCTCTCATAGCCTTAGTCGCTTTGGGACGTTAAACCCCATAAACCAACCAACCAACCATCATTCCATGATTCGCTTTCATCAGGGATATGCCATGCAGGATCAGATTATTCCTTCTCGACTGGTCTTCCAGGCTATCTAGACGAGACTGCAGTACCGCTTGTTAAACGTCTAGTAGTGTCCTGAATTGAAATCAGCTGAGGCTGGATAGTATGAAGAATGATAGTTTTTGATTCAAGAACTTCAAGGTGATTGAATACATCTAGTATGCTTTCCAGTTATGCTTGATTGTTTTTAGTTATCTTATCGTCTGCGCAGATCTGGGTTTGACCTTTAGCCAATTCTAAGGTCCGGTCGTTGATGCTTGTAAGCATTGCTAATGTAGACGTTTCAGGATCGTCATTTGACTCTGACTTTGAAATGACTGGGCGCGGCTTGGGTGGGCTGGGATTGGTCTCAATGTCTCCAGAGCAAAGTAGTACAAGCGATACATCAACACATTCACTGAAGGTTGCGAGCAGCACATGTGGACATGGGAGCAGAAAGAGAAATCGGTTGTCCGATCTTTTCGCATACAGCGAATAGCTTGTACAAACCTGCGGAACGTAGAGCAGAGTTGCGTTAGCCATGGTGCCGGGAAGGCTGCTGCCATGTCCACTCAAACTGCAGTCGAGATGTGGCCTGTTTAAGTAGTCCGCCAAGCAGGCTTCCGTCCCAGATCCGATCGAAACGTGTGGCGAGGCGATAGAAGTGCCGGTGATAGGTAGTCCTTCCAACGATGCGCACGCAGGTGATGGTTTTTCCATTTTCAGTGACCGTGAAAAACCGGGGTAAGTCACGAAGCACGGCGAGGCCAGCATGCAGGACGTTGCCAGGGCCATTATAACCTGCGGAACGTAGAGCAGAGTTGCGTTAGCCATGGTGCCGGAAGGCTGCTCCCATGTCCACTCTATCGGCTATTGTGGCCGTCGCTTCGTTTACGTTTGCACCGGCGTTTTGCCAGCGTTACAATGGATCTCGTTCTCGAAGTAGTCAACGAAGTTCTCGCAAATAGACACCTTTAGCATACCGTGTACCTTGTTACCGCTAGCGGAATACCGGGAGCCCCCATACCGCTGTGAGCAGGCGCTGATTGGTCCCGGCGCTGCAGGAGAGCGCGTAGCTGTCGGGTACGTGGCGCCATCTGGCGACGTCAAGGAGATTTGCGCATGCAGTTGCTGCGCGTCAGTGATTCGTGGATTCTTGTGCCCTAGTGTTGCTAGCACTATTGGTTCTAGCAACACTGTTTTGTCCTATGACGTCATGAAGCTTGTACTTGCGAGTTTGGCCTGTGGCGGCGATACCTGTATTTTGGCTCTTGCTCTTTTCTACGTTACAAGAGCTTTGCTGTCAGTATGAATGGCGTTTTTGTAATCAGGAGCTGGTGTCGATGCAAGTAAACTTCAATTTCTCCTCAGTGTCCCTTTAAGGCCTAGGAAACACTGTTCACCGAGTCCGAGGCGGAAACCCCTGTAACTGTGCGCCTCTGCCATTAACTACCCTGTGGTTCCCAGAAATGTGGTGCATGTTTCATTGGCACTGCACACACATGTTAAAGACAGCAGGAAGCATTCGACGAAATTCAACTCAAACCACTCGGCCTTAAGCAAGTAAGGCGTTCTAATCGACTAACTCTGGTTTCACAGAAGAAATCAGCCAGATGTAATTTTTAACATTTTTGTATTTTGACGCGTCGGAATCTACATCCTAGCCAATTGCAACTAATGACACAAACCTGCGGCTGCCCCATGCGCTGGCCCGTATTACGGGCCTTTTTTAGGCCTTCGTCAATATTAACTTCTCAGATTCTGTGTAGAAATTGTTCTCGCAGGAAGGTCTCAGCCTTTACGATCCTTTTAAAAACTCAGGAGCAGCAATACATCTGCCGTGCACACTTCCAATTTGAGCTTTAGCACTCTTCATGTTAAGGGCTCAAAATGCTGGAATCTTGCGCCACGCTACACAGCATACACCCTGCGGAGTCATTTGGCCTCGGCAAGAGAACGCTATAATCATAGCGAAAAGATCTGTATCTGTGTATTTCCATACCTCAGCCACAGTACTAAAGCGCTACTTCAGCTGTGCTTAGAATCATGGTTCAAGGATCCACCGTGCTTTGTTTGGCCGCCGCTGTTGTGACCCGCTCTTCCAGTCACAGATCTAAACCTAAGTAATTATGCAGCGGCTAAATATTCAGGCAGCCAGAGGGAAAAGTCTGCAATGCACGCTGCTTTGTGCAGCTTGTTTGAGAAGCGCCGCTCGACGCCTGTCTTTCCTTCGGAACGAAAGGGCGCGCTTGTTTTGATAGCACCCTCGAGCGCCGCATAATGCGGCGTCAAGGCTTCCCCAGCGGCGTGTCTGAGCGAGGCAGCAGTCGATCCAAGGAGAATTACGGCCATGGCGGTCTTTCAGACGACACAAAAAAGAAAAGTGATGTCCGCTAAGGCTTTATTTTGCCAGCTTACGCCGCATTATCTCATATGAAAGAGCGGAGTTCTTTCTTCATGCACGTCCACCCATGAGTTTTGCGTTTGACGATTACTTGTGCACCACTGAAAACTCGCGCTTCAAGCACAGTGAATTTAGTTTGTTCTCTGCCTAACCTTTTAAATGGCTGATTTCTCTAGCTTGCTCATAAGGCCAGATTCTTTAACCCCTGGTCTAAGCAGCTCTTTTAGATAATTTTTTTATACTCAAACGTGAATATAGTTTCCTGATATGCATTCGAAATGTACAGTGCGCTTAAAACAGATGGTTCAACTGGATGCAGCTAGCTTTTTCCTTGTTTATACTAAAAAAAAGACCATAAACGATCACTGTGCTGCCCTCACGCCTTTAGAGCGTGGGTTCATATTTTTTCTTTGTTTCATAATCTTCCTTTTTTAGCGAACAGTGCCGCAGGCTCTCTTGCATCCGATGGTTTCCATTTTACGTTATTCAGAATGCATCAATGTTCTTACTTGCCTAAGTCTTAGATTTGAACAAACTTTCCCATGGGTTGCTGTACTATGTGTTTTTGGTTTAATTTAAAACTTCGTTGAAGGCATGGTAATATATCAAAGCTTATCACCAGATAAAAAAAAGTCTTGTAATGAATTGCACAAGTTGAGTTTCGAATAAATAAACTTCTCCTCTGAGAAAAACCGATATGAAAGGAACGTGTTCGATACTAATGAGCTATCAAGTAGCGAAAGTTCTGTGCTGCTTCACGTCAGCTGTTTCCGTCACAAAAACTCATTGCATCTATATATGCTGAAAAGACTCATTAAGACTCAATACAGACGAAATCCCTGAAGCAGAGATTCAGCGCATATACACACCAAACCATTCCTTCATGGTTCTTAGTACTCTCGCACAGGAAGGCACAGTCAAGTCTCTGACCTGAACTCTAAGCTGCGAACCACCCAGCGCTGCTTTCGAGCGGCACAGTTCGGCACTCGGATGGGGGTCAGAGACTTTTGTCGCCGACTGCACAGTACTATCGTTTAGCAATAACTTCTGTGGATCTTAAATGACAGAAAGTTTAACATGCCTCTGGCTCCCAATTGGGAATTCGTTTGTCACAATGTATCCGTCTTTATATCAACAACAAGAACAGAAGAAACAGTAAGTTTGCTATCACTTTATTTTTATTTTCTGACTAATTGGTGAAATGTAACCTTGTCATTGTCGTTGTTGAGGAGAGTGCAGAAAAGTGCTAGTTATAAGCTAGGGGATGTAACTTGCTGCAGCAGCGAAAGCCGCCCTGCACGAAACACAGGAGAGAGTGTGGCGTTACATTGAATTCCACAGTATTGAAACTAAGAACGGAGGCTCGCATAGAAGTAAAAATTGAATGGCACACTTAAACTCAGGCTCACGGCTCATGACGCGATAGAGAAATGGGTTACTTTCCTTATATGCAGAAGCAGAATTGGTCAATGCGTACATTCGTATACCCCTGGGAGTCCACATACCGCTTTTGGCGCCATGGTGCAGCAGTAAAATGATGCGCCGCTGCCCTGCGATGGCAGGCGCTCCCAGTGATGGGCCTTGCGCGACACAGATTTCTCTTCATCAGCGACCATCATTAATTTATCTGCCACCTGCCACGGTACGCAGTTTTCTCAAAACTCCGTAGAAAGTTGTGTTCACACTGCAAGGTCGCCTGACCTAGGTGGCCCGCCTTCCACCTATGTTTTTTCTCTGGGGATTTTTTATCGATTTTTCGCTCACTGTATACGACACCGGTGAAGACGACGGCTACGCCGGTTTTTCTGCGACACAAGATTATTAAGGCCATTGCGTTAGGATGCGTACACATTTCCCTCCAATTTATGTGGTTCCTTTTCTGAACCAGAAAGTAGGATTTCAAAATGATGCTTTTGTCATCACACTAGCCGTAGTCACGTCAACCTGCTGACCGGTATTTCTAGCAGGTATCAATGAGAAACCTCGTACCACTATAATACATCGGGAGCTCATTCCAACCACTACTAAACCACTGAGAAGAAGACTGTCTAGTGGTGCATCACCAACTCAAGCGGCCGGAAAGGCAGTGAGATCTTATGACCAATATGTGCGTGGAATGAATGAAGGATCAAGCAGTTGTACCTGCCTATATTCACACTAAATTGATGATGAAACTGAAGATTTGATGGTTCCAGATATCACTTGCTAACCACTGACCTCATGAAGTCGTTTTAATATTTGGAATAAGCTTTTTCCGCGAGCTTTTTAAATATCTTCTTTAAAGAAAAGCCTGTATCAACCAGGTTGAGCGAACGAATAAAGCCCTTAATGCAAGGAAGGGATGGCACTCGGCTGCTGTTGGGGAATTAGGAGGATCGATGGGGACGTATATGCAGAGGCAACTTCTAGTCGGTCATCATCATAGATTTCAGACCTGCGCCCACTAAGTCAGTCGATCTTTCTTACACTACTCGCAGCAGGCCGCTCTCACTACCGTATGGCGCTATAGCATATTTTGCTGCGGTGCTTCATAGTATCTGGCCTGCTAGGGTGGCAATGCTGTCATGTTGTATGTGATGATTTTTGTGTGTCCCTCGCGAGAAAGATGCGCAAGTTCATGTAAGATGTTGTATGATGTTGCTCAACAGTTATCTTGCCAGTGGGCGCATCTGTTGTTGATCGGTGCGACGTGTCTAGCAAAATACCTCGTGTGAAGTGTGTACGGGGTGTGCGCTGCGTTTGCAATAACTTTGTTTAAGGAGATCGCTTGTAGTCGAGTGAGCTGTCTCGTATTGTCAATCTGCGGGGCTGGCTTTCCTTCCGATAGCCGACACCTTTTGTCTGCTTTCTTTTTGGTGCGAAGGTAGTGCACAAGCGCTCTGCCGGGGAAGCCTTCTTGGGGTGTAGGGCGTTGTACGTTTGATCAAGCCCACCAGCTTGCGTGACCGAGTCGCAAGGATCACCCGCTCAAGACCAGCGCCGGATCATCTCCAACGCTTGCGAAATGATTGCGCTCCAGGAGCTATCCTTCGTATTGTAAGGGTGCCTCCTCCTTTCATTGAGGAGGCATCCAAGTGCCATGTAGGGGGCTTCACCCCACGATTTACATTGTAGCGCCCGGCGACGCTATAAAGCGCTGGCGCTGCGATCGGCGTTCCCGCGACAGAAGAAAATAAAGAACGACAGCGCGTGCTCGGAGTGCACGCCCGGCACGCGCAGTCCGGAACTAGAAGCCTGCCACGCTGGTCGTCCCTGGCCAACCGCTCCAGACTGTCGACCCCGCCAAACCCTCAACAGTGGTGACCTGGCGAACCGTGCCTTCTATCTCAGCGGCGTTCCAGCATGGCGTACTGGCAGCACCCAAGTTTCGACCCGCCGCTCCCGGCGTTCCGGCCTGCAGGCGTCGGCGGGTGGTTCGCCTAACTGGAGGCTGCGATGTACCTGAACGGCATCACCATCCAGCCGTTCAAACACGAAGTCCTTTGCGACATCCTCCCGCCCGACCTCCTGCGTCGGCTCACCTACTCTGCCTTCGGCGGCCGGCCATACGATGCGCTGCGTGCGGCCGTCTTGGCCGACTTCGGCGCCTACTACGTTCCGCCGCCGCTCTACGACGCAGCGGACCCGTTTTCGCCGCCGCCAGCCTCTGGCCCTGCACCGGCCTCGCTCGCGCCCACGCAGCCTTCATCAGAACCCGGCCCGCCTCAGCAGCCCCTCGCCGCATCGCCGCCACTCCCGTCCAGCGTCTCCAGCCCAGCTGTCTCTCTCGACGCCATACCAGGTGGGATCCGCACGAGCTCCGCCTCGCGTCCTGCTCCCACCACTATCCGACCCGCGTCTCTGGCTCTGCCTCCGTGCGCTTCAGTGGCGTTGTCGCCAGAGCCTCCTGCAGCCAAGGACGACTCTGCGGCAGCAGCCGTGCCGAGGCTTCCGGCATCTCCATCTACCTCGTCACTACCGCCAACAGCTCTACAGGCCTCTGCTGTGAGGTTGAAGCCGCCACCGCAGCATATGCCACATACCAGCCCCACTACCTCGGCGGCCACACCGCCTGCCCAAGAGGCCTCACCCCAATCCCTCAGTACGGTCAACCGCTTCTCGGATTCTGACCCTGGCAACTCGACACCGCCGCAGCAAGCGTCTGCTTTGGTGCCTGCCTTGAGCTACCATCAGCAACGCATGGTAGAGCTACCCGCACCGAGTAGCGCGGCAGTTGTCCTTCCACCAGCTGTGTCTGTTGCTGTCAGCCAGCCGTCTGGTGTACGCGTCTCAGCTCCACGGCCTGTCACTGGCGCAACCTTCTTGCAGCCACCCACAGCCGATCATGCCCACACGCGCATCAGCACTGGCCAGTTTCTCCGGACTGCCACTCTCGCTTCACCCAAGCACCTGGCATTGAGCCCAGCAACTTGCTCCGGCATCGTCACAGCTGTCGCCGCTATGTCGACGGTCCCACCACACCTGCTGTCAGTCCCTGGAGCCGTTTCGGCCGCTCCTGTGCTTGTGACCACGTACACGGCGCGTCGGATCCCCATCGCCATCAGCTGCAATGTTCCAGCACCGACGACGCTTGTGTCCGCGGGCAGCACTGCAAACGGTGACGGCCCGACCATGGTCTTCCCTGCCCTCATGTCCATTGTCAGTTCGGCACCCTGCCTCATTCGCCCGTTGCGCAGCAGCCAGGCTCGTCCACCTGAGCCCGTGCACTCCACCCGACAGCTTTTCCCGGCCCCTGACCTGAACTTACCGGACCTTGCAGCGACCCCGTGGGGACACTGTTACTCCAGTTGCCTGCTTGCCTGCCGTGGCTACTCCATCTCTGCCCCGTCGGCGCGTATATTTCGCCGTTCCGTCTAGGCGGGGGGCCCTGTAGCGCCCGGCGACGCTATAAAGCGCAGGCGCTGCGATCGGCGTTCCCGCGACAGAAGAAAATAAAGAACGACAGCGCGTGCTCGGAGTGCACGCCCGGCACGCGCAGTCCGGAACTAGAAGCCTGCCACGCTGGTCGTCTCTGTCTGGTGCTCCGCTGCGACCCCGCCAAACCCTCAACAACATCATTGGCAATAAACGTTTTCACCACCACCACAACGATCGCGAACAAGGGTTTTCAGGATGCAAGGACCGTAAATAAAATTGCAGCTCCACGGACTAAGTTTTTCGTTATGAAAGGAGAAGGTAATAGGATTATTACATTGTACGCGTTATTACTTGCTTGTGAGCTGCAGCGAATGTCCCCGCTTCAGAAATACCAGCGCGAAACAAGGTACACAGCGAAAGCTGGAAACGCACCTATGCACAGTATTTCAACCCAGGATCCCAGTCTATACCCTGCTAAGAATAAATCGCACTTTTTATCAAAGCCAATAAAAACAAAAACTAACCAATGCTTCTGCGCCGCATTTCAGTACCGTTTACTTACCTGCAAACAAGTATTCATGCCCTCTTTAAGCAATATTTTATGAGTCTCTTAAAAAGTAATTTCCCAACAATCAGTGCGTAGTACGCTACAGACTGAGCATGTGAATTTTTAGAGCGCAGCTCTTTGGCGTCCGTTCCTGGGTTTCGCGTCGGCGTCGGCGTCGGCGTCGGCCTCGTAACCAGCTCCGCCCCCAATGTCACGCTTTTCAATTGGTCGAAATGCTCGTGACGTCACAGTGCGCGAATTTCAAATGGGGCCAATTGTACTTTGGCTAGTAACCATGCAACCAATCAAAGGGATCGTATAGTGATGCTGCAACTAAGTTGGACTGAGTTTAGTTAATTGCTTAATTAATCAATTAGCCTAATTAATATAGAGGAGAATGAAGATGTCAGAAGAAAAGAAAAGAAAGACGCGCGCCGCAGCGACAACAACGTCCGCGGAAGGAGACGCTGCTGAAAAAAACAGATAAGTACGAAGCCGCGTTCCCTCCACCACCACGCACTTCCCCACTCAGTAAGACGTTGCTCATTTCATATACGTTGTGTCGAACATCCTAGACAGTTCCAACAATTGACAGGTTAATGACAGAACACGATGGATAAAAATACAATAATATAAATATGAAATAGCCTAATTAACCTTTCTAGTTAGACCGCATAAATCAATAAAACCGAGAACGAAATTGGTCGAGTTGGGGAATCGAACCAGGGTCTCCGGAGTGCGATACGAGCACGCTAGCCACTCCGTAATACCAGCTGAATGGTTTGGAATGAACACAGGCGCGTCTAGCTAATACGGCGTCTTCGTTCACTCCCATCTTCCCCCTTTCCCTTACGGCGAGGTGCAGGTGTCCACCCAGATATGCGAGACAGATACATTTCCTTTCCTCAAAAAATAAATTTACCGTCCAGCAAGGCGTACAGCCGAATTGGCGAAGGCGTTCTCTGGACTCCCTGGCAGCGTTGCAAGACGCTGTCGCGTTCCACTCTTACAGGCGAAGCTTAACATGTTAACCACACATCAGTAACACACGCAGACAGCCAATGGACGCGTATTCGCTGGCAGCACTTGATTCATCATTCACAACCACATTCTTAACGTACGCTCCCTTGCCGCACATGCCAAGGACGTACACCACGATCACATTCTGCGCCATTCCTCTGTACTTTGCTTTGCTGAAACCTGGATGGATCCCGAAGAGCCTCTCGAAATCATAGATTTCCTATACTGCTGTGGTGCTCGCAGAGACCACAACAGAGCGGCGGGAGTCGCTATCTACTTGCGCACAGGTCTCTCTGCAATACCAGTCGAAATGTTTGGCACGTCACATGAAGTTCGCGAACTGTGCGCCGCAATGTTGCCCAACGGCTTGCTGGTAGTAGCTGCCTACTTCGCCCCTACCGCACTCACGAAAGACGTCGTGCACTTCCTGCAACTCGCATTAACCGTCCATCGATCCACACCGATGTTAGTAGTGGGGGACTTTAATGTTGACATAAAGACAAACAGCAATTTCCTAACACTTATGCGGGAGAACATCCCGTTCCTCTCGCTCGTAACGCGTCCCACGGCTGTGACAACCTCGCGAGGCACTTGTATAGATCTCGTCTTTGAGAATCAAGCATTGGTGTACCAAGTCGAACATATATCAGTCTCTTTCTCCGACCACAAAGCTTCCTTCATGACTGTCAAGAACTGTTAGTGGAGTCTTTGTTAAAGGAATACGTGTGAAAAATAAAAAAAAATCTGTGATAGCGCATACATGTGTTGCTCGATTTCTTTGCCTCAATCTATCGAAAAGGTGAAACAGCTTATTTGCTGCGCTCAAATTTCGCATTAGGAAGTAACGTAATCGTCGGCAATTTTTTTAACACATCTTTTTCTGTCATTTGCTTTCTATATCCTGCCGGTAACACGGGGGAGATGGGATGTGGTTTTTTGCAGAAACTTAGGTGGGCGAATGAGATTAAGAAGTTCGCTGGGGTAGTGCGGTGGCAGCTGGCACAAGATGGGGTAATTTGGAGAGATATGAGAGAGGCTTTGTCCTTCAGTGAGCCTAGTCAGGATAAAGATGATGATGATAGAAGTCAAATATTGAAGCTGGTCGTATCTTTCCCAATGCTCCGTTATCTTTTTTTTCCTTCAACAAGCTGAAAAGAAAGACAGAATGAGAAAGGAAGATTTACGTTGCTGAATTTACTTTATCAAGCGTATACAGCCACAACTAATAAATTCAAGGGTCGTTCGCATTATTCCTCCGCATGTGCTCCTTTATCGTACTCCAGCGCCATCTTGCACAAGTGGTTCCCGTTTCCCAGAGGAAAACGTAAACGCCTTTGTAACGTTTTCCTGCAGGTTATCTGTTGGGTAACTTTTATGTGGTATCAAATTTCGGTTCTTTCTAAAACAATATATTTTAGGTGCCTGGGAAAATGACTCACAGGTGGTAATCATAAAGGGGAGCTAATGTTCTGAAAAGAACTGATTACGTTTATCGTCGTTTAAAATGCGAGAAAGTTACATTTGTAGGCTTGATCATGAGCTCATGCTTCGCGAATTTGTGATTGAGCGCATGGTCATTTTTCTCACTGCTCGCGCCTAACGATTATCACACCTCTACGTGTACTGTGCGTTGTTAGTGCACGTTAAAGAACCCCAGGTGGTCGAAATTTCTGAAGCCCTTCACTGCGGCGTCCCTCATAGCCTGGGGTGTTTTGGAACGTTAAATCGCAATAAACCAAGCCAAACGTCTTCACTTTCAGTACGTTTAGCTCTTTTCGAGATGAAAGCAATGTGGACGGAAAAAGGTCAACCAGAAAAAAAAAACAGCGGAGCTCACACACTAGATGATTTCTACGGTCACAAGCAAAGGACGTAGGTGTGGCTGTTATGTATGGAGCACATTATGGATGGTTGAAACAAAAAAAAAATATATACGTGTTTTCGATTTGCGACTGCTCCAAACAGGCACTGGGCAATCTTATTTTTCTAATCAAGCATGATATGTGGGAAATCTGCTTTGAGGAATATCGACCGAAGTCCAGGTCTAGCAGCTTATAAACGTCACAGATCAACGCGATAAACGAAAGAGAAGGAAGCTAAGAGAGCACCTTTGCACTCTTTTTCCTGACATTGTAAGCTCTATCCGGATAATTTGCCCAATATCGTGGTTCTGCGATGTTCGGATTTATCATAGTAGGCGCGGTATTCGGTCCCTGCCGAATGTTAGGTTATTTTAGGAGATGTAAAAATTCTTCAATATCAGTTTACACAATTGAATATGAATGGAATAACAAATATAGAAAATTCATATCATAATATTTAATATTCGTACACCCCTGCTGAAAATGTACGCGCTAGCACGTTATTAAAACACTGCTGATGAAGGTGGCTCCCTGAATCGCATGCATAAGTTTTGCTGTTTTTAAGGCGGAAGCCTTTAATGCCTCATCGTTGTAAGCAGGAGTTGTCGACAGAAAATGTCACGCTTTTCAATTGGTCGAAATGCTCGTGACGTCACAGTGCGCGAATTTCAAATGGGGCCAATTGTACTTTGGCTAGTAACCATGCAACCAATCAAAGGGATCGTACAGTGATGCTCCAACTAAGTTGGACTGAGTTTAGTTAATTGCTTAATTAATCAATTAGCCTAATTAAGATAGAGGAGAATGAAGAGGTCAGAAGAAAGAGGAAAAGAAAAGAAAGACGCGCGCCGCAGCGACAACAGCGTCCGCGGAAGAAGACGCTGCTGAAAAAAACAGATAAGTACGAAACCGCGTTCGCTCCACCACCACGCACTTCCCCACTCAGTTCGACGTTGCTCGTTTCATATACGTTGTGTCGAACATCCTAGACAGTTCCAACAATAGACAGGTGAATGACGGAACACGATGGATAGAAATACAATAACATAAATATGAAATAGCCTAATTAACCTTTCTAGTTAGACCGCATAAATCAATAAAACCGAGAACGAAATTGGTCGAGTTGAGGAATCGAACCAGGGTCTCCGGAGTGCGATACGAGCACGCTAGCCACTCCGTAATGCCAGCTGAATGGTTTGGAATGAACAAAGGCGCGTCTAGCTAATACGGCGTCTTCGTTCACTCCCATCTTCCCCCTTTCCCTTACGGCGAGGTGCAGGTGTCCACCCAGATATGCGAGATAGATACATTTCCTTTCCTCAAAAAATAAATTTACCGTCCAGCAAGGCGTACAGCAGAATTGGCGATGGCGTTCTGTGGACTCCCTGGCAGCGTTGCAAGACGCTGTCGCGTTCCACTCTTACAGGCGAAGCTTAACATGTTAACCAGACATCAGTAACACACGCAGACAGCCAATGGACGCGTCATTCGCTGGCAGCACTTGAATCATCATTCACAACCACATTCGTGACAGAATGCTGTACTAAGGCTTTCGCCTTGCACCACTTTAGTCGCCAAAGTGACTCCTAATTTTTTTTTATGCCAATTGAATTATTAAATACATTTTAATCAGACGTTGCACATAACTTCTCGTAAACCGCATCTTTATTCCGGACTACATTTTCAAGCTTTGAAGCCAGTCTTCTTTTGGAAGAACACTGTTCAGACTGTTGAACGCTACCTTCTACTCTGTGAAATCGACGCTTATGTACTCTGCCGTACCGTGAGCATGAGTACGATACGCCGCCAGAAAGTCTTCTGGAAACTCTGCGTCAGTTACTTCTAGTCCCACTCGCAATCCGGAGAACCAATCGGGGTTATTCTGCGAATCGTCAAAGTGTCCTCACGATCACGTTAGTGATGATAATCTGATGATGAGGATGGCTGGAGATTCTGTGTGCAAAGAAGCGGACGCCACGGTTATCGAAAAAAATTTTAAATGTAGGCTTAGCGCATGAATCAGCGATAGCTGTTATGGCTTTGGTCTAAGCCCTGCATTCTGCCATGGAACCACCACCTAGCTGTGCATTCCTCAGCCCTTATAACCTCCTGCTTGAACAGTAGCCACCCATTTAGTTCTTCCCATGACATCCACCTTCCGGTTGCACATTCCTCCAGCACAAGCCATATTCTCCCAAGCCACTAGGCTAGTACACTATAACTAGGCCAACCATTGCCTCGCATCTTCCTTCTCCCTTCTTTCCCCTACACCTGGAGACATAATTCTCCTCTCTGCCTTTTATCACCTTCCAACCTGTCATGGTTAGCTGTTGGCATTTGAATTGAGTTGTTATACATCATAATCTGCATTAATTAAGTTAAATTACATTATTTTCAAGTAATGAAATTCTTAGTGCTGACCCTGTAGAATCTACGGTAGAAGGCATCACTGAATGCTTCGCTAAAGTTTGGCATCGCTAAAGTTGGAACAGTTATTACTGAAAACGAAAAAATGGAAGGAACCGCATGCGAGTGTCCCTAAATTGGGGCATTTGGCTGCTCAGTTTGGCTCACTACGAGCGCAAGTGTGAAAGTGGGTTGCGTAGCTCGGACACGTCCCTTTCGAGTTCAGCATTTGAGGCCAGCTCACCTGGTCGGGCATGACATCAATGTCCGGTGACTGGCCCCGCTCATAGCTCGTGTGACCCTGCCAGCCGTCACCGCTCTATTAACGTACGGCCACTAGCACCTGACACCCCACCCGCAACAAAGAACCGCAGGTACAGCATCATTGTTGGCTTCAGACGCCGCAGCCGACACCCAGCACTTTCTCCAGGCGTCCCCCTTTCTACAACGACCGTTTCAAGAACAAAAATTCCGCAGCAAGGAAGTATTTCCCATTCCTCGTCAGCAAACTATATCAATATCGCGATTTTCGGTGCTTTATTATTGATAGCAATGTAAAACACTTGATAAAATAAATATAATCGCCATGAGAATTGCTCTGTTATTTTTGCTTAGAGACATTGAAAAGCGCCATTTGCCATTTGAAAAGCGCGACAATGTTGCTCTTCAACCCGATACGTTATATTATCCGATTCGGCAGAAAATCTGGTGTCCTAGTCGTCGTCAACGTTGTGAGCAAAAACTTCCCTGAAAAGCCATCTAGGTTGACCTCCTAGGTGACGTGACTTTATACCGTTATCACAAGCTACCCACCAGATTGTGAGCACACTGACCACCGTGGCAAGTGGCAGTTAAATTAACGATTGGTCACGACAGGTTGCTTGGGAAAAGTAACTTGGGTCACAGAAACCCCACCTGTGGCAGCTCCTGCCATCGCAGGGCAGTGGCGCATCACTTCACTACTGCATTACTGTGAAAGGATTGGTATGAGCACTGGCAGGAGTCTATGAATGTAAATTTGAGAATCACCAATTCCGCATATATGGGCATTAACTCTTTAGCGCTACAGCGTCGCACCCTTAAAGCAGA
Organism: Amblyomma mixtum; assembly: GCF_055824585.1. Lineage (NCBI taxonomy): Eukaryota > Metazoa > Arthropoda > Arachnida > Ixodida > Ixodidae > Amblyomma > Amblyomma mixtum. The sequence continues at coordinate 210,154,988 of NC_143012.1, read as the reverse complement.
GCTCAAGTGTGCAGTACAATTTATTCTTCAACAGACGCGATGTGTTGCGTTATCTTTTGGTTCAATTTCAACCACGATAATTTTTGCTGCATCCATAAAGGCCCTTTAGAAAATCATTGCTTTGTACACTCAATTAGGACAGCTCAATTTTCCTTGCTGTCCGTATACTCACAGCAGAGCGAGTTTCTTTCTTTAGTAGGGCACTTAAAATGAGTTATACACGCAATTGAGCTATTTGGCACCCTATCCGCTCTTTGGGCCCGCAACCTCCTTCAAATTTAGTAGAGCAGTCAAGTGCATGCCGCAGGAGCGAACCTCTTCCTGGTCAGAAAACGGCATTCTAATACGTTGACTAGGGAGCTGCCCGCGACCCAGGACACTTTGGAAATTCTAAAGTGTGCTTGGCGAAAGCCTTGTGGTCAACCCACGCCGCTTTCCCGAGCCGCTTGGCGCATGGCGGGCTTCCCGAATCGGAGGTTTTTATTCTTTGGTGACTGCGGTCTCTATTTTGATTGCATTGTTTTAGAGCGAGCTCTTTGGCGTCCGTTTCACGGCGTCGCCGTCGCCGTTGTCCGTTTGGCGCTCATTGTGTTCATTGGCGTTGGAGTTGACGTTTTACACTCCGATCATTTTAAGGAAAGGAAGCGCTCATAACTGGCTCCCTGGGTCAGTGGACGCCTGAGTCGCACTTTTGTGTTGTTTCGATTGGATTGGAAAACGTTTATTGTCAGCACTGAGCCCTAGTGGGCATTATACAAGGTGGCTTCGAGCCCATGGCACTTGGCGACCTTGTGAGCCCACTCAGTGGCCCGGACTTGCGTCAACGGGTCTGAGCTGGCCAGTATACACCTTTCCAACCTGGGCGCTGCCATATTGTTTCCGGCGGCGGAACCGGTTTCTAGCAGTCCAGAGAGGAGGCGTTTCGCCGCTTCCACCGTGCTAGCGGGAGGTGCCCACTGCAGTCCAGGGAACAATATGGCAGCGCCCAGGGAGCCCTTTTTGGAAAGGTCTATAGCCTCCCACCGCTCTAGAGAAGAGACTGGTAGTAGGTCCGCCGGTGGCGGCGCCTTTTTGCAGCTCCATAAAATGTGGTCATATCCGGCTATCTCGCCGCATTGTTTGCAAGTAGCGTTGTATTGTGTTCGATACATGTGTGCTAGTCTCGACGGGCTAAAGAAGGCTCGCGTCTGGAGCCGACGCCACGTTACCTCCTGGCTTTGTCGAGCTTTTTGTCTGGTGGCAGATAGATCCTCCTTTCCAGTTTAAACTGATTGGTGTATTCGTGAAATGATATGAATGCATCTCTCGTGAAATTTGGGGACTCAACCCGGCTCACTGCTCGGCTGACATAACCTCGAGCTATACTGTGAGCCAACTCGTTTCCCCTGTTCCCCGAGTGTGCCGGCACCCATATTAGTTCCACCTCTCTTTGGTCCCAGTCTTTATGTCTTAATATTCGTTCTGCCTCCTGGGAGATCATACCCCGCGCAAAATTGTTGATAGCCACCTTGGAGTCGCTAATTATGGTGACTGCTTTGGTGCTGGCCATTGCCATGGCGATAGCCGCCTTCTCCGCTGTCCCCGAGTTTTTTGTTTTGACCGAACCGGCCGTTAATGTTTCACCCGAGTCGTTCACGGCCACGACCACAAAGGAGTCGCCTCCTTCGTATTCCGCCGCGTCTACATAGGTTGTGTATTCCGAGCCTTTGAGCTGGGCTTCAAGGGCCTTTGCTCTGGCTCTCCTCCTTCCTTCGTGAAAAGCAGGATACATGTTTTTTGGAAGTGGTTTAATAGTGAGTGATTTTCTAACTTTCGTCTGTAATTTTGCATGCGCATTTCTTTCCGGAATTCTATCATGTAATCCTAGGTTGCTCAGGATCTTTCTCCCCGGGGGTGAGGTCGCAAGCGTCCTTAATTGCGCAAATATATGTGCCTCGCATAGTTCCGTGGTGGTGTTGTAGATCCCCAGTTTAAGAAGTCTTTCCGTAGGAGTGCAGTGGGGCAGCCCCAATGCTGCTTTATATGCCTGCCTTATGATCCCATCTATTTTGTTCTGTTCCGCCAGCCCTAGCTTGAGGTAGGGAACGGCGTAAACTATTCTGCTTATCACGAAAGCCTGAACCATTCGGCAGAGATCTTTCTCTTTGACTCCCCGTCTTTTGTTAGCTATTCGCCTTATGAGCCTGGTTGTCATGCTAATTGTGGACTTAAGCCTGTTTATTGTCTCTGTGTTCTTTCTATTGTCCTGTATTATAAGTCCTAGGACCCTGATTTTGTCAACTCTGGCTACCGGAGTATCATTTACCAGTACGTGAATGTCTCCTACGTTGGTATCGCGTTTGCTAACCCTCCGGATCACCAGAAGTTCGAATTTGCTTGGCGAGCATTTTAGTCCTGCCCATTCCGCGTAATCCTGGACAATATCGATCGCGTGTTGGAGATTTTATTCTATTTCCCCATCGCTTCCTGTATGCGTCCATATTGTTATGTCATCCGCATATAGCGTATGGTTTATACCCTCGACAGTCTTCAATAGCGGCGGTAGGTTCTTCAACGCCAGGTTGAATAAGAAAGGAGAGAGCACTGAGCCCTGCGGAGTTCCCTTGTCTCCCAGCTTAATAGTTTCTGACTGGATGTCTCCTAATTTATTTCTGCGGTTCTGCCGGTTAGAAAGTCCCTTACGTAATCGTAGGTCCGCTTTCCAGGGGCAATCTCCGCCAGATTAGTTAGTATGACCTCGTGTTTGACGTTATCGAAGGCTTTATGTAGGTCTAGGCCCCGTATAGTTTTGGCGCCCCCTTTGTTGGGCGGGTCTATGATGTCTGCTTTGAGCTGGAGCATGACGTCCTGCGTGGACAACTTGCTACTGAAGCCTAGCATCGTTTCAGGAAATACCTCCCTTTCCTCTGCGTATTCCTGGAGTCTGTTTAATATGACATGTTCCATCAGCTTCCCCAGGCAGGACGTTAGCGATATCGGCCTGAGGTTGCTCACTTCAAGTTTCTTCCCGGGTTTTGGAATAAAGATTACTTTGGCATGTTTCCATTGTGAAGGTAGACTACCTCGTTTCCATATCTCATTTATGTAATCTGTGACTGCCGTGACCGAGACTAGATCTAGGTTCCTTAGCATTTTGTTGGTTACCCCATCTGCCCCCGCTGCCGACGTGGTTCTTAGTTGACTCATTGCTCTCCATACCTCCGCTATCGAGATGTCCTCATCTAGCTGTGTGTTCTCTGCTCCTTCGTAAGCTGGAGATGAACCCCCTTTGTCTGTGTTAAGGCACCTGCTCTTCAGTTCCTCTATTAGGTCCGCGGCTGTTCCCTGGTATTTGTGAATCAATCGTTTAAGCTGCCCTTGTGCCGCCGACTTTGTTTGTCCTGGGTCTAGTAAGTGGCGAAGAAGATGCCACGTGTTCTTGCACCCTAGCTTTCCATTCATTTCATCGCAAATTTGTCCCCAGTGTTGACGCTGAAGCTCGTTTGTGTAGTCTTCTATCTGTTTTTCGAGTGTCGATATTCTCTTCTTTAGCCTTCTATTCTGTTTCTGTTTTTTCCACCACTTCAAGAGGCTCTCGTGGGCTTCCCACATGTGGGCCAGCCTCGAGTCTGTGATGTCATGTTCGGTGGTTGGGGCCTGTCTAGTGTGACTGTTTACGTCTCTTTTGAGTGTCTCAACCCATTGATTTAGATCCGATATCTCCCTCGGAGCGGTTCTGTCCCGGACTTTTCGGAGGGTGTCCCAGTCTGTCAGCTTCGTTTCGCGCAGCTTCCCCTTCATCGGCCTGGTTTGTGTTTCAATCTCTATGATGTAGTGATCGCTACCCAAGGTGTGTCCTGTGTTTGACCATCTTTCACCCTCGAGGTCTTTGCCTAGCGTCAAGTCTGAGGACGTGTCTACGCTGACGCTATTGCCTATCCTCGTGGGGTCTTGCGGGTTGTTTAGTAGCGTGAGCCTTAAGTTTTGGATTTCTTTCCATAGCTTGTTTCCCTTAGGGGAGGCCGTCCGATATCCCCATGCCGGATGTGGGGCGTTGAAGTCCCCCGTGATTACTAATCCCTTCTTATAAGATATTCTAATGGCTTTACGTAATAGGTCCGCCAGCCCTGTGCCCCGGTTTTTCGGTGAGTTGTATATATTCAGAATAAAGAGACTGTTGTCCCCTTTTCTGTTTGGGATTATTTCTAACATCACGTAGTCCTCGCTTGTGTTTTCGAGTGCGTGTTGTGTTGCCGTTAGATTTCTTTGCACTAGCGTGGCCGTGAACGACTTGGGTTTCTGCTCTTTTTGCACTTCTAGCGGGGTGTACGCGGCGTAGCCATTTAATTTTACCATGCCGCTTGTCTCCTGCAGCGTGATTACGTCCGGTGTGCTTATGTTTTTTGAATGTATGCCTGCAGGTTCCATCTTTTGGACTGGAAGCCTCTGCAGTTCCACTGCCAGATTCTAATTTGTTGGTGAGGGGCCATGATGTCCTATAGAGGCTGTTGCTGCGGTTGCAGCGAGGGGAGGGTGTTGCCGGCAACAGGGGGAAGCCTGGCTTCTATGTTTGCTAGTTGTTCCAGAATTTGCTGGAAGCAACCCATGGTTTGTTCCCTGAACATGACGAATTCCGCCGTCAGATTGTCAGCACGTTCGGCTATTTTGTCTACCCTAGCGGTAAGGGCATCAATTCTAGCGTCTTGAGCGTCAACTCGCTTCAATAGTGTGTTCATGTCCGACCTAACCTTGATGTGGGTTTTAGCCGATGCGTCCTCGTTAGTACTTTCTGCCGTCTTTTTGGGAGTACTGTCGTCTCTGTTTCCCCCTCTGGGCAGGGGTCTTTTCAAGGGGACTCTGGTGTCTGTCTCCATTACGTTTTGAATGTCTCCCCCTTCATATGTGTCACGCGGGGGCGCCTGACTCGCGTTGTGTGATTGTTGCAAAGGAGGTTTTTCGACCACCTTCGGCTGTTTTGTGTTAGCGTTAATGAGTTTCCTCAGCTCCGCCATTTCCTTCTTTATGGTGTCTAGCTCTCTGTCTCTCTTAGCGAGCTGCTCTACCAGTTCCTTCTCCAGAGCGGTTTGCCAAGAAGAGGCCTTATCTGGCCAGCTGACCTTTTTGCCCGCGTCTCTGTCCTTGCTTGAGCCTCTTCCTCTGCTCGAGCTGCTCTCTCTGTCAGGACCCGAGCTGGCGCCTCCGGTCCCCGGTAATGGTGGGAAGGAGCTCGATCTGCTTCTCCCCCGGTGGCCTTGGCGGGTGCCGCTGTGGTCCCTGGTCTTCGGTCTTGGTTGGTGTCCGGAGTCAAGTTGCCCCAGGTCGTTCTTGGATTTATAAGGTTCTTTCTTTGCCAGCCGATACTTGCAATTCCGGCTGCCGGTATTGTGTGGCCCCCCGCATACGATGCATTCGGGCTTTCATGTCGGCAGTTCTCCCTCCGGTGGGTCTGGATGGTCTTCGCCGCATCTGCGGCAACGCTTTACCCATGGCTTATAGTACACATCCGTCCTGTGTCCCGTCTTCCTGCAGTTGTAGCAGGTCTCTACCCGCTCTCGGTACGGGTAGACGATGAACACTGATCCCCAGTAGAAGACTTGTCTGGGAAGCTTTTTCTCTCCAAAGGTGATGAGAATAGATCTCGACTTGCCAATTCTTCTGGCGTTGAGTACAACGATGTCCGGGTTGCGTTTGGTGAATCATTGACGAACTTCTTCCGGTGTTCCGATATCATAGGCGTTGTATACCACGCCCTTAACTGCGTCGTCGGGAGCCGCGACGTAGGGTGCCATGGCGAGGGCCTTCTCCCCGATAACTATCGTCTTTATCCTCGCGTAGGTGCTCGCGCGTTCACGATTCGGTGTGCTGATCGTGTACGTGTTGTTCACGGAGTTGATTCTTGAAGTGTCTTCGTCCAGGACATCTCCGTATGGTAGTTGCGCGGCCGTGCAGGTGGCCTGCAGTAGGTGACGTGGCACGTAATCGTTCAAGTTCCAGCCTCTGGGCCTGAAGATTATTTTATAGTCGCTCTCCGGGAGCTTCGGCATTGGTGCCCTTTTTCGGATGTTCGGGTCTTGCCTCTTTTTCTGAGTGGCAGTCGATTTCTTCTCCCCGGCGCCGTGATCGCCAGCGTTCCCGCCGAAATTCGCGGCGGCGTTCGAGCCAGCGTTTCCGCTGGCGTTTCCAGGCTTCCCGCCTTTTTTCATCATGCGGTCGTGCATGCTGAGAACGGTCTCCCACTCACCGTTCTCAAATTCCGAGGGTGCCAGTTCATCTCCGTCGACGGTGTTGATCATCGTGGTGGTCACGGGGCCGCCCCAGGGGCCGGCTCCCGTCGATGCACGGGTAGCTACGCTAGGTCTGGGCGTTATGCCCAGCTAGCTCTCACGTGTCCGAGAGGTGAAAAGTCCCATGAAATGTGAAGTAGTCCACCGTTTGCCCGAAATCCAGTGTCCCCTTGCACGGAGGGAGAATCCGGATCTGTTCACGGTAGTTTCCGGCACGCAGGCCCAAGTTGAACGCCGAAAAACAGCTGCTTGGCGGGAGCGCATGCCACGCACGTCTGCACCGCTCTGACGCGGGTGGTCGAGACTTTTGTGTTGTTGTTGCGGCTGTGGCAGCCATTGCCTAGCTACCGTCGCGGTGGTGGTGGTGGTGAAAACTTTTATATTGTAAAAAAGAGTTTGGGAGCCACAGAGTGGCCCCGCTACATGGTCGGCGTCCCTAGTCCGGGACACCGCACGACGAGGCCCCGTCTCTCGCCCGTTTCACCAGAGCCCTTTGGGACTCAAGCGAGGAGCAGTTGAGGAGGGCAGTCTCCCATGCCTCTCTGGAAGGGGTAGGGGAAGGGGGGAGGTGGGGATTTTGAGTACATGCCCACACCATGTGGAAGATATCACAGGTCTCCCCACAGTGTGGGCATCGCCCATCCGTGTTAGGATCGTAATGTTTTATTATTGCAGGACAGAGTAGAGTACCTGTCTGCAGGCGCCTTAAAGTTCGCTCCTCCGTCTTACTCAGCCCTTTTGCAGGGGCCGGGAAAAGGCGGTGGTTGTCGCTATAATGTGTTAATATTTCCCTGAATCGCAGCAGCGGCTGGTTAGTCTCCGAGCCAGAAGAGCTGGGATGAGGAGCCCGGTGAGTAAGCGCTCGGGCAGCCGCGTCAGCGGCCTCATTACCTCGTAAGCCCTGGTGGCCAGGAGCCCAAATGATTCGTTTGGGTGTTGGATCAGTGGCAGTCCGTCGTAGAATACAAGCAGCTAAGGGGGAGATCTCCCCTGCCAAGTAATGTTCACATGCTTTTCGGGAGTCCGTGATGATTATTCTCGAATTGGCGTGGGCGGCAGCAAGCGCTATCGCTACTTCCTCGGCCCGCATTGAATTCGGGGCTCGAAAGGAGAGTCCATCAACGTGCATTTCCTGGTGAACGACAGCGGCCGAGTAAAATCCCGTGGGCGATGGCCCTGCTACGTCTACATAATATACACCGGGTCGGGAGCCGTGTTGTCTCTCAAGAGCCCGAGCCCGCGCTTGTCGTCTGTTTTCATGCATGTCGGTGTTCATGTTACGGGGTAGCGGGGAGACCCAGAGCATATGGCGCCATAGTACTGGGATACGCTCCGCCTCCTCTGGAGTGCAGTCGTGTTGGATGTGTAAGCGGTTTAGCAGGCGGCGCCCAGGAGCCGTCTGCGTGAGCCGCGTGTATTGGTTCACGAGGTGGGCCTCCCGCAGCTCCTGGTAGGAGTTTAGCACCCCCAATGCCTTGAGTTTGGCATTAGAGGTAGCCACCGGGAGATCCAGGGCTCGCTTAGTTGCCTTGCGGATGATGGCGTCTATTCGCGCCTCGTCTTGCTTAGTAGTGCGGAGATATGGCACGGCGTAGAGGATCCGGCTAGTCACGAAGGCATAGACGAGCCGAAGCGCGTCCCTGCCCCGCAGACCACCCCGCTTGTTGGAAACGCGGCGGATCATGCGCCCTACCTGTTCGCCTACTCTCTTGAGTTTCGCAATAGTGGAGTCCGGTCTGAGTCTCTGGTGAATGAAAAGGCCCAGAATACGGAGCTCCTCCACCTCTCTAATAGGACCTCCTCACAGAGAGATGTGTATTGCTGTCCTATCCTTTGGGTTCGCTCTGACATGCAGAAGCTCTGATTTCGCTGGAGCACATTGGAGCCCACAGTCATTAGCATACGCATCGACTATGGAAGCAGCCTGCTGAAGGCGGTCCTCCATGTCTCCAAGGCTCCCCTGAGTGGTCCAAATTGTAATATCATCTGCATATAACGCGTGTTGAATGCCTTCCACCCGGGCCAATTGGCTTGGGAGGCGCATCATAGCAATGTTGAACAGGAGCGGTGATAACACTGCTCCCTGAGGGGTACCCCGTGTTCCCATCATGTAAGGGCCGTATTCCTCGCCCTCAATCCAAAGAAAGGCCTGGCGATTAGACAAGAAATCTCTTACATACGCGTAGGTCCTAGCCCCACAATCGGTAGAACTCAAGTTGGCTAGGATGCTTCCGTGTTCCACATTGTCGAAAGCCCCTTTCAGATCAAGGGCGAGGATGGCTTTGTCATTGTGTTGCATAGTTGTGGGTCGTATTACATCCCTGTGCAGCTGGAGAAGGACATCCTGTGCAGACATGTGAGGGCGAAACCCGAACATGGTGACTGCAAAGAAGCCCTTACTCTCCAGGTATGGAGAGAGGCGATCCCGTACCATCGTCTCCATAAGCTTGCCCGCACATGAGGTCAGTGATATGGGCCTCAGGTTGTCCGTATTCACGGCCTTACCTGTTTTAGGGATAAACGTCACAAGTGACGTTTTCCACTCGGGAGGGAGTGGACGCCCGTCCCAGATCTGGTTGATGTATTCTAATAAATGAAGGTAGGCTGAGTCCGGTAGGTTCGCCAACAGGTTCACTGTTATGTGGTCCCGTCCCGGAGCCGTACCCCGGCGCATTTTTGCTAAGGCCGCCTTAAGGTCGTGCAACTCAAAAGGGGCATCGAGTGTTTCATTAGGCCTGCCAGAGTACATGTACTGTTGCCCAGGCGGGTCCTCCATACGACAGAGATATCTGTCGCACAGAGTGTCCGCAAGTTGCGCCGTCGTACCTTGATACCCTTGCAGAGCCCGCCGGAGCTGCTTTTGCGTCTCCCCTCTCGTTTGGGAAGGGTCGATTAGACTGCGAAAGAGACGCCACGTCCCCTTCGAGCTCATCTGATGAGCTGCGGCGTCGCAGCGTGCTATCCAATTTGAATCTGAGAGCTCGGCAGCATACGCTGCAGCCTGCTCTGTGAGTTTGGCTATGCGGTCGCGTAATTTGCGATTAGTTTTCTGCTTTTTCCACCGTTTAGTTAAGCTCCGGCGCGCCTCCCACAAATGCAGGAGGTGGGTGTCCACTGCGGGGATCTCTTCGGTGGTTTGTAGTGTTGTGACGTGTTGTTTCTGAATGTTGTATATGTGGTTAGCCCATTCCGCGTAGCCGCCGGAAAATAGTACGGGAGGGATAGTGTGATTCCGGAATTTGTGCCAATCGGTCAGCTTGGCCTGACCCCATTTTTTGCGCGCTGCCTTTGCCTCGAGTGTAATCCGGAGAAGGAGGTGATCGCTGCCTAGAGAATCTCCCAAGTTCTCCCATGCAGCCGCTCTAGCATTTTTAACGAGAGAAAGGTCTGGACACGTGTCGCGGGTTACCGAATTCCCCACTCGAGTGGGATACGCCGGGTCCGTGAGCAACGTGAGGCTGAGGGTGGAGATGAGCTCCGCCAGCTTACGTCCTCTTGCCTGTTCGAAGTGGTAGCGCCAATGAAGGCTGGGAGCATTGAAGTCTCCAACGATCACTAGAGGCTCTTTTGCTGCCAATTTTATCGCGCGAAGGAAGATTTCATTGAAAGTTACGCGCGGCTTACGCGGAGGGCAGTATATGTTGAGGATATTTATTGACGGGTCGCGGCGTCTGAGAGGCAATACTCGGACCATTGTATATTCTTGCTCGGTACTCAAGTCTAAGTCGACCTGAACCACGGTGTAAGCCTTATTCACCAGGATGCACGTAGAGGGGCCCCCCTGAAAGGTGCTGTAGCCTGATAATTTAGCGTCTATGCCGGGCTCCTGTAGGGCAATGAGCGCCGGCATGTCACCTAGGGACTGCAGGTAAAGCTGGAGGTGTGACCGCTTTTTCCAAGATCTGAAACCCCTGCAGTTCCATTGGATGGAACTGCAGTGGACACCCGCGGTGGACACCCGAACCGCACCGTACAGGAAGGTAGGCAGTGGGAGTGAAAGAAGAAAGACAAAGAGAGGCCGTTGTGCAGAAAATGAAAATTCTATTTTAGGAAAGCAAATTACGCAGTAACTGTCTTGCATCTCTCGGTGGACACCCGTCACCCGTTTGCAGAAGAAAGGAGGAAGTGGGAGTGAAAGAAGGAACAGAAAGGGGGCCTGTAGTGAATTAAATGAATTTGAGAAAAGGAAATTACGGAGCAGTTTGCGCCGCGGCGCGGAGGAGAGGCCACAGTTGGCACGATTCCAGCGCAAGGGCGGACACCGCGAGCATGAACGAACGCCGCGAGCACGGACGGACAGCAAGATTGGTTTGGTTTATTGGGCTTTAACGTCCCAAAGCAACTAAGGCCATGAGGGACGCCGTAGTGAAGGACTCCGGAAATTTCGACCACCTGGGGTTCTTTAACGTGCACTGACATCGCACAACACATGGGCCTCTAGAATTTCGCCTTCATCGAAATTCAGCCCCCGCGGCAGGGATCGAACCCGCGTCTTTCGGCTCAGCAGCCCAGCGCCGTAACCACTGAGCCACCACGGTGGAGCGGACGGATACCGCGAGCATGGACGGACACCGCGAGCATGAGCCATTAAAGGCTTTTGCCTTAATATCTGTACAAGTAAGGACAAGCAGACGGCTGTCAGTGGCTCCTCAGTTGACCAGCGTGAAAGAGAGTTAGCAAAGATATCTTAGAAGAACTCTGTGGCGCTTAGAAGAACAATGGCGCTCTGTCTAGTCTTTCTTCTCCTGTGTGTGTGTGTGCTTATGGTTTGGCGCCTTTGAATTTAATTATGAAGAGTTAGCAAAACTGGGCACACTGATTTTCTTCCGTTTTACAGTGACATCTGTAACACCTCCATTCCTTGATTTCGCTTCGTTGTCGTAGTACTGGTAGTATTATTAGTAGTAGTAGTAGTAGTACGCTGTAGTCGGCATAACCGGTGGGTTACGGTTTCACGAGGACCAGACGGATAACGGGTACCGTGGAAGGAGGAAAGTATGATACGAGTGGCGGAACCCGTAAGCGGCGGAACCCGCCACCAGTAAGCACTTGCGTGTTTTAACATGAAAGATTTGGTATCCCATGTGGGAAAAATATACCCGGCACCGTCGTCGGCGACATTTTGAAGCCTCGCAGCCGGAGTGGCCGGAGCAGGCAGATGGAATGTGGCACCTGCTAAATAGGTCATGCGACCTTGTGATGTCGTCACAACAGGTCAACTGTGGCCGGTGGCGCTTCCATTAATGTTTGGTCCTGAGAGGTCGCTCTGGAAGAGCAACCTGGGTCGCAAAAGCGCCAAGAGAGCAGAAACTACCATCGCAGGGCAGTGGCGCATTGCTTAACCGCTTCACAACTGCGTCAGGAGTGGTATGAGGACCCCCCAGGGATCCATGAATATAAAGTAGAGAATGAGCGATTTCAGATATATGACCATTACCCATTAACGGTCGCGCATCGTTCCTTTAAGATGGAGCTTAAGTGCCCTATCCAGTTTTTTTTCTTTATTTTAGAGCCACAGCTTTGAAGCGCCCGTTCAGTGGTTTCGCGGCGTGGTAGTAGTAGTACTAGTAGTGGTAGTAGTGGTAGTAGTGGTAGTAGTGGTAGTAGTGGTAGTAGTGGTAGTAGTGGTAGTAGCGGTAGTAGTGGTAGTAGTAGTAGTAGTAGTAGTAGCAGCAGCAGCTGCCGTCGGTGTAACACGGTGGGTGCGTTGTCATGAGAACCAGAGGAAAGGTGATTACAGTTAAACGAGGACAATATGACCAGAGAGGAAGAAACTCACCACACGATGGTTTCTGGCATCGCGCGTGCGTCATCCAAATGCGTGTTCTTACCGAGACAACTGTCAAGCGACAGTTCCTGGGTTTCGCGTGGTAGTAGTAGTAGTACTAACAGTAGTAGTACGTAGTAGTCGTCGTCGTAATCAGTGGGTGAGTTGCCGTGAGAACTACTCGGAGGGTAGTTACCGTGGAAGGAGAGGGGTATGACGTAAACGGAGGAATCTTTAACAGGAGGCTGGTTGTCGCGGAAGGCAGATGAAGAGCATGGTTAGAAGTAAAGAATGGAGCACAATCCATCCACAGAACCTGCTACGAAACGTGCTGCCCGAGGACGCCAATGACGCCTCCTGTTAAACTACAACACACTCTCGCGCCTTGCATCGCACGTCGTCTTCTACTAATAATACTGCACTATACAGATTCTCGAGCACTGTGCATTGCACATCGCCGCCTTCATCAGCTAATACTACTATTAAACATTTCCATCACTAGACCTGCCGACGACCCAGCAGACGTGAACAATGAGCCTATAAAGCCTGCAGCCTACTATCTCCAGTGGAATTTCGCATTAGGGAGAATCGTAATCATCCTTACAATTTTTATCCACGTCGCAACTGTGAAACTCATCTCTGGCCTACATGCGGCTTATGCCGTAGCATATAAGCCATATTTAAAGACAGCTTTATTGCTGTTAATGTCTCTGTGTCACCGTGCAGCCTTTACAGAAGAGGCAAACAACACAAACAACAAGCATATTTCTAGCCAGATGTTTTGGAGCGTCGTGAGAAGTACAGCAGCAAATTTTCATTTTGAGAATTGCGTTTCTTCTTTGCGTGTGGACACCCTGCGGGAATCAATGCGCAAAAACTAATTGCTCGATGCGCACAGCTCAAACTGAAAGTAGCGGAAAATGGGTGTATGGTCACAAGCGCAAAAGCATTACGTGACCCGGTAAGCTTCAAGACGGTAAACTGAAAGAAATTTGAAATGTTAGCTCTACGATTTTTATTACCTAGGCAAAGAAAAAAAAACGAAGTACAGTTGTTGCCGTTACCTCCCGGTTTCAAAAGTTGTGGGCGTGGAAACAGTTTTCTTCGCGTGGATCGCAGAGGCTAGGTTAAAACTACATTCCTTTCAAAACAGTGGTAACTGAGGCATTTTCAGTGCGAAGGCCATGTGCCGGATGCAGCAGTGGGAAAAATTTTCAGTGTTATTTTCTCAGCAAAAAATGTGCGTCGTTTTCTGGCGGAAAAACAACAACTTAGGCAAAAGGAGCCACAAGGTCTATTTGTTGTAAAAAAAGTAAATTGCCTGATGTCATCCTCTAAGTTCGTTTTAGGCGCGTACATAGCGTCGCTGACCACCCACGGTTTTCCAACAGGCACAACGTGCTTAGTTCCACTGAGGGTGTAATTTTTGATAAAATATGTTTTTAACCCAACTCGAGACGACCAACTCATCATCCTGCCAACGTGCATGTATGCAAATCGGGAGCCCGAGCGTGAACTTATCGCCTGTAAGCGGTCTTGCCCGTGAATGAGCAATTCGCAGTGCACATTTCTTAAAACTTTTGCTTCCTTTTCTTCATGCTACTTCTTTTCTTCGGTACCATAGACTTTCGCGGCAGACGGCAATGTCTAACCGTGGCGCCAAAACCTGCACGAGAACACAAGACAAGGCTTCGGGGAAGACGTTTCAGGAAGAAGGATCATTAGCAGCGCAACTGGGCGAAACAGACCATAGCAGAAAAGGGGAGTGCGCTACGCACATAAGAAAGCGTAGTTGCCTCTCCTCTCTGTCAACCCGCTGGGCTACGAAACACCCTTCTAATATTATGAACCAAAAAGCCCAGCATGAAGTTTCGGGAGTATTTAAAATTTAATTCACCCGTGAACGCTTAGGTTGCAGTCACCAGGTTAGCGTCGCTAACGCTGAGGTTTATTCTGATGCGCGTTCTAGCGCTGCATGAGCAAGTTTCGCCCGGATAGAGTGATACATTTAATAATAAGTGAAAACCTTCTTCAGGCAAACAGATATCTTAACGATTCATGTTTAGGCCGAACCGGAGCGACGACACAGCTACTGCCTGACGCGATATGTCGGCTTTGGTTCATACGAGTACCAGCGCATTGCACTACCAAATACATTCTCTGCTCTCGCGCATCCATTCACTGGCGCTGTGCACATCTGGATATGGTAATGTCTATTCCTAAATTTATTCGGCATGTCTCTGGTTGGTTTCGCTATGTAAAGTGACTGTATTATCGAGTTAGGACAAATGCACCGACCGCTGGTAAATGATTTCTTAAATCAATGATCTTTACCAACCTTCCATGCGACCAGGCATCGGCTGCCCTGAAATCGCAACAGCCACTGCAGACTCGCAGTATAGAGAAAGCAGTGATCTGTGAGGCAAGGAAAAAGCAACAACGCTGCTATCGCCACGTGGCAGTAGCAGGTGGTGCTATGACTCATGGAAATGCATGTAAATTAAAATTTCAAAATACTTTTTGGATTTATCTTCTCCTATGTAGTACTTATTTCGCTGAAGACAGCTGATTAATTCCCCGCAAATGATAATGAAATATATGACGTCATTTCCAAGCAAATGTAATACTGAAATTCTACTATAATATGTAAACGCTTGGGGCAACTTTACACCGCCGGAGCGCGGCTCAAAAAGTAACTCGTAGACAAAAAATTGCAAACTTATTTTCGAATTTCGCAGTGCTCTTAACTTAGGTAGCCCTGTGTTAATCATAGGAGAGTACTTCTGTATGGAGTATGAACTCGCCGTGGTGCTTCGGTAGTTAACGCGCTCGGCTGCAGAGCCGGAGATCCCGGGTTCGAACCCGACTTTCTTCTTTCACTGACATCTTCCTCCGTCAGCAGCCAACAACCTCCACATGAACGACTGGGATTACCCACAGCATTTTGCGATCGAGAGACCCGCTCTGTTGTGCCCTGTACCGCCTGGATCCTCACTTTTAGCACAGGATAAGATTCTCGGACCATCGCTACAGCAGTCGACTGCCCTCAAGGCCTACTGCGCCGCTCGTGAGAGCAATTGGCTTAGATGACAATTTTTTACTCCGCTCCTCACCCTTTCTTCCTTTCTCTTTTCAATCCCTTCATCGCTCTTTCCCAGAGCAGTGTAGCCAACCGGAACACTCCTTTTCTTTCTTCTTGCTCTTTATCTCTCTCTCTCTCGGGTGTCCACCTAAATGCGACGCAATTACCATGCCATTTCCTTTTCTCAAAAACCAATTTTCAATTTCCAAGCTGACATCTCTCTACAGCCTCAAAATAATAGTGTGAGATACCGGTGGTACCCCCCCCCCCCCAACCTCTCACTCCCAATATCTATGTAATAGGTTATCTGGATGCTTCTCCGAACTGAACAAGTATCTTGTATTGTCTGACATGCTCCCATGTGCGCTGCATTTGGACAATCTAGGCAGTCTAGAGAAACAGTATAGGTTGATGTAAGTAAAACACTTCGCTCTCACAACAAATGTATCTCTCGCGACTAATGTAACACTAATAAAGCACTAATATAGTGCTCGAGAGCTGTGAATGAGGATTTTTTTAGGTTTTTGGCAAAGTTTATTGGGTGAAATAATTTATTCGTACGTCCGAATAATACCTTTAAAGTGGTCATACTGATAAATGACAAGTTCATTTGGGGAAGAGCAGATTGGTTAAGGCACTCTTGTCTCACATTTTTTTTCCATTGTGCTACTCGCACGCACTCAACGAAGATTTCTTTTCGCCTGAATTATACTTTGAAAGTGATGATGGTGATGCTGATAGTCGCTTGTTTTAGTTGCACGCTACGGATTTATTACTACGTTCAAATTGTGTCTTCAAAGCGATGGTGCTGAAAATGGCCTTTTTATATTGCACAAGAGCCAATTGGTAAAGGTCATCGTGGTTCCCATATTTGTTTTGACGACCTTTAGCAATCGGCTCTTGAGCTATACAAAACAGGTAATCATGGTTCGCATATTGTTGCGGAAGTAACAATACGCTCACTCTCCCTTCACCCGTTAACCTAGCCCACTATCATCCCTCCTTCCCCACTACGGCATGCGCTCTATGCCCAGAACCCTTCGCCTCTTCCCTCCACATCATTTCCCTCTGCCCGGCGGACCCTCCCCCCGCAGGACCTAGAGAACCTCAAGACCTGGGAGGACTGGGAGACCCTGCTGCGCTCGGAGGACCCGGCCCTGGAGACCATCGCCACCGGCCGTGCTGCCAGTGTTATGAACCTCAGGAACATAAACACTTGAGTGCAGTGGGGTTGTCCGGGAACCCTGGGGCGTGCCCCGAATTCCTGTGTAAATAAAGTTTTTTCTCTCTCTCTCGGTCTCTAGGTCGGACCGATTTCGCGCAGCCCCAGAGAGCCCCAAGTGCGCATGGGCGAAGAGCGAGTGTGACGCAGTTGCTGCGTAATTTCATTTCCTCAAACACAATTTTTGTTTTCATTATTACGGCCACTCTTTCTCTTTCTTCTTTCACTCTCACTTCCGCCCTTCCTCTAAAGAGGTTGGTTGGTTGGTTTATGGGGTTTAACGTCCCAAAGCGACTAAGGCTATGAGAGACGCCGTAGTGGAGGGCTCCGGAAATTTCGACCACCTGGGGTTCTTTAACGTGCACTGACATCGCACAGTACACGGGCCTCGAATTTCTCCTCCAAAGAAATTCAACCGCCGCGGCCGGGATCGAAGATGACGGGTCTGCACCGATATATGTGAGGCAGTTACTGCGTAATTTCCTTTCCTCAAAAACAATTATCTTTTTCTTCATTACGGCCCCTCTTTCTTCATTCACTCCCACTTCCTCCCTTCCTGTACGGTGCGGTTCACGTTTCCTCCGAGATGACAGAGAATTACTGCGCGAATTTTTTCCTCAACGGGCGGCAGTGGCCAGCGGAGCCCTGGACTGAGGGTAACCGACCACTGATTAGAGGCGGACGACTTCGACAGAGAAGGCTCCTGGGGTAGAACCAAGACGTCTCTGAAGATGCCCCCAAACCGCAGGAAAAACCATTGGTGTAAATAAAGTTATCCCTTTACGTGGACGCAGCAGGACCACAGAATGGAGTCATGACTATTGTAGTCTCAACGCCTTCAGGGTCGATGGTGAACTGCGCCTCGGTGAAAACATCTAACCCCACTCACGCAGAGGAGGCAGCTATTGCATTAGCTGTAGCATATAACCCCAACGCCGTTGTGCTCACTGATTCCCAGAACGCCTGTCGCAACTTCAATTCCGGATTAATTCATAAGTCAGGGTTGTCATTGCTGACTAAGCATCCACCCAACCAAGCCTCAATCATCTGGTTTCCCGGTCACCTGGAACTACCAGGAGGAAACGAAGCCGCTCACAGGCATGCCCGAGCTCTTCTATACCGGGCGTCTCCCCCTGATGACCATGAAGGGTGCCGTGACCTGATAGGTTTAGCAGTGTATACTGACAATCTCGCGCCGTACAGAACAGCCAGAAAGGAGTACCCAACACCACACAAATCCCTCAATAAGTTAGAAGAGAACACCCTTAGGAGACTACAAACCAACACATACCCAACACCAGCTAAATTACACCTGTGGTACCCTACACTATACTCTCCGCAGTGCCCACACTGTGGAGAGGTAGCTAACCTCTACCATATGGTGTGGGCATGCCAATTTAATCCCTTACTTGACCCCATTCCCAACCCCTCGGAGGAGCAGTGGGAGGCTATTCTGCTCAGCGATGATCCTGACCGTCAGCACTGGCTGGTGGGGAGGGCCACCGCAGCAGCAGCAGCCAATGGACTACCGGACTAGGCGGCCCACCCACATGTTCTGAAAATACTGAATAAATAAAGATGTTTTCAA
Organism: Amblyomma mixtum; assembly: GCF_055824585.1. Lineage (NCBI taxonomy): Eukaryota > Metazoa > Arthropoda > Arachnida > Ixodida > Ixodidae > Amblyomma > Amblyomma mixtum. The sequence continues at coordinate 210,137,066 of NC_143012.1, read as the reverse complement.
TCAATCAATCAATCAATCAATCAATCAATTCCTTCCTCAAAAAGTGTTGCGTTCAAAAGGGCAAGGCACCGCGCCGAACGTGTGGTGGTGTTTCGTGGACTCACTGGCAGCGCTACAACACGTTGTCCCGTTCCACTCCTAAAGGCGAAGCTTAAGTGTCGTTAATTAGCAGTTAATTGGTATTTGGTCATTAATCAGTAATTAACCATTGATAAGTAATCAGTCATTACTTAGTATTTAGAGCTTATTATGTGTGACGTCATCCAGTGATGACGTCACCAGTGCCACAGAGGCAGTCAAAGTGGGGCAGAAAACTCTTTCGCCTCTACGCACTTTAGACTGCTAAAGTGCCCCTAAGATGCCCTCGCCGCTGCCATTGCCACACCGTTGCTTCCGCAATTCTATTCGGGATGGCCATTCGTCAAACCACAGCTATTTTTTCTTCTGCCAGCCGGAACAAACCGCAAGGCTAATCTCACCTGCAGCTTACAGCATCTCAACTAAACTCAAAATGTTCTGCCAGCTGGTCTGCACTGGGTGGTTTTAAGCGTGAGGCACGGTGGAAGAAGCTTCATCCACCGTGGCCCGAGGACATAATCACATAGAGTTTCTTACTATTACCTAGAGGGAAAGCTGGCGGCGCTGCACTTCAGCCACCATGGACGCTCAAAGCATCATGGGGCGGTGAGCTACTTGTTGCGGGACAGTCGTAGTTTTTCGGGAACACAGAGTGGCACTGCTAGGACATTTCATTCCGAAAACGTTGTTCGTGTGTGCGCAGACGACTTTCGCGCGAACGCAGTGTGAAAAAACCATAGTAGTAAAAACGCATAGTCCCACGACGGCAATAAAAGGTTTCACTTTTCCTAAATACCAGTAAAAAACCTCTTAAAGTATCTAAGCAACAACATTTTTTTAAACATATTTACTTTTAAAAATGCGCCTGTTAATTACGAAATATTAGCTTTTGTAGTGTTCATTACTTGGCCAATAGGAAAGCTAGCGATGTCATATTTTGGACAAACTTTGCATTTACATGCTTTTCTGCTCGTTTGTTGAAATTTACAGGCAGGATATTGAATGTTAGGACATTCGTAGTTATCTAACAACTTTATTTTTCTATTTTTGGGCCAAAAGTTGTAGTTCTGCAGACGGTAGCTCACCGCCTCATGACGCTTTGAGCGCCCATGGTGGCTGAAGTGGTCTCGAGGTTCCTCCATGCAAACTCCCATAGATGGGTTGTCAGCTTTCCCTCTTACATAATCGCTACGTAGTTGGATGGCTGCTGCCGCGTTCAGAGGCCAGCGCCTCTTGCCATGCTTCTCGCTGGCGCCATAAGATCACTGTGCTTTCAAACTTAAATAAGGTGCAAACTATCAGACCCTTCGCGGCACAGCTGAGTAGGGCAAGGATAAAATGCAATACGCGCCGCCTGAAGACCGACGAACCAAATGCACAGACTGAACACAACAACATTTTTTATTTGTTTCTTTTTTATCTGGTCAGCTTGTCCGGGGGCCACGGCAGGGGCCAAAGATTGCCAAGAAGAAAGTGCAGAACCACTGCAGCGATGACTAGAGAGCCCGCCTTGAGCTTTCCCGACGGCGCAGGGTGTAGCGCCACAGGTCAGTCTTTGCTATGGGCAGGTAACAGCCGAACTGGTCGGCTCAACTGCTGCGGCTCTTTCGTGTTGCAGCGCCCTTGGAATGCGGCCATGAACAGAAGCGGACGAGCGGAGCCTATTGTGAAGCCACGACTAGGCTCGTCTTCGGGGCCTCCCCCTTCAACGCCCCTGGCAGGTTCCAGATGAGACTTCAAAGCTGTAGGGGGCCGTCAGGACCATGCGCTGCCGGGAATTAATGCCATTGGCTTAACCGTACAAATAACACTGACAAGACTTCATGCAGCTTCGCGTAGAAGAGTCCTTGTAGTTCCGGACTGAGCACGGATCAGGATCTCTGGTTATGCGGGTGCTCCTGAATATCAGGTATAAGGACTTCTGTCGCAGCCGTGGCCGTGCAAGAGGATCCCTTTTCCGCTCCTCGACGGCGACCAGAGTAGCCGGCGCCACGAGGCAGTCGTTGCTATGGGCAGGTAACAGCCGAACTGGTCGGCTCAACTGCTGCGGCTCTTTCGTGTTGCAGCGCCCTTGGAATGCGGCCATGAACAGAAGCGGACGAGCGGAGCCTATTGTGAAGCCACGACTAGGCTCGTCTTCGGGGCCTCCCCCTTCAACGCCCCTGGCAGGTTCCATGGTAGACCTTGCAGCGTCTAGACCGTCAGGCACGTGCACATGGCTGGTTCACTCCGAGGAGACTTGCCAGAGCGCCGTAGGAGGACCGGGGAAGAATCCTGTGGGCTCTTCAGTCAAGAGCGGGACAGGCGTGGTCTCTGCTATGACGAAGTAACAGTAGAACTGGTCGACTCAACGGCTGCGGCTCTTTTGTGTTGCAGCGCCCTTGGAGATGAGATGCCACGTCATCAGAAGCGGACGAGCGGAGCTCATGTGAAGCCACGACTGGGCTAGTCTTCGGGGCCACCCCCTCAACGCTCCGGCCAGGTTCCGTGGGGACCGTCCATCCTCCCGCGGGCGCCGTCCCCGGCGAACTCTGCGCAGGGTCTTCCTCGGAGGACACAGGATGTTGCTGGCCAGTCGGGTACCGCACTGGACGGCGACCGGAATGCGACGACGCCGATGAATCCATAGTGACAGGATGCTTGCCGCTGCGGCCTTCCAGACGGCATCCAGGCGCCAGCCATCCTTTGGTTCCAGTGACCCCGGCCGTGGCCCCCGGAGGGCTGACGCTGGGGCTCAGTTCGCACCCGCTTTTATAGCCGCCCTCTTCGTCTTCTTTGAGTTTCCTCAGCGCCCCCATACGTTCTATTCAGCTAACACGAATTGGCACCGAGGAGACGCCGCGCATAGATAAATTGCGGTCGAAGAAGGCTGTGCTATGTTTTATCAGTGCATTTTTTAGGAATGTGTACAGATCGTACATTCTGCCATCAACATCCTGTCACAGTTGCTATAATTATGTGAATTTTCTTGCATTGGGCTTCCCGCTTCGTCATTTTCACCTGAGCTATGCACAGGAAGTCACAGCAGCGTGCCGGAAGTTGCAACTGGGCAGTCATTGATATTTTGACGAAGACGATGCAATTTTTGAGCCAGATCTGTATTTGAATTCAACTAAGTTAACAAACTGTATGATCCTAACGTGGCCAATTGACTACCGTTAACTCGCCTTAGTCGACCGAATTGACCTATATGCCTCTGAAGCGTATTTTGGTGTTACGATTGCGGAATTTTCAGTGGGTGCCTGAGACAACGTTAGCAAAAGAAGATGAGAAAGAAGTTAAATGCACTTTGTCCTAGGGAATAAATTTCTTTTATTTTCGTGTAACAATGTATCCCAAAATAAAAAAAAACAACTTCAATTACTCACCAGAGCACCATTACCTTCATAAACACACTTATAGACCAATAATATTCCATACAAGATAATAAAGCGAAATACACTATGCGTTTTCTGCAGCGTTTCTTTGGGAGGCAGAAGCTTGCAAAAGGCCAGCGTGTAAAGCAAACCTCGCCGTGCTCTAACCTCCTGGACGTGCGGAAACAACGGCACGGGATTACTGTGCTGCCCATCCCTGAAGCGCTTGAACTTGAACGCAGCTGCAACACGCAGGCATATACCGACAATGCATTTTGTCCTAGGCAATAGCGTAGTGATTTTCCCGGCTTGAAGAAATTCATATCAGAGAGAAGCCAGCCCTAAGTTAATGGTATAAACTGGGCATCAATTTTATATAGAGCGGGAGTATCAGCACGCCAATATCCAATCAAGAAGTCTTCGCTGCTCATTCAATTAACCTCTCGTTACCTTCATGCCTTGCTCCCCAATCCCGACTTATAGACTTTTAAAAGCTGGGACATGCATAATGTGTTTGTCGAAAGAGGCAGCGGCAGCAATCATTTCCCTTTCATCGTGCGTGTTCTGGTGCACTGAGAAGCTTGCGCTTTTCGTAGCTGTGAATTCGTGATGAATCCCTAGTCATTTCGGTGCAAGACTACTACCTCTGGGCTCAGCAGTCTTGCCCTTTCTCATGCTGTACTAGCGGCAAATATAGTACTGCACAAGGAAGTATATCGACTGCACAGCGTACAGGTCAAGACCATGTCACAAACAGTTGGGTCCTGATACGAAGTGTCTTCCGTCATTCACAGGTGTCATGATTCCCTTGGGTTTGCCCGACTTTGTCCACACTGTAAGGCGACGCTTGCTTGGGGTGCGATGATAAGTGTGTATGTTGCCTGCGGCATCGTAACCTATGCTGCTTTCGATTACTATAAAACTGCGTACATACCAACGAATTCTCTTATTCCACATTAGTGTTCAGTCGCAATGCATGAAATTTTTGTTCGCTGGCTTTTTATTTCTGATTTGCATGAAGTATATTTATCATGTACATATTCGTCGCAGCCTTGACCTGCTCTTTTTTGTCTGTTTCTTAAAAGAAATGTGAGTGTTACGACATTTTAGCTTTTTGCTACCCTATTGTAGCTGTGTCTCTTTTACGAAGCAGACAGGCGCCAGCAGCACCCTGCGCAGCCAAATTCAGCCTGCCGTCGAAGCGGCGTCTGAGCTCTGTCATGCGAGGCTCTATTTTTGTTTTCTGAGTGCCCTTTCTGTGAAATTAGTGCATTTATGTTCCTTCCTTCTTCAGCTGTACCTTCATCTTTCTCTTCTTCCGCGAACGATTTGCCACGTCAGCAATCCGAGAGTGTAGCGCGTTAACTTTTACTCTTTGCAATCCTTGAAGATACCCTATGCAATCCTTGAAGATACCCTAAATATCACTACTTTTCATAACTGCAAAATTTCTTTTTAGCACATGCAGTTTTCATTTCGTCTTTTCCGCAAGGGATAATAATTTGTGTCAGCATCCACAAGCTTCGGTGAAAAAAGACGAAATATTGGAAGAAAATAGCTGCGTATTCAACTAAGTGTGCATATTTTTTCCTCTACTGCAACGCCCTTATTATTCTGAGCAGTGCTTTCTTTTTCGGGTAATATTAGTCAAGGTAAACCACACATTTTTGAAGTGGTGTACTTGGGCCAGGACACAGTTACCGCCCGACAACGGGACTCTACTTATTAAGGCGAAAGCCTTTAATGGCTCATACTGTCGTCACCACGACGTGTTAGCAAATTTGTCCGCGTTTCAGATTGGTCGAAATGGTCGTGGCGTCACTGCGCGCGAATTTTGACGGGTGTCCACCGAAATATGTGAGACAGTTACTGCGCAATTTCCTGTCCTCAAATACAATTTTCGATTGGTGACCATCGAGATATGTGAGACAGTCACTGAGTAGATTTCCTTTTCTCAAATACAATTTTAATTTTCTTCATTACGGCCCCTCTTTCTCTTTCTTCTTTCACTCCACTTCCGCTCTTCCTGTATGGTGCGGTTCAGGTGTCCACCGAGATGACAGAGAATCACAGCCCCATTTCCTTTCTTCAAAAAGCGTTGCGTTCAAAGGGCAATAAATCGCTCCGAACGAGTAGTGGCGTTCCGTGGACTCCCTGGCAGCGCTACAACACGCTGTCGCGTTCCACTTCGAAAAGCAAAGATTAAGCGTCATTAATTGGTAGTTAATTAATGCACCAACAGAATGTGAAGTGAACAATCGCGTAGCAGAATGCAGCACTCAGGCTTTCGCCTTTCACCACTTTAGCCGCTAAAGTTCCTCGTAATTTTTTTGTTCTTCCGATCTCTTTATTTTTTTAATGAAATTTACATACAGCGATTTTACATATTTATGATTTTTACAGTAGCAAGTTTATTTTGCGTTCTGGCTACCAATAAAGCGCATTGACTCATTCAAGCACAGTTTTTTTTTCTACGGACTGTTTCCGACTGGAACTCTCTTCCCGAGGCCATTTTCCAGTCCTCAAATTTTAGTAAAGCTCTTGAGAAGCATTTTCTCGAGTGAATGAGCGTTGTATTTTGTTATTCTACTCACTGTTTGTAACCTCATGTATTTTCTTAGTATTTGTCATTCTCAATGCCATGTATAGCCCCTCCTGCATGGGCCAATCTATTTAGCCTGCAGTATTATGAAATAAATAAATAAAAATAAATAAATATATACGAGTCGACGAACGCCGTCTCCTTTTTATCATCGGTGTTGTCTCGCAGCATTTGCTCAGTCCCTGGGCGATAATACGGAGGTGTCAGTGTTGTCAAGACCGGCCGCGTCTACCAAGAGTTGTAGGGGGGGGGGGGGGGGGGGGAGAAGCGGCATAAAGCGTAGTTTACGGTTTCTCCGTGACCGCAGTAACTTCGGGCGGGATTGCTTGCAACCGCGAAGTGCAAAGGATAAGCCTTCGTGAAAGCCTTTCTGAGTCATAGTATAGACGGTAGAGCGGCCTGTCCTGATGAGAGTCACGGAGGAGCTGGAAGTCTAAAGATGCATGCATTCACCACCGTATCTTGGCCAATCTCCGCGCATGGGTATCTTCCCGCAGGTAAACAACAACAACATTCAGTGATTGGGAACAGATGCGCGTTAAAGCTGCTGTGCCCGCCCCTGCGGGCCTTGGTGAGAGACTGTGAAGGTGTCTCGCAACGTCCGTTATGTAGGGAAGAGTAAACGCCCGTCCGTTGCACTTTTTCCTTTCACCCTTCTAACCATGACACAGCAATTATCGTGCAAGTAGCTCTGGAGCTACAAGAATAAGGGGAGTACGTTTTTTATGGACCGCCGCTAAAACTACTAGCCCTAATCATAACGAGCCCGTATTCAAAAACGAGAAAATCAGGACCGCAAGGTAAAGATGGATCAGAATTGGAAGCTCTGAAACCAATACGCTTCTTAATGCTCGTCGAGGCCGGAGTGACTGGCTGACGTCGGCGTGTCTCAAACACAGCTAATTCCGGCCAACCAGGTGCATGATATGCAAAGCGCTTATCTCTGATTTCCAATAAACTTACACACTATCGCCCTGTTTCTCCTCGATTACCCACAACGGCAACTGGAATTAGGTGAATAATTATCCAAAGAGGAAGAGACGCGAAAAGTTTTTCAAGTGCGTTAGGAAGACAGCTTGGCACAAAAAAAAAAAACATTTACTGTGGTTCTAGGCTGCGACACACTTTGTAAACTCTGGATGAAAAGAAAAATTTCCATTCACCGATTTCAATAGGATAGGATAGGAAAACTTTTAATGTCCAACAGAAAGAGGGTAGGCAGAGGGCTACCCGCCTAGACGACGGCCGAAAGGTCTTGACTCTCGGCGGCGGCTTCGGCCAGTCGGACGAGTTGTAACTGAGTCGCCGGGTCGGAGCTCAGTAGTAAGGTCTCCCATTGATCTTTTGTGTTTATACCTCGTCCCTCCCGGGGAGCATGAGGACATTCCCATAGTATGTGGTCCAATGTGGCCCTAAGTTCGCAGTTTGCGCATTTTTCTGAAAATTGCCCTGGGTACATATGACTCCAGAGGGCCGGGTTTGGAAAGGTGTAAGTTTGTAACCGGCGCCAGTTGATGGCTTGGTATCTGGACAAGGATCTATCCGCTGGAGGAAGTCTAGCTTGTTGCAAACGATAGTGTTGTGTAATTTCTCTGCAGGTCACCATGCGATCCCTGTCTGTAAAGACCACCTCGCTCGGGTCCGCCTGGAAAGAAAAGCCTCGGGCGAACTCGTGGGCCGTCTCATTACCAGGCAGGGATGCATGTGCTGGTGTCCAGAGTAGTGTAATTTTCCGGTCTATTACATGACGGCTTAGAATTGTATTCGTTAGAGGGGAGACCCGGCCCCTTCTGAAATTTAGTATGGCAACTTTGGAGTCACGGATGATGTATCTCGCTTTTGTGCCTACACAAGCCAGTGCTATGGCAGCTTCCTCTGCAGTCTCTGGGTTACCCGAGAGTATGGAGGCACTTATTTTGAGGAGTTGTTTATTATTGACGACAGCGAGGGTCATCGTATTCTTACCATACTCAGCGGCATCCACGTAGACCACGTCCTCGTCTTTGTAGGAGCGGAAGCGTTTCTCTAGCGCCTCTGCCCGCTTGGCCCGTCGCACTGAGTGATGAATAGGATGCATATTCCTGGGTAATGGGGGTACAACTATATTGTCTCGAATTTTTCCGAGCATGTCAACTTTGGCGGTTGTTCTGTTATCTCCGATTTCAAACGAAGACTTTCCAGTAACAATGCATTCGCTCATAACCTCAGAATGGGCACATAAAGTCACTAAGCTATAGGCTGAATAGAGCATAAACGCTGGCGAGGTATCGGGAAGGATAATCCAACATATCGAGAAGTCCGTCATTGAATTACAAGAAATCGCTCTATTGCGCTGAGTGACATTATCAATCCAAGGGTATAGACATTGAACAAAGGTGAACCTTTCTATCTTTGCACACTTTTTTGAAGAGAAATTATAGGCTTCTCTGCATGGTGTGTGAAATGTTCAATGAACAGAAAACCTTTGATGACATGGAGAAAAGCTATCGGTGCTGTAGCGCCTTCGATATTTCATTCACCATCACTTGAGAGCGCATATGCGGCAGGGGCTAAAACATATATAACTCGCAGTCTAACCATGTTGGAGCCAGTTATATCCATTCATACTGAATAACGACGACATAGAGTTCGGTTTTTTGCGGAGCAATGTTTAAATACCACGCTAAAAATTTATTTTGGAATATGTTTCCGGGAGACTGAGCGGTACCACAGAAAAATATAAGCAACCAGGAAGACCTTTGTGGGGTAGCTGAAAATCACTTCGCACTCAGCACGTGGTCCCTCACTGAAGCGCATAAAGTCGTAAATAAACAGTTCATGCAATACTCCTCCCATTCATGTTGACAGCTTGCCTACGCCTCCGTCCAAGACAGGCGCACTCCTGTTCACGGAGGTTACAGCTTGCGGAAAGCGTTGCGTCGAGTTCGTCGCGGTCCGCTCGTTGAGTTCCACCCCGATGGCGCCCTCGTCTGCAGAGGCTCCCGCTGCGCCGTTGGCGACGGCATGGCTGGGGAGGACGCTGCTGGCGCTCTTGGTGGCGTTACGGCGGGAGAGCGATGTGGACGACACGAGCACGGCGAGCGCGATGAGGGCACAGAAGGTGAGCGGCACCACGGTGGCGACCACGGCCACCATCTCCCAGCCACCGCGGACGCAGGTGACCGTCGACTGTTGCGGGCGAGGAGGGGTCAGCAGGAGGGCGCTCATTTTGTGTTCGGTGCAGGCCGTCTTCTCTGGAGACGGCAGGTACTGCGACCGTTCACTGGTTGCTTCTTCTTCCTTTCACCCCACTCCTGAAACCCTTGCAAAGGACGGAGTAGGAACTGCGCCATTATTTGGGTTGAGTACAACAGCCCGAAATATGAACATAAAGGTCACTACTGTGACATGGATGGATGGATGGATGGAAAACTTTATTGAGCAAGTGAGTTTGGACCGTGCAAGATCTCAGGGCCACCGCACAGCCCTCACATTACGCGCATGTGTCCAGGCCACGTAGGGCCATGGCACTGGCACCCCGGTTCACACAGCGAAGTTGCGCGTCCGGGTCCTGCGACGCAAGGAGGGCCTCCCATTCCTCCCATGTACCGATGGCGGGCTGTCCCTGCGGGGGAGGATCGGCAGGGCAGCCGAAGAGGATGTGGTCTAGGGTGGCGTGCGGTTCTCCGCAAAGGGTGCACTCGGGGGAAACATGGCGGAAGTGGGATAGAAGCTGAGGGGTAGGAAGAGTTCGGGTGACATTATAGTAGTGAAAGAGAAAATAGAGAAAGCGAATGGCTCTTGCACATGAAAGCGGCTTGCATTTAACCTTGCGGAACATGCAACAGTGCAGCAAAAGAAGGCGCTGGGGAATGATGATGAGACGACAGAGCGAGTGAAATGAAGAGGCTTAGGGAAGCTCGTGTTGACAGGACAGAGAGAAAAACAGCGAAAAAAAAGCACATTACGGGAAACGTGCCAGGACGGGCCAGTGCCAAACGCGACCCAAGCGTGCTCTAATCTAGGCTAAAGAGTAAGGGAAGGGAAGGGATAAGCAGACTGTATATAGAACGTTAAGGTCTTTCTATTCAACCTTAAGCTACAGTTCGATCTGATAACGTGAGCTGTGGTGCAAATTGGACTGTCAGTGCTTGTTCGCCCTCTTTGCCTGCTGGAGCCGTGAGGCGGTTTCCGTTGCTCTTTTGTTTCTGGCAGGAACGCCATCAGAGACGCTCGGTTAGTGTGGTTTAGGGGATGCGAAACCCCATGACAGGGTTGGTGGCGGACTTTTCCTGAAATATGTGAATTAGTTGCGCTAAGCCGACGGTTAGACGAGGTGGATGGTGTGGACGGGTCGATTCTGGGTTTCGCTCGAAGACGAGCTTCAAAAAGGCAATAAAATGCAAACAGGTGTGTTATAATTATTCCGCACGATTTCCTTTTCGCTCTGAAGAGCGTGCAATTCAGCTGCTGTGCCTCCTAGAAGAAGAAGAAATTACAAGAGAGAAGCCAAGCCAACAGAGAGAACGTGAGAAAGAAGAAAGGAGAAAAGAAGGAAGATGAGAAAACTGAGGGACTTCATGATTACCGAAGAATGTATTAATAAAGCCGTAGCCTATTTCAACCAGTAATTTTTTATTATTACTATAGGTTTCAGCGCCTTTGTGTGGAGGCGTCTTTTTATTTTTAAGCATTGTTGGTAAGCCTCATCTTAGCATCTCTGGATGGAAGGTGATGACGTCAAACTGCAGTGTTGTTATTCACACGCACATCCTGTCACATCGTGTGTACAACGTATACATTTTAACCCTTACATCTTTGTTTCCTCGATTTTCATTTATATCTCCTCGAAATGTCACAAAACTGTTCGATTTTCCAGATTCCTCAGTTTTAATTTATGAGCAGCTTCAGATAAGTCTGGATGAATTTTTCTCCGACCAATAATAAGAGGTGGACAACATCGACAGCGAAGACTGCTGGGAATACAACCAAAAAGAGAACGTCTCTAAAGATGCCCCAAAACCGCAGAAAAAGCCGCTAGAGTACAATAAAGTTTTCCTTCCTCTTTGCATTTGCACGAAACCCTGGCCACTCTCCCGCCGAAGGCATGTTCCATCGCTTCAGAGGCAACAACATAAATGTATAAAACAATTAGCGAAACGGAAGCAGCGTAACAGGGGCCTCTATCGCGGTTTGCTTTGTTTCTTTAAGTAGATGGAAAGTTCTACTTTCCAATAATTATTATATTTTATTTTTATTTCGAATTTGAGAGAGAGAGATAGAAAACTTTATTAACAACAGGAATTCGGGGCACGCCCCAGGGTCCCCGCACGACCCCACTCCACTCAAGTGTTTATGTTCCTGAGGTCCATAACACTGGCAGCCCGGCCGGTGGCGATGGTCTGCACGGCCGGGTCCTCCGAGCGCAGCAGGGTCTCCCAGTCCTCCCAGGTCTTGAGGTTCTCTAGGTCCAGCGGGGGAGGGTCCGCCGGGCAGAGGGAAAGGATGTGGAGGGAAGAAGCGAAGGGTTCTGGGCATAGGGCGCATGCCGGAGTAGGGAAGGAGGGATGATAGTGGGCTAAGGTAAGGGGCGCGGGGAGAGTGTGTGTCTGTAATCTGCGCCAGAGTGTTGCGTGTCTGTTATCTAGGGAGGGGTGGGGCGGAGGGTAGAGCTGGCGTGAGGCTCTGTATACCTGGGTCAGCCCACTGAATGAGTGCATGCGCTCCTTCGTGAATCCCGCATCCGAGGCCACCTGAGGCCTGTTTAAAGAACCTCGGGCTAAAAGGAAGGCGGCCTCGTTTCCGGGATTCCCGGAGTGCGCAGGCACCCATATCAGCTCCACTTGGTGGGGCGGGGGTGCATCGCGCGAGTCCAGTACGCCAAAAGCAGGGACATGGATTCGGCCTCGAGCAAAATTTAGAATCGCTGTTTTTGAATAACTGAAAATGTACCGGGCTTCCGTGCGGGTGATTGCGAGTGCAATGGCGGCTTCCTCTGCAGCCTCTTGGGAGGTGTTGGGAGGGAGAGGTAGTGTGATGAGGGCAGATAAAGAGGAGTCCACCACAGCTGCTGTCGCTTCATATTTCTCGTCTACATGTGCGGGATACTGGTTTTAATCCTCGATCTCAAGCACGGCGCATAAAGCCGGAACTGGCAAGTCAGCAGCCGCGAAATCAACTTACAGCGTGCCATCTCCGCAATCGGAGCCGCTCACCACTGCGTTCCATCGTTTTCCATTTCTCCGTCCTTGCCCCTTCGCTTTCCTCCTTATGCTCTTTAAGCAATTAAATATGCTCTGTGAAAGCAGCGCCGGGTTAGAAGTTTAAACCTATCACTTGCTTCTTATTTGCACAGTTCACGCGGCCGGGTCTTAAAATTTTCACGTCGATGCGCTTTGCATTTTGGCCATTTGTTGTATTCATTGCTTGATTTGTAAATCAAACGACTTTTCATCAGTGAGCAATAACTGCCCTTCCCCAAACTGCTGAGTCACCGCTGGTCGTAATGTTTTCTGCCCTAGTTATATGCGGTGGCGCCGTAAGGTTGCCACTATTGAAGGCTTTGTTAGTTTGGTTTATGGGGTTTAACGTCCCAAAGCGACTAAGGCTATGAGAGACGCCGTAGTGGAGGGCTCCGGAAATTTCGACCACCTGGGGTTCTTTAAAGTGCGCTGACATCGCACAGTACACGGGCCTCTAGAATTTCGCCTCCATCGAAATCTAGTCGCTACGGCTGAGATCGAACCCGTGTCTGTCGGCCAGCAGCCGTGCGCCGGAAGCACTGAGCCACCGCGACGGGGTTATTGAAGGGTATACAATAGAGAGTCGGGTAAAAAGCAAAACTTTGTAACCTAGCACCTCCTAACATTTATTTTTGCAATGAAATGACCCTAATATTTAGCCCTTATCTCCTGCCGCATGTCCTGTGTAACTGTCCTTAATGGTGACCATACTGTCCTTTTCTAAGGTGACCAAAGATGGCGAAGTGAGCTTTGCTGAACGAGAAAGGCAGAATGAAGTTTATTGCTTTAATGGTTGGTATTGAACCTTCTTGTGGTTGGGACGCTATTCCAGGTAACCTGCAGAGCTTGCGTCGATCAGCCTTCGTCGATCAACCAAAGATGGTCTAGGACCCAGCAGGAAATCGCAGGCTTCCACTGCTTCCATGTGCCATTCGGTGTTCTTGGTACAGCCGCATTTTTTTTTACCATTCACCCTTCTACTATGATATTTCATCGGCGGTCGAGTGCATCTCACAATTATGCATAAGCACAGGTACGCATCCTTCCGTCTTCAGGTTCCGTCTCCAAGGCATGAGGAAAATACATCCAGCAAGAACCTTCATCTAAATAGAGCAAAAGATTTCTCTTCGCACACTGGTAGACAAAATGCAAGCATTTGGCATGTTGTTTAAAAGAAGATAAACACCATGCACAATTTATTAGCAAGTGAATTATGATTTTTTTTTCAAAACACCGGGGTCGCGCAAGAACCAATACAGATTCCTTTCTTTTACACAAGTCTCTTCTCGCGAAATGGAACAGTCGTAGAACACAAATAAAGCACTAATAGTGCCATGAAGTTATTCGGTATCTTTCCAGAAATGTCGCTGAAATTTTTGTAGATAATTGTGATGCTTAACTGCCTCACTTCGTACGTGAACACCATCACTACCTAGAGCGTGATGGCACTGTCCTGTGTCATTATACGCTTTGTCTGTCCTTGAAACTCACTCAGAGTAAAACCCTCTTTTGGTTTTGAGCAAACGAAAGCCGAATTTCTGCCTCACTTTTTAGGTGGGCATCACCACCACCTCCCAACGCGACTGAGGTGTCCGTGAACTAGGCCGAGTGTGCAAGTGAGAGCAGAGACGCCAAAACGGGCTTGTGAGCCGCCCAATCGAGCAGTCGCCTGTGAAATTCCAAAATGGGCGTGCCCCTCCATATTTCTCGGTCGCTTTCACTGAATAAGTTTTCACTGAATAATCTGCTATGACGATAAACCTATGTCGACAAATTTTTGTTTAACAATTCTAATTGCTTTAGGCTGTACAACGCAGATCAAAGTGTTGCCTTAGTAAACTGAGCTAAGAGCCGGTGCTAATTGCTGTATTTGAGACGAACTGTGGCGGTGGAATGAACTGTGTGGCCGCAGAATGTAGCGACCACAGCTATTTCAATTAGTTCTCAGCTTCAGTAAAGGGCCAATAGTTTGGCAGTTCCTTTAATCTTCGATACTTAGCCGCCATTGATGATTACTGTTGAGCGAACCGCACACACGACATATCTGATGCAAAGAAAAAATTAGCTGCATTACTTGAAGACCTTTTTAGAAATGCCCTATGCCGACATTCTATCCGTTTAGAGAGTGCTATTATTATTGGACATCAATCTCCAGCCTAAGCGGGTTAGATCCCGAACTCTTACGGGGCATGTTGATAGTTGATAAGTTAAGATGTGCGCTGATACGCGGTTGACTGCCGGCCTAGACAGGAGAAAGCATCGTTTCTCCTTGCTGGGGAAGAAGCGTAGAGGCGAAAGCGTTTTCAACACCACCTTGCCTATGTGACACTTGTGACGTTACTACTGGACGACGTCACACATAACTGATGACGAAGTAATGACAAATTACTAATCAGTGGATAATTACTGATTAATGATCAAACACTAATTAACTGGTAATTAATGACGCTTAAGCTTCACCTAAGGAGTGGAACGCGACAGCGTGTTGTAGCGCTGCCAGGCAGTACACAGAAAGACACCACCAGTTCGGCGCGATGCCTTGCCCTTTGAACGCAACGGTTTTTGAGGAAAGGAAATGACGCAGTAATTCTCTGTCATCTCGGTGGACACCCGAACCGCACCGTACAGGAAGGGAGGAAGTGGGAGTGAAAGAAGAAAGGCAAAGAGGGGCCATAATGAAGAAACTGAAAATTGCATTTGAGGAAAGGAAATTAAGCAGTAACTGCCTCGCCGAAGCGGTCGCCGCCAGCTATCAGCTAAGGCCACCTGGCCCTTCTGCTGAGCATCCAGGAACCCTTCTTTTCCGACAATAAGGTTTTTTCTCTCTCTCTCTCGCATATCTCGGTGGACACCCGTCAAAACGCGGACAGATCTGCCGCTGTCGACACGGCTGTCGACACGGTTGCCGACACTGCTGCTATCGACAGTATGAGGCATTCAAGGCTTGCGCCTTAAAAAGTGGACTAGCTTCATCTTACCGACAGGTGAATTTTGGCGGTGAGCCCAGAGTGGCTCAGGGATGCGCCAACCGGATGGCGCCTTAGAAGACAAGCGTCCTGCCCTTCCTGCAGGTAGAATGGCGACGACAGGCAAAGCAAGTCGTCTTTTCCCACGTTACCTGCGGATACACAGGATGACTTTCTGGGAGGTATCGCCACCAAGAATTGGATGGCTAGTTTTCACCCTTGTTAAGGCCCTACTTCAGCGAAATCTACTCAAGCTGGTGGTGAATCGCCATCCCTTGAAGAAGCGCAGCGTCACAGCGGCATCATCGTCATCGCCACCAGAACTGCTGCGAGAGGTCCCCGGGTAGACCTGTTGCTGTGAGCTGACCCCAGAAATCCCGTACGTCCAGCTGCTTGGACATGCATGCAATGCCAATATTGCGCAGTTGGGCAGCTAGCGACATGAAAGGGTATAAAACCCACCGCATTTTTATACTCTCAGGTACCATCTGTTACCTTCATAACCATTTTAGTTATACTTGTATCACACTTACTCATGTAAACATGTGAAATAAGCTCTTCATCACCCCTCTTCATCACCCTACGTCCTTCGCAACTCTCGTCTCCATCCGCTTCGTTTTTACCCCGAACCCGTCGCGAACATCGAATGCAACAGTACCAAATAGCTGGCGGTAGCCCCATTTGCACGTGAACAAAAGAGGTTCAATTTACGGTGTATTGTGCGTCGACATGGAGGTGATAGCAGTTACGCTGACTTAGGGCCTAAAACGCTTGGCTGCTCAGCCTAAGGACGCAGGAAACAATCCAGGCAACGGCGGCCGATTTTCAGCTAAGGTAAAAGACAATCACTACCGTGTGCTCTGCAGTTGCAGTGCACGTTGGGAAACTGAGATCGTCGAAATTAATCAAGAGGCTTCCGATACGGAGCCCGTCCTGGACCATTAGCTTTTTTGGGAGCCCACAGATCTAACATAACCTTATATTATAAAGTGGTACAGAAGAAACGATATGTTAAGACTAATTCAAAGCAGGTACAAAGAATTTGCGCTGCCACAACAGCAGTTGTTTGAATTATATCTATTGTTCACCGCATTCATAACTGGCCAGCCGCTGCAACTATGCCTTCACCTTGAATTTTTTTCTGCTCGCCAATAAAATGACATCTGATTTTGGCGCTGGTTTTTTAGTTATATGGAGAAGTGCGCCATTTCGCGTTCTCCACTGGTTCAGCGCTGGCGTCGCGCAGCAAAAAGACCGAGCAGCGAGACGACAATAAACAAAATCTCACCCAAAACTCTTCCCGCGGGAAATACGTCCCCTTTATCGCCATTTCCCAACCTCGTCGTCCTCAGGTCGACGTTCGTGGCGCTCACGCTTTCTCCTTCCTTCTTACGCCAGACCAACGTCCGACAGCAATTCAGGAGAAGGAAGGCGGGAGAGCGTGTGCTCTCCTGGGACACAACAAGAGTGCCTCTGCAATTACCGCGTGTTTTGGATCCTCTCAGGCACTCACCTGGCTCGTCTGTGTTTGCACATTTGAGAGGAGGTTTCGTAAGTTTCTTCGTCTTCTTCGCCGTTGCTTTCTCTCTTTTCCGCGTGATCCTTGTTATCTCAGGAGCCCTCTTCTTAACGCCTTGTCTGAGTGCTTGCCTCGCACTTCGCCCGGGTGTGTTCCTTGCCTTGCTCCGCCAACCTGTACGCTGTGCAGCGAAGATATATGCCTGGTACCTGCACGAGGGCAGCCGTTCCTTGCAATTATTTGCCCTTGGCACATGCTGTTATCATCGCCTGGTCTTTTGCTCTCTTTCACTCTCCCCTTTCTGCCTTCTCCTCTTCTGAAGAAAGGTTCATGTTGCTTTCGCTTTCTGGTGACTTGACACCCGATTTTTTTTTTATTGTTCGAGTGTGTTAATAGAGGTGCTCTCTTCCTTATTAAGCGTTCCAAATAAATTTGCTTATTGTTACTCGAAAGCCGTTTTGTATAAGTTTCGAATAAATTATATAACACGTTACTTTTGCACTTCAAACCGTATTACACTGAAGTTCTCCGAAGAGATGGGTTGAACGTCCAGAGGCCGAACGAAGAGAATATGCATGAGCGACTCAGTATTGCAAGCCTGCTGATTAGCTTCGGAAACGTGGGGTTCCTCAAAGAACTGATATCGCACAGTGCAGAAGAGTTCTTAGTACGGTGCCTCCAATGCACTACGATTGCCGCCGCTACGACTTGATCCAGCAACCTTGAGCATAGCAACCCAATCGAAAGCCATCGCTACTGAGCCACCACGGTGGGTGGCATGATTAGGAGACACAATTTAATGTGGCGGAAATGCAAGGGCAGATTTTCTTCTGCAACAGCTCTACTAAACAGCTTCCCACTTTAGAACCAGAAGTTTGTCACAGTTTTTGTTAAAAACCTGACACCTTTTTACAATTCGAAAGCCACGCATTCACAGAGAACAAAGAATAAAGGCACCATATTTTAGTTTGAGTCTAAACCTTTGAAATGCTGCATGAGACGTTAGTATGCATATACCACCACGTAAAATTGTGCCATGAACTTTGAATAATTTCTAAATAAATTTTCTCTCTTGTCCTGTTCTGGAAGCGTTTGAAAAGCCGAAGGTGCCTTAATGTCAGGGTTCAACAAATGTAACGTTAGGCTCGAAGAAACTAAAATTTAACCACTGCTTTCTCATTTTAATTCGATAGAACGCTTAAGCCAGCATTCATTAAGAGCCGTGAATGATATTGAACTTTGTTCTCACAGCCATCTTTAGGTTGTCGAAAGCGAAACCTTGAGAGAAGAAATTAAATTGCAAATTACTTACCGGTTGTAGACAAACATCACGAGTTGATTCATATATTTATATAAATATTTGAAATATCTGAATAAAGAATGAAAGACCAAAACAATAACCTTGCATCTATATTAGAAGTATGGCATGGTCTAAGCTGCGCAACCTGTGAGAAGCGGAGTATAGTGGAGGACTTCGTGTTAATTTAGGCTGTGTGGCGTTCTTAACATGCACCGCACAACGCAATGGAGTTTTTTCTTTTCACCTCCATCGAAATGGGGTCGCCATGGCCAGCTTCGACAAAGTAACTTTGTAATCAGCAGCCGAACGCCGAAGCCACTGAGGCACCGTGGAGCGTCGCATGCTACCAGTTACTCTCACTTGCTGCTGGCAAGAAGCAGTTACTGGCTTTTAGAATGCGTTGGCTTCTTTCAGGAAGCGTTTACTTTCCGTATAAAACTTTCCCTAACTTTATGAGAGGCAAGAAACCAACTAGTTTTGTTTGATAAAATATCAGCGGTTCTCCCGTTCGTTAACGTCTGGTTTTTGCTAGATGGTTAGGCACTGGAATGGTGAACATACAGTGCGTTTCCTAAATTACCGGATCAGGTGGCGAGTAACCATGAAGATCATATCGCGTTCAAACGTGTGTAACCTTAAAGGGCAGTTTGATTTAAGTTCGTCAGAACAAATTGAGAAGCGGTGGCATGACCACCTGTGAAAAGAGCAGTAAAAAAAGTGCAGAGGAGATATGAACCATTTTTGACAGCTGCCACATATGGACTATTTCAATAAGGAACTAGTGTAATACACCAAGGGTTAATTTTCTACATAGAGATAGGTCTGCAATATGTTTTGCGAGCAACAAAAGTGCAAACCAGTTCACGCTTTCGTTATCAGCTGAGCTTTAGACCCCACACAAATGCTTCTCAGCGACTGTCTGTAACTATTATCGGTATGTCACGTTCCGCTTTCGGTAATTGCCCCACAAACCGAGGAGCGCTTCTATGGCCAGGGAGGAAGGAGAGCTTAGGAGAGGCCCTCGCGATCCTACATGCATGACAAAAAGTGTCTTGCAAAATTTTAGCGCGAAAAAACACGGACAGAAAGAGTAGACGACACGAGCGCTGCCAAACGGGCAGATGCATCAACGTGCGGCTGCAGGAGCACAAGAACTCACTGGACTGCAGAAAACTGGCTTCTTCGAACCTTGTTTTGCGCTGCCGTGAGTGTAAGGAACTCGGCACTTGCATGTGCTCGCCAGACCTTGACAACACTACGATTGTGTACAAGCATGACAACGTGTTGTGTAGAGAAATTTACGAGGCATATAGTATCGCCAAGGCTCATAACACGTGCGTGGCCAAACCGTCTGTTGCTATACGGGAGAAAGAGGTAGCATATCTAGACAAGTGCTTTGCGCCTTGATAGCAGGGGCTGGCGGTGACTGTAGTGTTTAGTTTTCTTCTTTTGGTTTTTGACCAATGATTTTATCGCACCTTCTTCCTTTATAATTCTACGTGTTTTCGAATAAACTTCCAGTTGTTAAAACAGCGCTCGTGTCGTCTACTCTTTCTGTACATGTTTTTTCGCGCTAAAATTTTGCAAGATGTGTGTTCAACAACTCGCCCAATATGCAGTACTCTTATACTACAAAAAGTGTGCCGCAATTAACGTGTGCTCGCAAGGACTGCTGGGAGTCTTTGACCAATGGCACAGCCAATAGCAACGTTAGGCACTGCGGCGTGGTCTGCTTTATTATAATCTTCGCATGCGCAACAGTGCTGAGACGGCACCGAGATAGCGACGGGGCGCCCACACGTCCGCCTTCAAAAATGGGAGGAAACGGACTCTTCAAAAAATATTCCCTTCCTGCATGCTTTCGGCGCACCAAAGCAGGGCCTCGTATCCTGTCTCGGTTATATCGTGGATAATTGAGGAGGCTACTGCAGGCTGTAGTATGTGCTACACAGGTTACAGTCTGGATTCGTTAACCAAGGCCTTCTCAGGGGCTAGTTCTGGTGGTCAAATCAAGGACCCATTACACCTTAACAGTTTGAAGTAACTAACAACGTCTACGGCATGGGTAGTAAAAATACATCAAATTATGATAGTTGAAGCTAGCCTGCCAGAAGGTATTCTTCGGTAAGGGAGCCCTGATGCAAACTCATCTGACTCCAAATGTAGCAGAGATTATTGGGTTGCACCATCTATATTATGAGAAAACAATGCGTTAATTTATCGCCCCTTTGCTTCTGTATGCTTTCTTTTGTGATCGCTTTGCATCGGGTATGGATAGGAGGAGGTCCTGGATCCATGCCTCAAAGAAAATCACTAGCGCAACCCGTTGCGAAACGCTCTGAACACTCTCCAGAGGCAAGCTAGAGCGTGCGTCATGGATTTGTGAAGCCCTCTGTGCGCAGATCTACAAACTATTTCCTGCGGTGTGACCACTGCGCGAGTGGCATGGTCGCTTACCAAGTATACGACTAAACGCTATGGCGATGTCGGAGTGGTCTAAAGCAGCGGCCAGCGAAGCTCATCGGTTCCGGCAGCGTGGGTTCAAATCGAACACCCGGCTCTATGTATGGAATGTTTTGTTTATTTTTGTAAATAGGGTCGCAACACTACGCACCACCCACACCACACACGGCGGACACCGTCTTTTCTTCACTGTTGGGTTTCCAATGCCAACGCATGGTTGAGCAATATACTGTGAAAGGGGCCACAACCCAGACATACCTCATCGAACGAATCCTTAATTAAAAGAAAAGAAGAAATCTTAGGCGCTGAAAAAAAAAAATGCTGCATGAAAATTCCAAGACAGCAAAGCGCTATATTTGCTTAGAATGCGCAAAAATATTCAATTCAACACTAATCAGTTAAATCTGCAACCTATTGCTTAGGCAATTACACGCAAAGATTTAAGGCTGCATCAGTAACGAAGGATAATATCTATACGGTGCTGAAACACGAAAAAGAAAGATATCATGAAAAGACTCAAAATCTCATGCATGGAAGCCGTCTTTATATGCTTTTGATGTAGACTGCAGAACTCCTTGTGACGCTTGCGTGGCCGAAAGTATAACTCAGATCAACTTTGATCGGGGATTTCGAGGAGTCAGGCCAAGTAACAATTTCCAATAAATTCTTGATATGCCTTTTATTATTAGAAGACAGGACGTCTGCAGCGCCTTTCTGGTCTTCAATTTTCGGTGCCTCTTGCTCTAAATCTTCGAGTACAAAAATTAAACAGGGACTGAATACCGACCTATCCCCTTCTTACGATGCTCTCCTCTGT
This sequence comes from Amblyomma mixtum, assembly GCF_055824585.1. Classification (NCBI taxonomy): domain Eukaryota; kingdom Metazoa; phylum Arthropoda; class Arachnida; order Ixodida; family Ixodidae; genus Amblyomma; species Amblyomma mixtum. The sequence continues at coordinate 210,115,744 of NC_143012.1, read as the reverse complement.
GCCCACTTCTCGCGTTGGGTGCGACGAAAGCGTCCAGCGGTGGCATTCTCTATTAGTGTCGCAGCGATGATTTTTATAAAGTATGAAGGCGGTATGAAGAGGCATAGAACTGCCTGTCCGCGAGGGAAAAATTATTAACATGAAAACAATGTTGATCACCATTCCTTTGTAAAAGAAGCCTAATGTAATGTATTGTTGAAACACAACCGCCTAGAACCCCGCTTCTCTGCCGCAACCCCCGCCCCCTCCCGCCCTCCTATTTCGGCACCATGCAAATAGGTTCGTGCAGATAGTCTACGCCCAATGCTTTGGATCAGGAATTGCGGCGCTTGGCTACTGAGTGAGAGTAACCCTGTTCGACAGGCCGCGACGGCTCCACTTCGACGGAGGCAATACGTAAAAGGAGCCCGTGTACTGTGCGATGTCAGTGCCCGCTAAAAATCCCCAGTGTATCGAAATAATTACGGAGCCGTCCACTACGGGAGCTGTTTTTTTTTCCTTTTTCCACTTCCTCGCCCATCCCTGCCCTTACAGCGCGGTTGAGTTGCCTACTGAAGTGTGAGAAAGTTATTGCACCATTTCTATTACCACAAAACCAATTTTAATATAGTCTACAAAAACTAGTTTTGAGCAATTCAGCAGAGAAGAATGAAAGAAATAGGAAAAAAACAACTGATGACTTAAAAAGCTGTGCTTAACAAGCTCGATCAATTGAATTCTATTCCCATTCATCGAGGAGGAAAAAAGATTGAAGTAAATAATTATGGTCTGCGAAGCAACACAAGTGATGGCATCCTCTTGGAACGCGAAAAAGATAAAAATACTCGTTTATACGCGCGCAGAAAAAGGAGGGCTCAAAGAAAATATTTCTGCTGCGCTGTCTCACAAACGACGCAGGTCGATCCGGCAAGTTCTTCGCGTTTCCACGACAAAACTGTCCCGCTGTTTGCGCCGAGATAAAAGTCGACCCGCGTTCCCCAGGCCTGATCCTCTCACTCCCAGGGAACAGTCTGCGCCCAGGAGATTATAGCTTCTCCCACATTCTCTCTCTAACGTCTCTTTTTGCCCTCGTTTTCTGCAGTGCTTTCGTACCTCGCCAAACAACGAAACTATGCACCAAGTTATGCTGCAAAATTTCTGAGAACCCTGCTCGTCGGAGCGAGAAAACCATCCGCGTGGAGAGGCCACTTAGGAGCCATTAAAGAGGCCGGTTTGACAACGTGAGCGAACCGCATGAGAGAGCGCACATGCATCTAAGGGCGAAGCGCAGGGACCGGGCACGCTAAAGGCCGTTGGCTTGGAGCTTAATAGGGGATTACGAAAGTTCTCTGTCCATAACTCAAATGTTGAGCTGACTCCGTTATGTTGCATATGCCCGCTAAGGCGAGAGGCCATTGACCCTACGCTTTTGTACGCCATACACATACTCATATGAATAGAAGTCCCAGTTTTGTCTACAACGGCTTATTTGGGAATCGCTTGCAGGCTTATGTGGAGTGTGCTTCAACTTAATGGTGGGATGGTCTTTAACCTCTGCGGTTTCTTCTCGGGGAGCTGGATTCTATTGCACACAAAGCATTGGCGTACCTGCAGCGTATTGGGCGGCCATGGCCACGTTCGTACACTACCTGTGGGAACGCACCGAGATCATGGCAGTAAACCCATACCCAATACATCCCCATCCTCATGGGAGGCTCTTCTACGAGTTCTAAACCAGCTGGCCAAACATGGCTAGTGGACAGAGCTCTCCGTGAAGCCAAGCCCCGTGGACTCTTGGACAAGTAGGAGCCCAGCCTTCAGGACCTGCTTTTATTCTGTTTAGCTTCAAAATAAACTTACCACGACCACCACTATCCACTAATATTAGTCGAGAAGGCAGAACGCACAAATAGAGCAGATATTTCAATTTTCATCTGTCATTTAATTTGCTGGTTTTGCGCTCTGATTTCGGAGCATTAGTTATAAGAATGAGTTGTCACCATTTTAATGATGCCAGACTCTTTCCTTGCAGGGTTTTGACGCTTGTGATTAGGCAACAAGCAGTTTCGGTCATTTTCACGTGGTTATTTCTAAAGAACGAACTTTGCAGCAAAATTTAGTACACGGGCATCACATTAATATGATGCGCAATTAACCTGTTGTACGTTACTTGTACATTATGCTCACCGGGTGTGTCGGTAGGATGTTTTTCCGGACGATATAAATAAAGAGTGGCAGTTTTGAGGGGTTAAAACCACGCTGTGTAAGCAACTGTGATGTTCACATGCCACAGAACTTTGAGACGAGGTAAGTGCATGACAGGAGCTACACGCGCCCTCATTTCCAGAAGAATCATCGTAATAGGCTTGCGCTGGCCTTTCCATTCGGCGTTACCACGGCTGCAGTAGAGTAACGCAAGTCCGATGGATGAAGAGGTCATGTACGGGCCTTCTCCGCGCTTATGTGTATTGACATGGTAAAGAATGACGTTGTATTGACATGGTATTGACGTGGTAAAGAATGTGCAAGAGAGTTAGTGGTGAACGCATCACTGCAAGCCCGGTATGTTGCTGCTCAGGGGCCGCAAATGCGCAAGTCAGCTGTTGTTGCTGTTCGAGAGAGGGGATTCTTCGATAGTACGATGCGAAGGGCGTGACGTTAGTACACCAGAATGAAGGTAATGGTTCCCTCCTTAGAATGAGATTAGAAAGAAGTGAATAATACCTAGTGCTCTTAAAATTTTACTCCTCCGACGCCTTTATCTGTTGGTTATTATCAGGCTACATTGCCGTAGCCATGGCGCAAATTTTTCTGCTTAGTATCTAATTGCTTTTTTTATTGATATTACTTTAGTAGCCCTGCTCTTGCTTTCTTCTCGAAGCACAATCTCTCAGTGGCACGTATGGCTTCATGAAAAGCGGATTCTCTGCACCAAGCGTCAACCTTCCAGACACGGTAGCCTAAATAACAAATTCCTCTGTGAATAATCATGACATTATGTCGACTCCCTCATATATCCTGGAGGCGTTGCTCGGAGCAACAATACTTCATTTTCACCTGAATTTCGGCCCTTTTGTGTGTGCATGTCCTGGTTGAAAACCTTAATTTGGCGATTTTATGCAGCGTTGTCACTACTTCATACTACAGTGCAAACAAAAAGTGGCACTCTCCGTGTGGTGCTGAAATTGTTTCATAGTTTACTAGCGGTAAACGATGCGAAACTCATGCGTTACAATAAAATGGGAGCGTCACTATATCATGACGGTTTTAATGAGCTTTGTGCTGCGATAACCAGCGCTTTCATACCGCGTAGAGTGGATTAAACAATTATTCACGACAGCTTTTTCTCATCTCATTTGGCTCGCTGCTCAACATGGGTCGTCGCAGTTTCATGCCGTGCACTTCAGCTAAAATGTTTCTTACAATCAGCGATTACTTATGAGACAGAAACGTGGAGGCTAACAAAGAGGGTTCAGCTTAAGTTAAGGACAATGCAGCGAGCTATGGAAAGAAAAATGATAGATGTAACGTTAAGAGATCGGAAGCGGGCGGAGTGAGTGAGAGAACAAACGCGGGTTAATGACATCCTAGTCGAAATCAAGAGGAAGAAGTGGGCGTGGGCAGCGCATGTAACGCGAAGGCAAGATAACCGGTGGTCGTTAAGGGCAACGGAGTAGATTCCAAGAGAAAGCAAGCATAGCAGGGGGCGGCAAAAAGTTAGGTGGGCGGATGAGATTAAGAAATTTGCAGGAATACGGTGGCCGCTTCTGGCGAGGACAGGGTTAACTGGAAAGACATGGGAGAGGTCTTTGCCCTGCAGTGGGCATAGTCAGGCTGATGATGATGATGATGATAATGATACTCTCCTCTTTGTTAAATAGTTTCTATAAAGATGGTTGACCAGGAGCCATAATACAGGAAATTAATCGGTAAGCAGATCTGCAATGCTTAGTTTTTGGAACCAATCCCTGGCAGCGCATTCAATCACATAATGGCTCCCAACTGCATGATGCATCCACAGATTGATTCGGCTGCTGACAAGCCCGCCTCAAAATCAGAGCTCACAAACCCGAATAAACAGCATCGACACTTTTATTTACCTTCTTCACAGGTAATGCTATGACTGCTGTGAGGGTACATAGTTTCACTTTTAGAAATAAGTACGCGGCAACTGCTGACAAAGCGGTACACGCCAAAAGGAGACAGAAAGCAAAATGGGAGCAGCCCGTTTCCAAAGTATTGCGACGTTCTTTATGGTGATATATGTCGTACAGGCTCTCTCCAGCGTAGTGCTTGAAAACACGGTTGTTGGTACAAGAGAAGCGACGTCGTCCTTCTCGGAATGCCGTCTCACGCTCTATTTGTTTTCGTCTGTCACCGTGCACCTCGCTTCCTCTCCTTGCCCTCCGCCTATTATAGCCACGCACGGCATTCTTGGCAGCAGAGCCCTGTCGTGCCAACATCTCGTTTAATTACAGATGTTTTCTAGCACTGCTCTAAACGCACAAGGAGGACGCCCTCGGTCCAAGCCACTCGAGGGGAGAGCTTGAAATTATCCTCGCGGAGGGCGCAGACCCGACAAAACATGAAGCCCGCTCTAGACGCGGCGACCGTGGCGTCTCCAGCCAGAGTGTAATTACGCCCTCGTCTCGCGTCCTCGTTTCTTTTAAACCAATGGAACAGGGCCGCGAGAGCGTCCCATTTTTCTACACATTCCGTTCCCACTCACGCGGTGCAGAGAACTCCCGAGAAGCTAACTCCAGAGTAGCGGGAACCGTTTCGGGAAGCACAGAAGAGCGCCTGCGAAAGCACTGTTTATGAAAAGGAAATAAAAAGAGATGCTCTTCAGCCTTAGAGAAAGATTTCTGGGCAAATCTAAAAGGCGGTGGTTGTACGGGGACGGTCGATGGTCCTGACGGGAGGTAGGAAGCAGCAGTCACCCTCCTTCGTCTCTCCTTTTTCTTAGATCTCCCCCTGTTCGGCGAAAAAGCGCATGTCATTGAGAGACCCATGCGCCGCAGCGGCGCACGTGAACGCAGAACCCCAGCCGCAAACAGTATGTGGTGGTGGTGGTGAAAAACTTTTTTAATACTCAAGAAGAGTTTCGGGATCAAAAGAGCCCGCTATATGGTCCGATTAGTCCGGATCACCGTATGACGAGGCCCCGTCTCGCGCCCGCTTTACTACAGCCCTTTGGGGCTTCAGTGTAGAGCAGTTGAGGAGGGCAGTCTCCCATGTCTCTCGGGTGGGGTTGGGGAAGGTTTGGTTTGGTTTATTGGGGTTTAACGTCTCAAAGCGACTGAGGCTATGAAAGACGCCGTAGTGAAGGGCTCCGGAAATTTCGACCACCTGGGGTTCTTTAACGTGCACTGACATCGCACAGCACACGGGCCTCTAGAATTTCGCCTTCATCGAAATTCAGCCACCGCGGCCAGGATCGACCCCGCGTCTTTCGGGTCAGCAGCCGAGCGCCGTAACCACTGAGCCACTGCGGCGGGGTGGTTGGGGAAGGGGGAAGGTGAGGATTCTGAGTACATGCCCACACCATGTGAAAGATATCGCAGATCTCTCCACAGTGCGGGCAGAGTCCAACTATGTTCGGATGAAAGTGTTTGGCGATGGCAGGACAGAAAAGAGTTCCTGTCTGCAGGCGCCGCAGGGTTCGCTCCTCCACATTACTCAGCGCCTTGACAGGTGCCGGGTAGAGGCGGTGACTGTAGCAGTAATGAATTAAAATTTCGCGGAACCGCAGAAGTGGTTTATGAGCTTCTGAGCCAGGAGAGTTGGGATGAGGAGCCGGGTGTGTGAGCGCTCGGGCGGCCGCATCAGCGGCCTCTTTGTCTTGTAGACCCTGGTGGCCAGGAGACCAGATTACGCTTGCGCGAGTTGGATCGGCTTGAGCCCGTCTTAGAATTTGGGAGGCAAGAGGTGGTATTTCCCCTGCAAGATAGTGTTCAGAGGCCCGGCGGGAGTCTGTGATAACCGTTCTCGATTTTGGGTCGGCGGCAGTGAGAGCTATTGCAACTTCATCCGCTCGCGTAGAATTCGGGGCCCGAAAAGATAGCCCATCAGCGTTCATTCCCCGGTGGACTACGGCAGCCGTGAAGAATCCCGCGGGCGACGGCCCTGTGATGTACACGTAGTAGACGCCCTCTTTAGATCCATATTGCCTCTCAAACGTGTGACCCGGGAGTGGCAAACAGTACGTCGACTGTGGACGACAGAGAAAATGGTCTTACACGGGGTGATGCTACCCTGTGGCAATACAAACCGCCCCTGTTCAGTGTACTTCCCATGTGGATGTATTGCAGCCCTCCTCGCCATGGTTTGCGAACCATGTAATATTCTTCGTCCATTTAGCGCGCAAAGGGAATCTGAGTCTTGCAACTTTAATGCGTGGAGATTCGCAAGTGTAAGCTGGTAGGCATGGAAGATTAATAACACTGCAGACGTAAGCTTAGCTGCCGATTTCAGCACCATATTTGCACCGTCTATTTTTTCGGTGAGACTGACTTTACAAAATTGAGGGAGGGCACTTAAGACTATCTGCATGCCTTGAAGGCGAAAGCATCATATAATAATATTTTTTTATTTATTCTAATGGCGCACTGATTCATTAGCATACAATCATGAGGCAACGCGTATATATTTATTCACCTTTATTCGCTAAGAAGCAACGCGGTTATGTGCCACGATTTCTGCTCACCGCATCCACAGTTCTTGCAACTCGTGTTTGGGGTTGTTTCACGGCACCCATGAGACGTGATTATCTTTTCCGATCTGCCAGTGTAGATGGGCTATAGGCTCAGTCCATCTCGATGTGTGGCATTTTGTTTATTTATTTATTTATTCAAATACTCTAAGGGCCCGTGTGGGCATTGCATAGGGGGGGAAATAACAGTGAAAAAAATGAAACAGTATAAAAACTGTAATGACTACAAATGTAGCAGCTGCGTACACCATCACGAAATACACATAAACCACTGTAAACATACATGTTCATCTGAGTGCGGTTTTTCACAATACATACAAAATATGGAAGGGTCAACACTACAACTCGAGGTAGCATGTCAGAAAGACTTCAACTTTGTCGTGATCTTTGAGAGATGCAACGGTGCGAGGGAGCTGATTCCACTGACGGATGGCGAGGAGGAGAGGCGAGTGAAAAAAGAGATTGGTTCGGGCAAAGATAGGTTCTACTTTCATTTCGTGATCAAATAGTTTTATGCGTTATGCTCTATGCGTTTTATTGTTTTATGCTTTATGCTTTATGCTTTTTCGCGACGCTTCCCACCGGACATTTCCCGCTTTCTTGCACATAGCTTTCGTTAACGTTTTGCCCACTTTGACTCTGTTCTCTAACTTCTACCGTTCTTGTTTATGGGGGTTTATGCGTAAGTTATATTTTGCTGTGAGCTTTCTGCCAGTCTGTTTTTCAAGAGAGTTGTTACTTTTAGTGCCGCGAGAACTTTTGTAGAAGGACTTGATTTAAATGCTTTTCCCTCTTGCTATTTACCGCTCAATGTAAACTGGATTGCTGGGACACGATGCACTAACACGGGAGCGAAGAATATTACTTTCACCGCGCACTAGGACTTCTACAAGCTGCGTACGGAAACATCGCCCGAGAAACTTTTTGTGTCATCATTTGTGTCATCAGTCGTTAGGACGCACGGACCTCGAAAAAGACTTTTTTTTTCTCTTCTCATCTCATACGGCACCCTACCAGAGTGCAATTTGTTGATGTACCCGTTGATGTGTTTTTTAGAGCGCAGCTCTTGGGCGCCCGTTTCTGCGTTTCGCGGGCTACCAAGTAGCAGTGAAGCCGTTCCATCAAGAAATGGCCCTAACTTTAGGGGTTTATGAGGCCGCACACGTGTGACATTCTTGGACAAAACTTTTAATTACTGAAAAATGTAAGGTACTTATATAAGGATATTGAAGGTAATGGCCCATTCTTCCCATATCTAGCAAAATATTTTTTTTGTAGTGTCTCCATCGCTCTTATCGAGCAGTTAAAACTGCTATAGAAAACTATTAGCGAACGCTTTTGACGATAGCAAGAGCGTTAACAGCAAAAAAAAATGCAAGGCTGCCGACTTCACATCTCCAGATATATTGATTGTTACAGTGAATTCTTGCATTATGTGAACAAATTCCATACATAAAATGTTCCCCGTTCAAAAATACAGAATTGCTAGATATGAGCGCTTCAAACGTCATGCTGACGACCGAATTAGGCCAATGAAATCTGAATGCGAGTTGCGTGTAACTTGCTTGGTGCAAAACGACAGAGGCGTGGCGCTAGTTGCTACTGCGGTCGAGGGAGCGAGGTAAGCTAACCGTTCTAATGCTTTTTATGACATCTCTCTGAGTTAGACAGATATACCAAGATAACCAGTTATAAATATTGTTAGAAGCTAGCAAAGTTATTCATTCCATGACGACTGTGCTAGGACCAATGTTATCTGAGCTTCATTTGTCGAGTAATCTGGTGATATTTCGCACTTGTTATCACTGTACGAATTGAAAATAGATATACAATGAATAAACTGCCGCAGCGAATAACAGGATACTGGAACACGCAATTCTCGGGCTCCTCCTTTAGGTTAGAAGCAGTGGTATAATCGCATTTGTTCTTTCAACTGTACCACCAAACGCATATAGTGTACGTGAGCTCCAGATCAATGCTTTTGTGACCTGAATACAATGGCGCAATTTCAGTGCTTCTTAATTAAAGCACACCGAAACCTTTCATGCAAAAACTCGTGACTAGCACGACGCTTGGACGTGCGAGAAATAAATCGAGGTCTAGTATCTTGAAAAAACCTGAACTACCCTTACCTTTTTTTTTTTTGTGGCATGTAGTCACTTCTCATGCTACATACTTCAACGATTTTTATCTATGTGGAGGTTGCCTTCATGCACGGTTATCTTCTAGAGCATTCCATGTGGATGAAAAGCTATTTGCAAATGAGTGACTCTCTATGACAATGTGACGTCACAATGGGGGGCGTGAGCTCTGACAAAAAATTGTAGCGCTGCCTCGCCACGATGTAACTTTACATAATTACCATGTGACTGAGTGTACATGTCACCTTATACGTTCGTAAATATCGGGCGATTAGCTTATGTGACTGCCGCGAAATAATTTATATCCTCTGCACACGTATCATTTACACTTTATAGCATCTTCCTCTCGTAACGCAGCGTAAACATAGGCATTCAGTTTTTGACCGTCTGTTCACCACTAACAAAGTGTCCAGAGAACACTTGAGGCACAGCTGACAGGACATGGACTTAAAGACGTGGAGGTGGAATGGAAAGAGCCGGCACCCACAGATATTCTGTGGCTGGCGATGCAATCTGCATCAGTTTGGAGTTGTCCTTTTCCTTTTTCGATAGTTGTTACTGCGGGCCAACCACGAAAGAGCGCCAGCCGGACGACAATGAATATTGATTCGTAGCGATGTAGACGGTGTTACATTCATTATTGTACAAAATTTTTAAAAGTGGGCTTTTTGAGTTAAAAGAGCGCTTTTTTCGGCAAAGCATTCTCAGCGTCGTAGTACATCAGAATACAGCTAAGACATGCTAACCAGCATGTTGGCTTAGCCTCTTTAATTATATAGAGGCGTGTAGCACACCGTAAGTAATATCCATACCAGTTTTCAGAGTTTCGAGAACGCAGTTGCCCTCGCCACTGTGGCCCATCAAATTTCGGCTGCATCGGACCAAGATACACGTATTTTAGAGAATATTGCAGGCAAAGCACTCTCTCTAGTACACGTAACTATTCGAAATCACCAAAATTTGTCCATCCACAGCGCCGACGGTAACCGCGTTTTCGAAATTCTGAAAACAGATTTTGATATTACTTACGGCGGGCTGCACGCTTCTCAATAACTAAGGAACCTAGCACTAATAGTAAAAAAAGTTAACTATTTTATATAAGTAAACTAGCCTCCTAATTATCACTCCTGAGCTGTTCTGCTGTAGTACACTGCTGACAATACTAAGCCGAAAAAAGCTCTCTTCTAAGTCAAAAAGCCTATTTTTAAAATTGTGTAAAGACTTCGGTGAAACACTCTTTACAGAAGCAAAACGCTTTGTAGCTACGTATTAGCACGAAAGACTGCGTAGCCCATCTAAAATATGCGCGTCATGCCCTGGTGCTCTGCCGCCGGTAGGAGGAGCGCACTAGGCGCATCGAATTGGGTACTAGCTTTTCTGCTCACGGCGTAATAGATGCATGCAGAACTCATTACGTATAAATTTCTTAGGCACCAACTTGGAAAACTTGCAGTTAATTTGTGGCGCGAATAAATGTTCGATAGCGTTGCGCTGCAATGTTCCACGAGGTGTTTATGCTGTATGCGTCAAGTATACCACCATAGCAATTCCATATGAGTGAGCGCGCGGTCCTTCGAAGAAACACTGGCTGATCTTAGCAACGACGCGCTCCATAATCCAGCTTTCTTATCCGTACTTGAGAGCAAACGGACGTGAAAATCTTGTGCCTCACGTAATGCGAAGATCCATGGGAGTGTGCAGAAAGGTCGCTTTTTGAACACGTGCATTATCTCCTAGATGTGATAGCGCCGGTAGAGCGGAGATAAATTATACCCGCAGACCGACATTTGCGAACGGCTGCCCTGGTTCAGCAGTATATACAGCCAGGTCAGCATTCTGCGCCGTCCGTAACTCAGAATAATGAACCGTGGCTACGATAGACACGAGGCGTTGCTTTGTTTCTCGGCCGCAGCATTTGCACACTAGCGGCCGACGGCGATTCTCTGTACACGTGCCTACACCCTGCGAACAAATTCTGCGCTGACGCGTTTATAAGAACCTCAGTGCTTGTGGGGATATCAGCGCTGAGATACTTCGTCCGAAAGCGCCGATTTTTTTCTTTTGCATATACATCTTTTTAAGTGTGCATCACCAAGCATTTTTCTTGGCACCCATTACTCAGCATCGCATCCGCTTCTGCGTTGCGCTCAGAACTCCAGCTTGTATGGTCTGCAAAAACATTTCCAAGCCTATATGAAGAGAAACATTACCTACATGACACATTACAAAGGTCTTTCTCATTCTCTGTAGCGTCCAGAGAGCAATTGCACAGCGGCACCTTTTACGTCACTGACTTATTTTGCCCCTTTTCAGCATTGCTTAATTTAGCATGAAGTAAATCAACGTTTCAGCCAATATTACGGGGCGCCTATTATGGTACAGCGCAGAAAGTGCTCGATTTATACCTACCGACTATTTTCAGTGCTCCGTGTGTTGAGGAAAATATTCGAGGTTTTGTACTATAAAATTCAGCCAGTAGGAACCGAGCAAGCTGCAAACACGGGAAACACGGTATAAGCTATGAAATCAAGCATAAAAAGCTAGCAGCCCAATTACCGGGCGAATCAATCAAAAATGACCACAGGGCCATTGGCTGTAGTTCTTTTAAAAAAAGTGTTTTAGTTTAATAGATGAAACGTGCTGAGGTTTTCAGGAATGTCTTGGTTCATGATATGTGCAATAAAATCTCCAGAGCAACATTCCTTCAAAGTGAGTATCTGATAAAGTTCCATCAGCCAAATGCAAAGATTCCATAAATCAGAGCTAGAAAATGAGAAACAAACAAATATAGTCAAAAAAATATAGTCATAACTTTCTTCTTCAAAGCAAGTAGGCTGGCATGTAGGCTCCGTAATTTTTCCTCCGAAACAAGCTGCCGCGTTTGAACGACACTGCGCAATAGAGCTCGAGACAATTTTTAATTAAAAATTACATGAACTCAACCATACACCGCTTCACTCACCTACTTGCGTCACTAAACAAACACGCACCCGGACTCAAGGTTATCCGCACAGTATTGGCGAATGGTGAAGGCTCTGTACTGCTAGATTAGAATTCTTGAGTGCAATTCATGTGGCTCTCTCCTAACGGCTACGAAAGTTTGTCACATTGGCGTTTTACGCACTTTCAGTGCACTCCTGACTGAAATCTTCCGGAGCGTGAGAGGTCTGAAAGGAATCGGAACATGTACGCCAGCGGTAGCTCACTCTTTAAGCATCCGCCCCGATGAGAGAGATGCGGTGCGTGACGCGAGTGCCGCCGGGTATCCGTTTTTTCGTTGTGCAAGCTTTCGCCTTCCTGTCCAGTGGTTTCTGTTTCCTAAGGTTAAGTGCTTTGAAAATGGGCTATCACTCCGCATCTAATATATTGAAACCATGTTAACTATGACGAGCTATTGCCAAACTAAATTTACGAACCAACCTAAGTGCCTCGTGAACATATATGTTAGGCGGTGTATCAACCGATGCCTAAGCCAGGGCGAACTGTAACGTCTTTAAATAGGCACTTTCGGAAACATTTTAAGTGCAGCTTTTCGGAACTTTTATTGCACACTACCCGAGGCATATCAGTGCATTACTTTAGCATGCAAAACGAAAATTACGAGTAAGGGCACGCTCCCGTGACGCAGAAAGTTGTGGCGCTTTGGAAGACGACTTCCAGTCAGTGTAGACACGTCACAAGGTAAAAAGGTTACGAAGGACGGCACGAAACTGAAGCTAAAAGCTATAAGAACCGACGGTATAAAGGGCTCTGGTAGGTGAAAAAAAATCTCTAAACAGGTAAAATTAAGTAAAAACAATAAACCATTTGGCCAAGAGGGCGGGTGAAAGCTTTGAAACCACACAGACACAAGATAGAAAAATAGGAAAGGATGAAACATGACTTCGCTGTCTACACTAATTCCCGATGATCGCTGAGCATTCAATATTTTCCCACTCCTTCTTACGGGATATTTATACACCTTGTTCCGAAATAAAAATTGAGGTAGTCAGCGCTGGTGTACCATCAGCGTCAAATCAAACACGGACAGAATTACTGAGACCCCAATTCGATAAGACACGGGTATTAGCTGCCGGAGCAGAAATACAGCCGGGTTCAATGAACACTTCCGCGCTGCTGTCTTCGCACCACTAGAATAAAAACAAAGAGGCTAGTATACTATCTCTCTGATCTAAAATCGCGACGTTTTGTTCTACCGGTTTCAACCCATTTTGTTCGCGTTTCATTTGACGCTGACTGTACGTTCCTTTCCTTCTGTTCACTTGTTTCATGCGCTGTTTTCTTTCAGCATGTCATAGCAACTAGCCCGAAACCTTTCTCTCGGGAACATCAGCGGAAACATATTGCCTCGCGCTAGATGTCATCACCTCCAATGAAACAATGCGTACGTATCTTCGGCATGTCCTCGAAGGATATGCCGGAGATTGGTACGCATAATTAGAGGGGAGGCATAGATGTGCAACTCCTGCACCTCCTAACTCTTGCCCAGCCTCAGAACTCACTACCTCCTGCCTTTCCTCCGTCGACACTCTCCCCTCCTAAAGAACAAATAGTTTGTACCTGGTGCGGCTGCGGTGCAGCAAGCTTCCCTGGCCTACTTAGTCGATAAATATTCAGAGGACACTTCCATATTCATCGACGGTCAAACTTCTTCGGGGACCTCCTCTTGTGGCCTTTTTGTACCCTCAACTGGCCAAATGGTCTCTTATCGCCTGCAGCGGAAGACTTCATCCACGACAGCGGAGCTTCATGGAGTTGAAGAAGCTGTATCGCAAATCCTGTGCCAAACTCCTGGCAGATGGGTGTTTTGCAGTCTCGAAACCAGAGCTACAAAACCACGTGCCACCTCTTCAAAGAACCCAGTCACCTCCGTCCCTTGGCTACCGTCATAACCCACTATATAAAACAGTTCAGTTGATCCCACGGCACTGTGACATTTCAGCAAACGAATGAAGGGTGCCGGAAAAGTCTACAGCATCAGAAATACAGGCGAATTTTCTTATTCAAGTCGGACGCGTCCCAACTAAGTCAGATGATATGCCTGTGAAAAGTCGGCTTTAGAAGTTGTTGCCAAACAATTACCCATTTCTCCACTGAGCCGACCGATATTTCGAATCTAGACTACCACCCAGTCTTCCATCCCATGTAGAAACTGTTCATTGCCGTCTCCGTCTTAACGCCACATTTGCCAACAGCTTCCGGTAACGCTTACGACAAATGAACAGTCCACCCTGCGACCACTTTGGTTCATTACAAACATTAGCACATTTTCTATTTGAATGCCCAGCGTATGCCGAAGAGCGTGCGTGGTATGAACACTGCACGGAGCAACTCACCCAGGAGCCTCTAACAATGCACGGTGTCTCAGATTCCTTAGCCTCCTTGAAGCAGCACAGACGTGCTGCCAACTTCTATTTCACTATTCAGGTCACATTGGCTAACTATCCAAAGTGTAATTTATCCGTAAATCTGATCAGTCGTCCCGCTTCATTCTTCAAGCAGTAACCTTTGTCATCCACTTTGTACGACATTACATTTCCTCAATTAAAGTTTTAGTAGCATTACATGCTAATGCAACTCAGTCGAAATTCGAGGCCCATTTTCTTATTCTTTTCATTCTATTATTAAAATTTTTTATTCTTCTCCGTCTTTGCTTTATAATCTTCCACGCCTGTCTCCTTCCGTCTTTATATTCCCAACTCCATGCCTCGCGCAAAGTAAAGCATTCAAAAGCTTTTTCATGCTGGATAAAACTTCTGCTTTTCAATAAATGGTTTTGTCTCTGCACTGCTCTCGCGAGTTTTATTCTTTTCTTTAACGTCATGTGTTCCCGCGGATATTAGCAAACCATTGGCAATACAAAGCATTTCAACACCGTTTATCAAGCTCCAGTCATCGCCGGGATGCAGTTCAGTAACTGTTGTTGACTTAAAACTTGCGCATTTACAATTGATTCCCGATAGCAGTGTTTACAAATTTAGCTAATTAACTTTAATTTGGGAATTTAATTTACTGCTGACTAGACTATGCGGCTTTGAAAAGCAATGAATTTGTTTCGCTCTCCCAGGACACTTCGTCTTTTTGAAGATCGTGATTCTGTTTTGCGCTAAGACACCTGGCATGTAATTTCACACTGGAGGTCATGGACTGCGAATCTCGCTCAGAACAGGACAGTTGAGATTGAGCGTTACACGAGAGACCTCATGAGCGTTCGTTTGATACTCCACCGACATTCCAGAAGACATTCTATCTTTCGCTGAGCTTAGCACTTTAGACATAACTTCACCAGCGAAAGAACGAGACACGAGGAGAAGAAGAACACAGGACAACGCTGTGTTCTTCTTCTCGTGTCTCGTTCTTTCGCTGATGAAGTTATGTCTGATGTACACCAACTAGTCCACATGGGTACCTTGTTACAGCTTAGCACTTTAGGCAGCAAAGCAGGGACAGTTGGCAATCCAGTTTGTGCATCAATATACAACAGTACTTTTTTTTTACAAAGAAGGCCTGAATCTGTGCAAGCATGGCTTTCTGGTGGTTTTGAAAAGTGCGGTTTGGTGTCTGCTAAGGCGACTTTGTCATCACGTGTGATATCTATATTTTTTTTCAGCACCAAATACGTTTCTGAGTAGTAGGTAGAGAGAGAAAAAAAAAGGCCAGAAGGAGATAAATAAGAAAAAAATAACTCAAAACACTGCTTCGAGACGCTTTAGTGGCAAGCTAAAGGCGAAGACCACCAGAGGAGACAAGAATACGAAGAATCAAGAAGAAAGACAGACTCGAGAAGGTCGAACGCTAACGGCACTGAAATACGTAGCGTGCAAGCTTGGTGCGAACGCCTGCCAGGTATATTCCAGATTTAAAGAAATAGTTCCTCTCGGCCGCCACGAATGATGAATGATCATGATACGGATACAAGTAAATCTTCGCTGCCTCGAACACCGCCACAAACCATCCCATGCTTTTACTTCTCTGATAACGTTCGTGCTTTGTGGTTACGCGCTATGCACTTTAGTAGTGACAACTACGTGATCAGTTTTAGCAGTTGGCGGAAACTCTAGAACATGCGGTCTCTGTGCAGCTCAGCACTGCTGATTAACCGACATGATGCACAAAGTTTTGGGGAAACAAAATCTTAACGGGCGATCTATCTTAGATACGAATACCTGGTAGATTCTGTTCTCTCTCTCTCTTCCCCATTGAATGGACGGCTTCGAATGAAAAGATTACTTAAAGCAAGAAATTTTCCTTTTGCATCTGATATGTTAATTAGCCACCCCACTGTTTTCCGATGCAGGAACACTGCCATACTCTAATGGAAGGCCAGTGCCTTTTCTCAAAACACTGAATCTCAACTTTAAAGGACTGTCGCTCGCGTTCTCTTATCAGGGAGTAAGGTACCAGACGCTCTTGTGCAGATTCACTGGGAGCAGCAGCACACGCAAATGTTAATGCAAGCAATCGACTCTCGGAACGAAAAGAAAATACCTTTATGGGTACCCACACTTCATCGTTCTTTTGGAACACGAAATTTTGATGATTTGCAACTTCTCTTTTTTTTTTGTAGCATTCCTAGCTTCCTCTGCCCAATGAGCAAAAGAAAATCAGTCTTCCTAGTAGACCATTAGATATTTATGCGCCATTCCACAACAGCAAGAAAATATTCCTGTCCTTTTTTAGGGCCTCACGATGTGGAACAAGACCAAAATTCCTAATATTAGGGCAGAAATGTTACTCCTTGTTGCCATTAGCAGAAGCAAGAAGTGAAATGGACCATAGAGTTCAGAATTCCAGTTCATAGTTTGGTCTTTCTTCGAAATGCCAGAGCCATAAACTGAAACGGGTGCGTGTGCAACGCGCTGGTCGGCAGCGCATACCCAAGTTTACCATGAGGTTGACTCGAAAGTTGGTGAAGAGGACGATGTGTAATGCACAGGGCGAAAGTGCGTTGCAGTTTAACCGGAGGCTTGACTGGCTGCGGCGATAGCTTACTATGTGCATGAGCTACTACGCACTACGCTGCGCAACGCTATCGCCTCGTTGCAATAAATACCACGTTGAAAAGAAAAAACAGTGATAGGGTAGTGTTTTCGTGCAGTGGCCAGCAGTGCTGAATTGTTCGTGCCGCCCCAGGTTTCGAATCCCAGTAGTGGCAATCTTTATTTTATTTATTTATTCAAGATCAACGATTCTGCTCTAAAACATATCTGACGCACTCTTGCTTGAGGTACAATGACATCAAAAGAGATGACGAAATAATAACAATAAAATGACAAAGCACGAGCAGGTTCGCATAAGAAAAAGACAATGACGCAATCATAAGAGGTAGCATATCTTACGAAAATAAATATGGCTGTTTGAATGTAAATAGACATGGTGTAAAAGCGAATAGATTAGCCTCGTCTCTAAGCTGCTTACTGCTACAATACACAATGAGGGATCGTATGCTGGGCCTCATTAGGGAAAAAAATTGAGTTTGAATTGAATTTGAATGCTTTTCCTTTTCTCTCTCGGTAAGAAAAGTCAAAAATCGAGAGAGAGGACGCAGAAAAAAAAAGATGCCTAAATAAAGCTTGAAAGTCACCTAGTGCAAAAGCGCTGTGGCAAGGCAAAGGTACCGCTGCAGGCAAAATACCTGGCCATGCTTTGGATGTGAGGTATTTTGTTTGAACATTTTCATTAAGCTTACTTCGAGCGATCCACAAATGAAAGGAACGTGCAGACTTGTTGAGGGGAAGTTTGAAAGGGGGGGAGGGATACCAGGATAAAGGATTTTTTTTATCTTGGCGTCAGCTTCCTTTTTCAATCATGAAACTAAGTTTAATTGTCCATCTGTACCAGTGAGCTATACAAACTATCGCTTTCAGGTGCACACACAAGGGCTCATCATATATTAGGGAGAAAATTATTACCACTTCAGACTCCCGGCGCATCATGCGTGAATAGAACATGGACTCGGCGGAAACTTGTGCATAGCCGGGCGAAATTTCTGAACAGCAGTTTTCTTACCACGCAGCTTCGGCTATGCAGTGAGGTAGAGGAAATTTTAATTTTCTTGCTTCGCAGTATAATGCCGTGTAGAACAAAAACATAACTTTAATCTGGACGCAAAAATTGCATAGTAGTGTGAAGGAGCACAACTAAGAGGTCCCAAACAACGGAATTATGCCGCATTAAATAATTAGCAGTCAATGTGCACATGAAACAATGGACGAAATAAAACACCGTGTGTTTACAAGGTAGTCTGCATAATTTTCAAAGCAGATGGAAGGTTGGCGGAGAGGACACGTGTGACACCCACAGTGTATGCAGTTTCCTAACCACCGCTCATGTACCGTACCCGTCGTGTTCTGCGCTGTTATTATTGCTCCTACTGTCCATGCTATCTCTGTGAATCTGCCTCAATTACAAATTATAAGCAGGCTCATTCTACAAACTTTCTAGTGACCGGAACTCTTGTTTGGGAACCGGTGCAACGAACGGCAAGCAGAGAATGGACAATACTAGTTTAAAAGGTCCCCCTTTGCCGAAAACTGCCAAGCAACGGAGTTTTGTTTCTTAACCGTGTAGCGCAGCCCTTATGGGCGTACACTGGCACTCACCTTTCGAGGATTCTTAGTATTAGGGGTGTCGGAACGGCTCAAATATTTCGCTTAGAAGCAAAAGCCGTTGTTTATTTTTGGCAAAAACGGTGCAATAAAAGCGGTGATATCAGTGACGTGTCATCGTGTTTATCTAGTTTGGTCTTTTACGCCGATTCCTATAGAGTTTCAAGCAATGCCACACCATGAATTATCAATAAGTTTTTCAAGCACGGCTGGTACTCGTCGCGCAGTATCTAGCGCAAGCTGGTCATAAAAGCTTCTAAGGCTTCAAAAGCAGCCATCTTTCGTTCCTAATTTTGTTTGTATGTTTCTCAGGCCGGTTTAAGGCATTGATTTTTTTTTTGCCACACAGACAATTTCAGTGTGATAAAGTTTGGTGCCAGGTCTACAGTTTTGGGACAATTGGACCATGGATAAGATTTCTATGTGGTGGTATCACATTCCTGCCCTAAACGAAGAGTGCTTGTGGAGCTAGTCTAAAACATCAGTGTAAAGGCGTCACATGATAATAATAAACAAAGGAGGCAGCGCGGCGGCGTCAAAGAGGTATGGGCATGTGCACATTTTGACCCAAATAAAAATTTTGTTCTTGCAATTGTTAGTCATCAAAATTAATTTCAAAGCACCCGCATAGCTGCCGACGTACTCATTCACTCCTTTCAAAATTAATTTTTTTTTTGCTATGCGTATAACAAAAATTTCAGGGACAGAAGTAGTAAATTTTGCCTCTAAAGTAAGGTTTCAATCAGGATTAGAAGCGCATGTGAGCGTAATTCAAAAATAAATTGTACGCTAGCCATTGCTTTCAAACGCATGTGTTGCTTTTCGTTAAAAGTGCCCTCTTGGTCCTATTCAGGATGCCTATTAGCATCGGTTCAACTCCCTCGGCTAGTGACTTATTTTAAACGTAACATTGCGTTGGGCGCTCTTTGGCGAGGAAGAAATCTCGCCGTTATAAGGCTTTGAGTGAAGATATTCAACTTACCTACATTTTTTAAAGCTTCTTTTGTGTGCTTACGAGGAGCCATAGAAGATTTAGCTATCTCTAATGTGCGGTGTGTTCTACAGTGGAACCCTGTTTGTTTGCAGGTCGCAAGTCAAAAGTATGCGGTGAAATAACTGCCTTTGTGCGCATGAGTACCACAGTCTGGATGTCGGCCCTGATACGGTGTTTGCCTTGAGAGAAACAAAGGCTGGCCGTAGGCCCTAAAGGTATTGATCCCGCGCCATAATTGAGTGGTGTTTAAAAATATTTATGATCTTTATACTTTCGCTGCCTGAGCATTTTTTTCGTCTCTAGGCAATAAGATGCGATCCCTTGATCAGGATTTATTTGCATAATAGAAATGATACTCCGAGCCACTCATTTCTCTTTGATTGAATGAAAAGAAAAAAATGCCCGTTTAAAACCTACCTTTTCTTTTACAGTTTCGTGACTGCGCTAACTTCTGATATGGTCCCTTCCTCATTCTTCAGACGCAGGATATACGCGCACGATGCACTCGAAAGACCTCTTCAGCTTTTTTTTTTTATTGTGGTTCCCTCAGGGTCCCTCTTGCACTGTAACAACTTTCGATCTGGCTTTGTCATCGATTACCGTTGTTTATGCTGCTTCGTAGAGTGTCCAATGGCCATAGACAATTCCTTTTGTTCTGAGCGCTGCACGAAATATGGTGCTGCATGAGAGGTGCGCTGGGTGTCGAATGTATAGGTGAGATTGGCAACTAGAAGAACATTGAGGACAATAAGAAAAGAGCAAGGAAACAATGTTTTTTTCTTTTGTCCCAGCGATCGCGTATTTTACGACCTGACTCATTAGCCTCTAGAATCTGTTCCTAGTTTTCTTGTATTTACCTTCAATGATCAATGAGGCAGCCTTAAAAAGAAGTGAAAATAAAGGCAGCGATAAAGGGCTCTGTGACCACAATGTAAAAACATGAAACATCTTAATCGACGCTCCCACTATTGTTGATGGTCGGGGGCTCGCTCTATTTATTGCAAAGAGCTCGACAATGAATCGGCCCATTGTCAAGCATCAGCAGTCTGAGCAAAGGACCGCAGCCTTTTTGTGCCCCATTAAAACACTTCACACTGGCCTTTTCACCAGCCGCTTAACATACTGGTCCTCACCCTCTGATAATACGTTTTTTGTAAGATGCAGCTTCTAGTATATTTCACTTAAGCAGCTGCATTGCACGGTGAGCTCCTTTAGCTTTTTGGTCGACTCATCGATATTTCGGTTTTGGCATTCATTCATAATGAGACCACGACCCGGTGACGCTGATAGTACTGTGAGAGGGCTCCGCACTGAAATTCGAGACAAAGGCTGCCCTTTGTATAAGCATCCAAAAGATTCTTAATTGAATTCCAGGCTCTTCCCCTCGGCTAACGAAGAGATTTTTCATAATGATGTCATTCACGGTAAGAAACAACGTCCAGACGAGTCACCTGTAGCGCGGTAGCAGCTGTACCGAAGACATATCATAAGAAGCCTATTTATAAAAAGTAAAAAACTTCCAAAATGTCAGCACGCATGGTCGTTCACGGTGTTGGATGTACTGCCCAAGCGGACGTGCGAAGCTTTTGAAAAGACAACCCTGCAGGGCATTTTGGCGCACATCAGTAATGGATGTGCAGCTGCGTCAGGTACATGGTTAGATTTACCACACTTACAATTATGTGGACTAGTGTAGATGGATGAGGTTGAACTTCTCGTCTTCAACTGCAGTTTACACCTTGTCGAAATTTTCAGCATTGTTGCTAGTGTAAAACTCATTCCCCATTCCTTTTAAGAAGCATTTATTTGTTTCAAAATGAAAACTAGTCAGCGGTACAGTCACGAAATAGAAGGAAAGAAACGTGGAATAATTAACTAACTTTAATGCATGGTGTTGCAGCAGAAATCAAGTGGAAGAATGAGAGAGGAAGAGAGAGTGGATGTACTTCGGAGAACAAATAAATTCCTCAGTTACGCACTGCCAAGCCGGCTTGCTTACGGTGCGTGCAAGGGTATAGGCATGACGTCATGCCCGCTAGATCGTAGGCGGGCTCGCGCTGAGTGCGGCTCGGCGGCTGCTCCCACAAATTGGAGGGGGCACTTAAGCTCCGCCTTCAGGGTATGACGCTAAAGCGTGGTGGATTAATTCTCACATATGCCGAAGGTCATTCTCTGCTTCACATTTGGAGTCCTCATACCATAGAGTTTCTTACTATTACCTAGAGGGAAAGCTGGCAAGCCGTCTATGGGAGTTTGCATGGAGACCCCACGTGACCACCTCAGCCACCATGGGCGCTCAAAGCATCATGGGGCGGTGAGCTACTTGTTGCGGAACTGCAACTTTTGGCCAAAAAATAATAAAAAAATAAAGCTGTTTGATAGCTACAAACGTCCTAACATTCAATATCTTGTCTAATGATTGCAACAACCGAGCAGAAAAGCATTTAAGTGCAAAGTTTGCCTAAAATAAGACATGACTAGCTTTCCTATTGGCCAAGTGATGAACACTAAAAAAACTAATATTTCGTAATTAACAGGCGCACTTTTAAAAGTAAATATGTTTTCAAAAAAAAAATGTTGTTGTTTAGATACTTTAAGAGGTTTTTTAATGGCATTTCGAAAGAGTAAAACCTTTTATTGGCGTCGTGTGTCGTCGCGTCTTCACTACTATGGCTTTTGCACACTGCGTTCGCGCGAAAGTCGTCTGCGCACACACGAACTACGTTTTCGGAATGAAACGCCTTAGTACTGCCACTCTGTGTTCCCGAAAAACTACGACTGTGCCGCAACAAGTAGCTCACCGCCCCATGATGCTTTGAGCGTCCATGTTGGCTGAAGTGCAGCGCCGCCAGCTTTCCCTCTAAGTAGTAGTAAGAAACTCTATGCCTCATACCCCTCCTGGCGCAGTGGTGCAGCGGTTAAGCGATGCGGCACTGCCCTGCGATGGCAGGTGCTCCTAGCGGTGAGACCTGTGTGGCCCAGGTTGCTCTTCTTGAGTGAAAAATCATTAATTTAAAAGCCACCTGCCACGGTGGGCAGTTTGCTTAGCATCCGATGGGCAGGTTGTGATGACGCCGCAAGGTCACGGGAACTATGTGGCCCGCCTGCCTTCTAGGTTGCTCTCTGAGGACATGCCAGATTATTGGTCGTGATTTTTCGCTCACTACGCCGACAACGGCGACACAGGATTTTCCGATGAACGGTGCTTTTAAGGTTATCGCGTTGAAACGTCTAAAATACAGCCATCCAATGAAAAATAACCTGATCTATGACTGTATACTAGGGAAATCGTATCGGCCGAATGAAAATCCGCCGCTTTGTCAGCATTTACAGATTTTTATTCTGTATCTTTTTAAGAAGAGAATGACCATGCAATTCTGCACAAAAGGGCATTAACCCCCGGAGCTCCAAATGGTGTGCCGTTTGGAGGCTAACATGAAACAGCGGTAGTGCACAATGTTTTCCCATTCATTGCATGTAAGGAGACTTAAGTACCCCGGTAGTCTCTTTTTTTACGGCTCGAGAAAATGGCTTTTCGCAAACAGGAAAGGAAGTTAGACATAACTAGAATGCCGCGCCAGGCGCAGCGTAGACGTAAAGTTACGTCAGGTAATGAGGCGGCGAAGTTTGAAAGTCAACGGGATAGCCTACGAAAAATACCCGTGCATCTGTCTGCCTAAGACGCGCTTTTATAATGCGTCTAGCCTACATGAAAGGAAATATTAAGAAATTTTGAGAAGTCAATTTGACTATTCTGTGGCTTAACGGCCATAGTCAGTTTTCATGAAACACAAAAACAAGACTGGAGGAGCGGACTGTGGCATGCCTTTGGATTGAATAAGAATGCGTTGTGTGGCTTTCGAGCCTGATTTCAGAGCTACCCGTTGTGATACTTTTTAATTTTAGGTGAACTTTATTCCAGCACTTGTAAAAGTTACCGCGCAACCAGCTATTAAAGTTGTTTGACTTTGCTGTATAGCACCACATCGCTTTATTTCCAAGGAAGCGCATAGTTTTTTATAGAGGGAAATGTTGTGTAAGATGCTAACAATGTTCCGACGTAAATTCATGGTTCGAAAATGTTAGTGTGTTTGCTAATAGTCTAATGTGGATGCGCAATAAAATATCATGAATTAATTCACATTACCAGACTTTTGTTGCTCAGCTGCTGCTTTTATTGCATAAAAAAACCTTTTCGTGATAATGGCAGCATGAGTAAAGATTAGTGAACGCGCGCTGCCAGTGCTCATGCCTCGTGGCAGAACATGCTATTAACGCTTCAACTTCTTTCCCCTCTGCATCGCCTCAGACCGGGCAGAATGCTGTAAAGACGGCTTAACGAGGTAGCGTGAAGATGAACCCGAAAGTGACCTTTCCAGCAAACTAAGCGTCTTCAGCAAAGCATGCCTCTAATGAAAAGGCACTGCTCCATTGTTCTTCGTGGGACCTTGAAAACGTCTGATATGCCAACTTACACTAGTCAAAGAGGACAAGATTATAAAAGAGCCGAAAGCAGCCTCGCCGGCTGCCCCCCTGACCAAGTTCTACCCGCTCCTTCGGGGGACCATTCTTCATTTCTAGGTAACGCGATGTCTGGTGATGTCTGCTCGGTTTCACAGACACATGGGCTGTAAAACTTGACAATTTAGACGAAACCTAATTACTTTACGTGTTGAGAATTCGATAGCATTCAAGTATGAAGTCCGCTCAGCTTGCTTTCAACCTGCGTCATTTCCGGTCGCCGCATACGCTGAGTCTATGCAGCTGCCGATACTCAACCTCGAGCGACATACGTCTGCGGTGGATCTCTCATTCTGAGCAGATTTCCCCCTAATGTAGAAACGCGTGGCGTCAATTCTGGCTTCATTCCAAATAGAAACGCGGAGCTGTCGACGCATGCATACTTACAACCAAGCGCACCCGGCAAGCGATGCCTAGCCCGCCGCCGTGCTCGGCCGGGTCATCCGACCAACCCAAAGCTGACTGTCAGCACGCCTGCCAAGTTAGCCATATCACGTTGCCTCGTAATGTCACACCCCAAGAACCAATCAGCGAGTTTTATGACATACCACGCTGGCCACCACAAGTTTTTTTTTCTCCGGTGAGGTGTTTAGCCTAATACGTGCAGCCACCCAAACGGTACTGTTAGCCGCGTGTACAACACGTGGCGCGCTTGCGCGGCCGTCCGCTGAAGTTCCAGAACTCACAGTGCATCGCGGTGGCTGCGCCGGAGCGCAGTTGTATCTGAAATCGGTCCATTACTTTCAACGATGCTATAAAAAGCCACAAGTTTTATGGAAGAAGCCTGACGGGGTCCAGTACAAAGCCTGGAACGTTTGGCGTGAAATGACCGATGTGCCAGGACACGATTGAATATGTTTTTGATTAAGGCGGAATACCACGTAAATGCTGAAGACGTTTCTCTTTGGAAACCATCCGTTGTAACTATCGCTCTAGGTGCATCTCGAAGCAAATTCAGACAGTCTCCTTCAGCACAAGAAGTGAGCATTAACTGAGGCAAGTGCAGGGCTAAAAAAACAGTGTGTTGTTCGTCTCTTAACGACATGATACCTTGCGTATAAATAGATGTGCCTGCAAAGTGTGTCAATGGGGTACCTGCTTTTCGTTAGTAGTAAGTGCAAAACCTGTAAAAAGTAAACCTTATTCGCCCAAAATTGGTATTGGTGGGGCAGTTAGTACATAAGGTCCCGCATATTCCGAAGTACGGTAGAGGGAGAGGGTCCACTGCACTATGTACAGTGGACCCAGGGCTTAGGATTCTTTTTTCCTACACTGCTTCTATGCTGCTAAACATTACATTTCCGCCTTTCATTTTTGTTTGGAATAGGCCAACACTTACTGAAATACATAAAAACAAAATTACATAAACCGTAATTGGAATCCCTAATACACCTCTTCGGCCAATTCTTCTTGCTCTGTTATTTCTCTTCCAAGATACCAGCTGTGGCATTTAGCAGCAGGCAGTGAAGTCAAAGGCACAGATAACTTGAAGGGAAAAAAGATTTTATCGAAGCGTTCGCGAAGAGTGCGCGCAGCATCTGCATTTCTTAATGTTCTAAAAGAAAGACTCGTGTGACTAGCTCCAATAAAACCGAGAAGGAAAGAGGCAGAGCGTTGTAGATGAATAACAAGGGAAGATTCTACGGTTCGCTGTGATGGGTAGGAATAAAGCAGGTTAAACGACGCGGCAACATTGGATGCGGAAGTGGTATGCCGCGTTGGGCACGCGCCAATGGGCTTCATCGAGGGATTCCGCCTCAGAGCGTGAGCCCCGCACCTCTCTTCTAGTGCGACCCGCATACTTCACAGAGGGGCCCGACGGGAGCCTGCAACCTGGTCCTCGAGAAACCAGTGGAGCGAATGCGGCATTCTCTCGGTAATGAAATCTCCTTCTCTGTCGGGTCGCTAGCACCCTTCCGTTCCGTCCCTGCGTCTGTTACAGTAAGGCCTCTTGCACCCAGAAAGAGGAATGGAATAGTTGAATCAAGGACATCATCTACGATCTGGAATTCAATCATTGAGATCTTCTGCTGACTGTCATATGGAAGAATCTGCGAAATAAGGATTTCTGTCTTCCTTCCATTTACTTTCACGCATTGACAAGCCTTTCGCAGCGTTCGATGTGGGTATAAGGCTCCAACTGAGAGTATTTGACGGGAAAAGAAAAAAAATAGTGTGGCGACAGTGTAAGAAATAACCGCACTACATTTCCAATAGCCGCCAATCATGATTCAAGGGCACTGCTGGTAGTAATTATGCGAGACCTGTACTAAACCCAGCAGAGAAAAGCACGCTACAACGCTGGGTCTTACGCTTTGTTCGTCACAGCTGCGGGTATTACCGAGTTTGTCGCGAATAAATCAGTTGGATATAAAGAGTAACAAGAGAAACTGTGAAACAATCAGAATACGAATAGTATCCAGTTTCTGATAGGTTTATAAGAGAAAGGAAAGGGTGTGATATCTAAACAACTTTTGTGCTTGATTAAGTGTACAGTATGTACAGTCAAGCGCAAATGTTTGCGGAAAGGAGATTCAAGGAGAATTATTTCTTGGTTGGGTTTCTAGTCAGTCAGTAGGCATATTTTCCAGTGGAGCAGCATGTATGTCCCCTGATTATTCTATGCTTTTCATTGAAATCGTCAGCCAGGCCAGGTAGAAATTGATTATTTTTAGCGTTCCTGGATATTGCCAACTTTGACCTTGAATATACATCTTGCTTTGCGGTGTCGTTAGCCAACTGTTATTTAACCACACGCATGCACGGAGACATTAATATTCACATATGACACACTCTTCAGCATGCCCATAAACGAAAGAGATTTAGCTTTTCTATCGCCAAGGATATCTCGCTTGTAACGCCACGTAAAAAAAACACATCAGTTGAATTCGGTAAGGCCGAAAAGAAGTCTCTGAGACTAATCTTCGATGACGTCGTTAGCTTAGTCTTCAGTGTTCCTTTCTTTCTTCTGGGATGTGTTTTGCGGTAAATAAGATAAATTTAATGGCTGAAAACCAACTAGCCCACCAGTTAATTCATTGGAAGAGCACTTTTATTTGCCCTCTTATACGTTCTCATAAATGTTGTTCTATTAGCTGCGGTGTGGCATTGTTCAACAGGAAGCTGGGCGACTTGACCACAGAGACATCAGAATCAATCCCCGCCGCTTGGATATCTTGAAACACATAGCGTTTTAAGAATATTTTGCTTCCTTTCAAGTCTCATCCACCCAACAGAACATGTCTAAGAAAGTAGGTGCATATATATCTCGATACGTGCTAATTAGATCAAAGCTAAATCGAAGGCGAAAGCATCGAAGTCAGGAGGCTACAGCGAAGTTTAAACTACGCGTAGTACTTTTGATTGTCGTGACTGGTACTACGCTTGAAATGGTACGTAAGCGGACCTGGCGTTGTTAATAATTTTCATCGATCTTCTGAAAATTTGAAAATTCTTCGATCTGAAAATTACTGAATTTCCAGTAACATGCTCTGGGTACGCGGTAGACCGAAAAAGGAAGTAGTTGATATCTTTGTTCTACCAGTTAACCTCCAGTTTATCCTCTTCCCTCGGCCCTCCATACTGAACCCCTGACAGTACCCCGTCGTGGGTATGTGCCATGTCACTAAGGCAACATTAAGGACAACAATTCGAGTGTTATCTTAAAGAGCAGAGACAGAGCACTTTGCATACCCCTCAGCTTCTTGACCACAGCGAGTCAGATTCCCAGCGGCATCGTCGCAAGACAGTGAGATAATTCTACGTAACAAGCATCACAGAAGCCGTTAAAAATCTTTACCGCGAGCTGAGGGACCGTGGAGCACGGTTTATGCTGATGTAATAATGTGAACTGGGTTTATAGAAGCCTAGTAATATTAAGAACCACGCAATGAACACAGGCTAAGACTACGGTAAAGAGGAGCTGTCGCTAGAAACGTTTTTTTATGAGTGTTAGTATGCCTTTGTTATTAAGAACCACGCATGAACACAGGCTAAGACTACGGTAAAGAGGAGCTGTCGCTAGAAACGTTTTTTATGAGTGTTAGTATGCCTTTGTTATTACGCTTATATAACTTTTGGTACGCTGTCTTCCATCTAATCATCTTTCCCTAAGTGCCCTCTTTCGGCCTCCATCCGGAAATCACAAGTACTGCAGCTTCCACATGCACGTAGATAAAGACCAGCGAAAATGAGAATAGAGATACAAACCTGCAACATGATTGGCGTACAATGATAAAGACGTGAAGAGAAAACTAGGCACACACACTTCATTTCATCCAATAGATCACAAGTAATATACTCAAATTACATTTCAAATGAACAGTTTCCGACTATTACCCTTCCGGGTGAATCATTTGCAGTTCTCTCTTCAAAAATTCGTTGGATCCAGGCCGTAGAAGGGCGGGTGATCTTGAAACGACGCTTGCGACGTGAAAGACTCTCTGCAAGGGCGAAATGCAATTAAGACCCTAGACAAGGCCTAGGCTTATTTCGCGCCCCACAGTGGTAGCCAGAGATCAGCGGAGATCTGCGCCTATAATGCTGTGCCACTGTGAGGCTGTGCGCAAAAAATCGCCGCGCTGGACTCGGATCCACTGCGTTGCCGTCAAGTAGACGGATGCCTTTTACTTTAATCCAGGAGCTCAACCTGCAGACCCCCTGTAGAGCTAAAACTGCAACGCTGCTGGGACCCTCCGTTGGCAAAAAATAACGGCAAAGAATTGCTAGCCTTTAATGCCATATTACCTCGGCACTCAATAACATATGTTAATATCTCTTTAAACATATTAGGTGCGCGTGGGCTATGATGCGCGACGAATTGGAGGGCTAGGAACTCATTTAAACTACAAGACACATGCGCGAATTGAGATATCTAAACACATAAGTGTTTCTTTGACCAGTAATGCCACGTTAATTCAATAAAAAGTGAAAAACTAGCACTAGTGAAAAGAAGCAATCTACCTAACTAACAGGTTTAGGTTTAGGTTTATGGGGTTTAACGCCCCAAAGCGACTAAGGCTATGAGAGACGCCGTAGTGGAGGGCTCCGGAAATTTCGACCACCTGGGGTTCATTAACGTGCACTGACATCGCACAGTACACGGGCCTCTAGAATTTCTCCTCCAAAGAAATTCTAGCCGCCGCGGCCGGGATCGAACCTGCGTCTTTCGGGTCAGCAGTACCTAACCTAACTAACAGTAATCTAATCTAGTAATCTAGTAACAGTAACCTAACTAACAGTAATCGAAAAAGAACCGTACCTATTCAAGCATAAACGAAGGGGAAATTTTTGCCTACCTAATTAAATTTCCTACTGTTGGAGTAAAGTATTAGTAACAGTGTTAGTATTTGCAAAGTATGAATGTTTCATTGAGCGTTCGGTCTTGGAAAGAGTGATTCTGCGGCACGACAGCCGCATCGCTTAAAGCTGGCACTATGAATTTGGTTCTGAAACCACGCTAAGAAATGCAAGTTGCGTAATGCTTAGAGGATCTTATGTTGTTTCGCGAGCAGAAAAGAAAACTGCCGGCATTTCTACCGTGGTTATCCCACACGATATGATTGGTCGTAACGGTTGAATGCGGCAGGATTTATACCTCTGGGTAAATTCGTCGTGTGTGCTCAGAAATTTTCGAAAATAAAGGAGCGCCTTGAACGTGAGGAAAAACGCTTTACAGTGATCGTTCTGTATGCTGTTTCGGCATGAGCTGCTCATGAGAATACTGTGTCACACATAGGAGAGATTACTGCCGGAGGACGACTAAGAATAGTTCGCCTGAAGCATGCGGCAAGAAATGTGAAACTTCTTAGTTTGCAGCAATATGAGAGCATGTTTCGCATCCGCCCTCGGCTGTAAACTACCTTCCCAAGGGGCCCCAATTGTATGATGTCTCTTGCGGTGCCACTCGCCGCACACTAAAACCGCCGGGCACAGGACTCTGCGAAAAAGCCGAGTTCATTCCACAGGGGCATGCCTTTAATGGTACATAGTTTGCTAATGCCGTAATATTTTCATTGGGCTCATTGGATCGCCCGTAGTACTTGCTGGAATTCCCTATCAAAACGTGGCAGCAAGAGAAGCTTTTTTCTTTTTGTGTGTATCAAAATGCAATATTGAATGCAAAGAATCTGGCCTGTGAGCTTGCGCTAAACAGAACACAGTTGCTGTGCCACCACAACGACTAATGAACTCAGAACTCCACTAGCTCATCAAAATTTTGAATCTATATTTATACTCAATCAGAAAAGCTGGATTTAAAGTTTAAGCCGCAGCTGCCGTCAGCACATAAGCGGCTTAAATCCCAAATGGCCTTCTATGCGGGAAGTGGTCGGTCCTGGCTCGCACTTGCGACTTCAGCATTCGTGACAGCCGGCCGCAGGCAAACACAGCCTGTCTGGACAAAAGCATTTTTGAACGAGAAACCGTTTACGAACGTGACTTTTTCGTGCAAAATAAGATTTCACTATAACAGTCAATATATCCAGAGATCCCCAGACGGCAGTTTTCAATGTGTTTTTTTTTTAACTACCGTTTTTGCTATCGTCAAAAGCGTTCTCCTATCGATTTCCTATGGGAGTCAATTTTCGATGCTATCGATGCAAGTTTTAAACGAAAGATTGTACTCCATATGACAAGAATGGACCATTACCTTCAGTATTTGCGTAAAAAGTATCTCACAATTTTCAATTTTTTATAATTTTTGTGCGAAACTGCTGGGCATCGAGTGCTGATCACATCAATGTGCCATGAGCTTTAAGAATAAAACCTTTGCTTTGCTGGCGTCAGATGTGGCTTCCGCCTCAGGGCAGTCACACTGCAAAGAAGAGAGTGGATAAATGATCTATTGATCGGCGGCTACCTCGGCGTAACGGGATTGTGAATTTTCATCCCGATGAGGTGGCAGTTTTAGCCGAAATCTGTTCAAGCGGTCTTATGGCGGTTGGCTACACTGGAGGAAATGAGAAATTTCCTATTTCCACGCAAGTAAGCATGCCTGTAGCGCATGGTGAGCATCCGATATTCTATCCATCTAACATCTCGAATTAAAGCGGCCGCGCGCAGCGCATATTCGCATTCCACTGAACCCTCAAAATTCCCTTCAATCTCAATGAGCCACGCACAGTAATGTTTCCTTATTGAAACATTCAGCACAATACAAGCAACCACACAAAGACAGTCTACCATAGACCAAGAAAAATATCGTTCCTCATGTCTTCTTGACAAACCATGTGCTATGCAGAAGGCATGTTTCTCTGCTATTCTGCAACAAACGCGTGAGCTTCCGATTACAATCGCTTCCTTAATTGTTGCAACCAAGATTTGAAAAACCTTGGGGACGAAATAGCTGCGGGTGACTCACACTCTTGAGCTCGATTCGGTAAGGTATATTTTACGCACTAATTTATTTGGAAATGTGGCTCGGAATGGCCTGGCCAACATTGATTTGTACACAAGATTGACGCAGAAGTTCTCTTTCGCGACATAAGATCCAGGCGCCATGTTCTGTATAGAAAGTTCTAATGCACTTAACCCTGTAAACCAAACAGACTTTTGCCGTCCTCCACGGTGCGGATACAGCAACGGTAGTCGTCCGTACCCGCGTCGTTCGCTTTCGGTGCTTCTTTAAATGCAACCTCCCGCCTGTAGGAGAACTGAATGACAACGCATGACGGATAGGGCTAGCCATGTTCGCTAGACGTATACAGTTTTCGGCATATAAACCGGCGACCGTTCCTGAGGCAGCTATTGCACTGCAGCTATTGCATTACCCCTGCACGATGGTGCGGCTCAACCCTGGACGCGTCGCCCGAGATTCAGTGGATGCTAAACGCAAGTGGCACCCTTTTTCCGTGCCATTTCAGTGCATTTAAAGATCCACAGAGTCGCTGAAGATCCCCACGTGGTCGAAATTGTTCTGAAGCCCCTCACTACGGCACGTGTTTGTCTCTTATTTCACTCCCACTTTCCTTCCTTCCATTACTGTGCGCTTCGGGTGTCGACCAAGATACGAGACTCATACTTATTCTCGTAGAGACCACAGCAATCGCAGTTGTGACATCTCACTAAGATTTCTTTGGCGGGTGCAGAACTTCCCGCTCTTCGTGCCGCCATTGGGTATAATAATCAGGAAAGCCCACAACAGTAATCTATTTTCACTGGCTCAAAACCTCCACTCCATGGTTTATAAGCTGCTCTTCACCGTAGATGCCTTGAGCAAATGGTCATAAAAAATGAGAGATCTAATTCACTGTGCCTTCAATAAACAGAATGAAGTTAACTATCATTGCCTGCCAGTACACAACGCTATAGCAGGCAATCTCCGCGCGAACAAGGCCGCGCTGGATATCGTTCTTGCTCGTGGATCTCGGAGTAACAAGTTGTCGAACCCAAGTCTAGAATCCCTGGATCCTGACCTGTAGCTCCTGCTACCACCCGGTCCACTATGATGCGAGGAACCTCTCTGTGCACTCGTGAATCAGTCACAAACCACTGTTTGTTTGTTATCGGTACGGCTGTTAGCTCTGAACTTCCAATCTGCGAGCGCGATGAGACAATAAGACATTCTATTTAAGTACCCTGCTTTCAATGCTAAAAGACAGTCTGTGCCGTGAGCTGAAGCGCCTGACAAAGACGAGGATTCTCGGAGAGTAGCAATGGCAGTCGCTGGCAGTGAAAGCCCCCTAGTCATTACTTCATTTCTTGAGAGCATTGCACCTGCATGATGGTCTTTGATTTGCCAAATGCTTTTTGCCTACCGATGCCGATTATTTCCAACTCCCTTTCCTGCGTGCCTTTTTTATCCCCTCATATCTCTCCCTCAGTGCAGGCCATCAAGCTGGTTTCTTCTACCGGTTAGCCTCTCCGCCTTTCCTTCTCAATCATCCTCCTTCGTCCCATGGTGTAAAAGTTCGGCAGCCGGTGAGATTGTGGCGACAGCGTTTCGAAGGAGGCGAAACTCAAACGCTTCCTTGTCCTGTGTGATATGAGCGCACGTTAAAGATTCACAGATGGAGGAAATAATTACGTAGACCTGCACCACGGAACCTCGTCCTCTCGGTCATCTTTCGTTCCCATCTTCCTACCTTCCCCAACGCGCGTTAGAGCTGTCCATCAGGAAGTAAACAGTTAATGTACTTTCGATTTCCGGAAGAAAAAAAATTTCTTCAACAGGACCGACCTAAAATTTACAGGCACCACAAAGTAGAAAATGCAAACTTCACGTCATGCGCTATAGAAGAAAATTAATAAACTGAAATTACGGAACACAGTTGCTTGGTGAAGACGTAGGAAAGCGCCCATGCTTAGTAAGTTTTTTTTCGCAAGCACAGTTTAATTGGGCAGGCTCAAAAACAGTAAGCGTTTTTGAAGCGTCCAACTCATCATCTATCGCCAGTCGCAAGTCGCGTTAAAGATCACTTGTCAATTAGTAGAGCCATTTTTAGCAATTTGTTGCACCCCAGCATCAGAAAAAGTAAACGGACGGCTTCAGTAGTTATATAACCTGTGATAATCGACCACGGCAGCGACGGTTCTACCCGAACTTTCCTCCTGCTGTAGATTTACAGTTTTCGTGAACAAGAAATGAATTCAGTGAGCGGGCAGGTAAGGCAGCGAAAGAAAGTCGCGGAAGGAGAGGAGGTAACCAGGGCTAATTAGCGAAGTCTAGAATGAGCCCGTACTGCCTTGTTAGTACGTCGTTCGTAATTAGAACAACCCACGTTTGACAGCGCTCCCGGAACATGTTCAGAAAATGAGGAATATCGATCGATGTGCGTGATTAACTTTCCACGCTCCCTTTTAAGGTGCGCGAGAAAGAAAACAGCAACTTTGAGAGATGTGGGCATAACAGGGAGGAGAGAAGCAGCTTGTAGGCCCAGGGGGAGCTGTCTGAAACAGCTAATCTATTCATTATCTCAGTGAAATTTTCAGTTCCTTTCACAGGAAACGGCCCACTCACTCCTTGTTCGCAAGCACCACGTAAGGTATTCTCTCCCTAGGCAACACTTCAAAGGTTTAACGAAACTTCATTTTGTACTCTGAGCAACGAAATAAAAACCCGAAGACAGGAAAAAAAAAGACGACGCCTATCTGCGCTTAGTCCGTCTCGTCTCTTTTCGTTTCTGCTATTGTGAACAAAGCACAGCGCAAAATGAACACAAAGCAACTAACCCAATTTGTTGCCTTATTAGGCATGGCATCGAAAGGCCGCAAACGCCCACAGCATCTGGTGCTTAGTTTACAGATAAGAGATAACAAAGTACTTGAGAGTAAAAAAAAATTCTCCGATTAGAATATATATATCCGTGTGGCACTGTCTGTGTTCCCCACAACCAGTGACAGTAACCAAACCAGAACTGAGTTCGCAAGCAAGGCCGTACAGTAGTGATGGATTGATATCACCCATCACATGGAGAATAAGGTTGCACTGCCATCCTCGACGATAGCATCGTCGACGTGTTCGGATAGCTATAGTGTGTTAATGTCCATATATGCATATATGAATATATGCGCCACTGCCCTGCTACGACAGGTGGTGCCATCGGTGAGACTTGGATTGGGTTAATACCCTGGGTGCTCATCCCGAGCAACCTCTCAACTGAACCACCGCTGCCTTGGTGGGCAGATTGGTAGGTGTGTGTAGACACACACACACACACAAACACACACACACACACACACACACACACACACACACACACACACACACACACACACACACACGCGCGCGCGCGCGCGCACGCACACGCACATGCACATGCACATGCACATGCACATGCACGCACGCACGCACGCACGCACGCACGCACGCACTGCGTGTGTGCGAGTACTGCGAGTTCTGCGTTCTGTGGACACAACTGCAGGCTAAAGTGTGTAAACGCTGAGGGAGTTTTTAGGGCTGCTTTGTCCTCACCTATGAGGAAAAGCCGTTGCACTTGTCTGCTGGCGTTCTAACAGCGCTGGCCGAAGGGTATCCACCTTTAGCAGACTGCGAGGTCGTTCGAAACTGGGCTTCGCCCGCTAGGGGCGCAGCGGGGTTTACGGAAAGATTTAGGTATTGGTGATGAGGTAATTGATTTTCTACAGGAAATCTACCGAGATAATGAAGTTGAAATTACATGGGAAGGGAAAAAATGTAACACAACTGTGGGGGTGCAAAAAGGATTAAGGCAAGGTTGTCCTCTATCACCGCTGCTGTTCATGCTTTACGTGATAAATATGGAAAGTAGGTTAGAAGAAAGTAATCTGGGTTATAATCTATCGTACAGATTAGGCGGAAATGTAGTTGAGCAGCGACTCCCGGGTTTAATGTATGCGGACGATATTGTACTGTTAGCAGATAGCCAGGAAGATTTACAAACTTTGGTTAATTGCTGTGGAGACGAAGGAGACGCTCTAGGATTCAGTTTTAGTGCAACTAAATCAGGTGTGATGATTTTTAACGATACAACTGATCAGGTGCTTACAATACAAGGCCACGAAATACCCAAAGTGGCCGAATACAAAAACCTCGGGATATGGCTAAACGAAGGGCAGATATACACGGAAAAGCATGAACAGGCTCTTAGGGGAAAAGGACGAAGAGACGCCGGGATAATGAAACATAGGGCATTATGGGGGTACAACAAATGTGAAGTACTAAGAGGTATTTGGAAAGGAATAATGGTGCCGGGACCTACTTTCGGCAATGCGGTTCTGTGCTTAAGGGCAGAAGTTCAGTCGAGATTAGACGTAAATCAGAGAGCTGTTGGAAGATTAGCACTAGGTGCCCACGGCAAAACCACAAACGAGGCAGTACAAGGGGATATGGGCTGGTCATCGTTCGAGGCACGGGAAGCTAAGAGTAAAATACTATATGAAGAACGCCTGAGGAAATTGGACAATAACAGATGGGCAGCTAAGGTATTTAAATATTTATACAGAAAGAACGTTGACTCACAGTGGCGGAAAAGAACTAGAAAACTAACCAGTAAGTATGCCGGTCATGAGGACGGAGAAAGAAAGAGCATTAAACGACAGGTTAAAAACGCGGAAGTTAAAAATTGGATGAATTCAATGCAAAAGAAACATAGTGTAGAACTATATCGATTCTGGAAAAGGCAGATCAGTAAAGAATTTTTCTATGATAACTCAAGAGGCAGTGCCCTACTTTTTGAAGCTAGATCAGGGTGTCTTAGAACGCGCAGCTACAAAAAGAAATTTA
Organism: Amblyomma mixtum; assembly: GCF_055824585.1. Classification (NCBI taxonomy): domain Eukaryota; kingdom Metazoa; phylum Arthropoda; class Arachnida; order Ixodida; family Ixodidae; genus Amblyomma; species Amblyomma mixtum. The sequence goes on along the minus strand of NC_143012.1, from coordinate 210,079,587 downwards.
ACGAAGATGATGACACATGTGCTTTGTGTGGTAGATCTGTGGAAACAACTGAACACCTCATAATCAAATGTGATGGTATCCATCCGGATGTCGATGCAGGCACAGTCACTCTTTCTGAGGCCCTAGGGTTTAAAGATAACAATGGTCATGTAAATAAATCTGCAGTGGAAGTCAGCAAAAAGCGACTGGAGGATTGGTGGCTCAAAAGCAGAGATGTCGCATAAGGTTAACACAGTAAACAAAAAAATAAAGAAAGAAAAGCTGAGCATGGTGGCAACTGCCACCACCCCGTTTCAAAGGGGGCGCTCCCATCCATCCATCCATCCATCCATCCATCCATCCATCCATCCATCCATCCATCCATCCATCCATCCATCCATCCATCCATCCATCCATCCATCCATCCATCCATCCATCCATCCATCCATCCATCCATCCATCCATCCATCCATCCATCCATCCATCCATCCATCCATCCATCCATCCATCCATCCATCCATCCATCCATCCATCCATCCATCCATCCATCCATCCATCCATCCATCCATCCATCCATCCATCCATCCATCCATCCATCCATCCATCCATCCATCCATCCATCCATCCATCCATCCATCCATCCATCCATCCATCCATCCATCCATCCATCCATCCATCCATCCATCCATCCATCCATCCATCCATCCATCCATCCATCCATCCATCCATCCATCCATCCATCCATCCATCCATCCATCCATCCATCCATCCATCCATCCATCCATCCATCCATCCATCCATCCATCCATCCATCCATCCATCCATCCATCCATCCATCCATCCATCCATCCATCCATCCATCCATCCATCCATCCATCCATCCATCCATCCATCCATCCATCCATCCATCCATCCATCCATCCATCCATCCATCCATCCATCCATCCATCCATCCATCCATCCATCCATCCATCCATCCATCCATCCATCCATCCATCCATCCATCCATCCATCCATCCATCCATCCATCCATCCATCCATCCATCCATCCATCCATCCATCCATCCATCCATCCATCCATCCATCCATCCATCCATCCATCCATCCATCCAT